>NC_050574.1:301630646-301937646 GCF_011100635.1 Trichosurus vulpecula | reverse complement strand
TTTCAAGCTTTCTCAATGAAAAGACCAGAGCTGAATAGAAAATTTGACTTTCAAATACATGAAAAGTTAAACAAGAAAGAGAATTCATAACGGACTTACTAGAGTTGAACTGTTATGTTTACATTCCTACATGGAAAGATGTGTGTAATTCAGGAGACCTTTCTCAGTATTAGGGGAGATGAAGGGAATATAGACAGAGGGCACAGGATGAATTGAATATGAAGGGATGATATCTAAAAAAAGGAAATAAATTTAAGGGGTGAGAGAGGAATATATTGAGAGAAAGAGAAAGGGAGAGATAGAGTGGGGTAAATTATCTCACATAAAAGTGGCAAGAAAAAGCAGTTCTGTTGGAAGGGAAGAGGGGGAATGAGTGAATTTTACTCTCATTGGATTCAACCTGAGGAGGGAATAACATGCACACTCAAATGGGTATCTCACTCCATGGGAAAGTGAGGGGAAGGGGATAAAAAAAGGGGGGGATGATAGAAGGGAGGGCAGATAAGGGGAAGAGGTAATCAAAAGCAAACACTTTTGAAAAGGGACAGGGTCAAGGGAGAACACTGAATAAAGGGGGACAGAATAGGATGAGAGGAAATATAGTTAGCCTTTCACAACATGAGCATTGTGAAAGGGTTTTACATAATGATACATGTGTGGCCTATGCTGAATTGCTTGCCTTCCTAGGGAAGGTGGGTGGGAAGGGGACAGGGGAGAGAATTTGGAACTCAAAGTTTTAAAAGCAGATGCTCAAAAAAAAAGTTGTTTTTTGCATGCAGCTGGGAAACAAGATATATAGGGAATGGGGCATAGAAATCTATCCTACCCTACAAGAAAGTAAGGGGAAAGGGGATGGGGTGACGGGCGAGAGTGGGGTGACAGAAGGGAAGGCTAGCTGGGGAACGAGGCAATCAGAATATATGCCATCTTGGAGTGGAGGGGAGGGTAGAAATGGGGAGAAAATTTGTAACTTAAAATCTGGTGGAAATCAATGTTGAAAACTAAAATATTAAATAAAAGTGATAAAATTTTAAAAAAAGAAAGAAAAAAAGAGATAGAGAATAGGCCTAGATATAAAGATCTGATATTCATATACAGATGATCATTGAACTGATGGACAATGATGAGGTCAGTGAGAAAAGGTCTACGGAGAATTCTGATTTAAAGAAAGAAAAGAACCCAGTTTCAGGTGGATTCAAAGTTAGGAAGCCTGCACAATGATCTAGCAACAGATCGCAATGAGTGGCTGGAGAGGTAGAATCATGAAAGAACAGTACCATGAAAATTCAAAGGAAAGAAAAAGTTGACGGGAGGATATTCAGTGTCAAATGCACCAATAACACCACAAAGAAGAAAACTAATGAATGTTTATTAATGACATGGGAGCTATTCATCAGTCTGCTTTCTATGCACAAAGAATTATAGCACATATCCTGGCTCTGATACTGCCCACATGTGATGTGAGGCAAATAATTTCTTCGTGACTCTGTTTCCTCATCTATAAAGTGAAGGGCTCGACCTAGATGGCTTCTAAGGTCTCTTTAGCTCTAAATGCAATGAAATCTAAGAAAGCTGATACTTAATAGTCATACCTCATCCTTTCTGGTTTTTATAGGAAGCTGTGAGTCATCTGCCCCGGTACTCACCCATTCTTCTCACCTGAATAGCAAACTCTGTTAGGTTGTGCTAGAAATAAATCTTACACAATTCTTAAATGTAAGTTAACTAGGTCATTGTTACACCAAGTCGCAGAAGTCAGAATTTATTCTAAATCACCCGGGAAAGAGTCTACATGAACTGAAGCCACAGAGCCACAAAGCCATTTTCCCCACCAAAGAAGAAGCCGGTCCGCTGAAGCTAGACGGTACAATGCATAGTGCTGGCTCTGGAGCCGAGGAGACCTGAGTTCCAATCCAGTCTCAGCCACTTTTCTCTGACCTTGTCTTTAAACCAGTGTGCCTCTAAAATGGGAATGGCTAATAATGGCACCTACCTCCTAGGGTAGTGGCGAGTATAAGATGCCACAATATTGTAAAGTGATTTGCAAATCACTGTGTAAATGCTAGCTATTATTACTGTTTTATTGTTGTTATCTTCTGGCCTATCTTCCTACCTTGACACTAGGTCATGTGGCAAGTATATTTTTCTTCAGGAAAAAAAAAAAAAGGACTATTCTGCAAAACACCCTGAAAATATACCAAAATATTCACAGTAGTATTTGTGGTAACAAAGAGCTTTAAAAAAGGTGGGTGCCTGACAACTGGAGAAAATCTGAAAAAGCCATGGTATATGAGTAATAGAACACAGCAATGCAGTAAAGCGCTAAGTGAGGAATGCAGAGAAATTCAGGCAAATTTCCAACAACCGACACGGAGACAATTCTGTACCCTTTGGTACAAAAATATTTATAGCAGCAATTTTTGCAGCAGCAAAGAACTAGAAACTAAGGAGGTGACCAGAAGATAGAAAACGGCTGAACAAATTGTGATATGTGAATGTAATGCAATATTACCATACCACAACAAATGACTTAAAATACAGTTTCAGGGAAGTCTGGCAAAGCCTGCAGAATAAAGTGAATAGGACTTGGAGAACAATATATATGATTACAACTTTGAAAGACTTGAGAACTCTGATCAATGCAATGGCCAAACTACCATTCCAAAGGACTTCTTGAGAAAGAGGCAATAATAAAGCATACATTTCCAGGTATTACCAACATATAGATTTGTTTTTGCTTGATTACGCACATTTGTTAAAAGGCCCTTGTTTCCCCAACGGGAAGGGCAGAAAGGAGAGGAACGACAGGGATAGGATAGAAAATGGGCAGGAGACAACTGAAGTAAGGCAGGACAACTCTGAAAGCTACAACTGTCTTCATTATATAATTAAAAAAGAAAAGCAAGCTATACCTAATAGAAAGCCAAAATTTAACATACTATTTTTTTTCTGTTCTGTCTTTAAAGAAATGCCCATTTAATATACTGATTAAGTTCAGAATAAAAATGAAGAATTTTTTTTTAAAAAGAAATGTACCCTATTGTTCAATCAATCGGACAAAATGGATGAAAACAGGCATCAAAGAACCAAGGCCATAGTGTATTTGAAAAAGATGACAGGATTTTTTTTAATCACATAGAAAAAAAAAAACTCAGGTAGAAAAAGTAATAAGGGTAGAATAAAACAGGGAAACTAGTAAAAAAAAAAAAAAGATGGGGGAGGAAGAAAAGTTAGACTGGTATAGGGAAGTGACTCTACTTTTCATTGGCATATGTAATTCCTAGTGAAGGCATTCCCTCTATCAGTGAAATCAGTATTTGCTCTATAACTGAGAATCACAGTTGCCTCAGTCTCTACAAGGTCATATGACCAGGCCAACATCACACAGTTTTCCTGACTCTAAGGTCAGCTTTTTTATCCACTATGCCATGGCCACTTTAAGAAGATAAGGCAAGAAGACAATATCAGGTGAAAGAAAGCTCAGAGTCTTCTAAGTATGGAATTCTAGTGATTTTTACTCACTGCCACTTGTGCTGAATCCATAAATCTCAGTCCAAAATAGTCACTCTCAATCAGGTCCAGATGGTACATGATCTGGTCAAGGAGCGCCTGTCCTTTGGCTTTTTTCTGAAATAGCAAAAACATAAATAAATGTAAGAGTATGGATTAACAGAACCCTTAGCCTGAACAAAAAGGTGGATACAAATTAGTTATCTATAATATCTTTGAAAAAGCAGTATTTGCAATCACATTGAGAAGTACGGTCTCCAGCATCTGAGAGTGGAATGGATGTGGGGAGAAAGGTGCAGGAGCAGAAGTTTTATGAGAGAACTGGCTGAAGAAATTTGAGATGTTTAACCTGAAAAGAAGACTTATGTAAGACTTGATTTTTGAGAAGGCTTTCACAAAAGCTTAAAAAAGCTAACATAATTAAGTTTAAAGAACTACTGTCCATCTGAACTGGTAGAGGTAATTTTCTTACCAGGAGTTCCCCATACCATTTAAATCATGGGTTTAGATTAATGCACTTGAATTTTTTTTTAATCAACTAAATAGTAAGTGCTGAGCTTCTGTCAAATGCCTAGCACTGTGCATTATGGTGAATTCCAAACAGCAGAGCAAAAGAACTTCTGACCTAGATGAAAGTTTGGAGAATTAATTAAAAAAAAATTATTTAATGAACAATTATGTGCTAAATTGTGTACTACTTACTATAAATTAAAAAGATTTTAAAGACAGGTATGTAAACAGGTAAAGCTTTACAAAGGGTGAGACGGGATTCAGATCGGTAGTAACAGGGAGTTCCAGGTGCAGAGTAGAATGAGCAAAGGCAGGGAACAATAAAGAGATGACTAACTGTAATGAATGATTGTTAGTGACAGAATCTCTAAATTAAAAGGGAATTCAGAACCTTCAGTCCAACCATATCCGAACAATGATTTCCCCTATGACAAACTCGGTGAGCAGTCATTATGCAAAGGCTAAGGAGGAAAGCAACCTATTCCACTTTTTGGGGAGTGGGGTGGGGAGGTAGGAGACAAGATAGGAGCAGATCTAATTGTTAGTAAGCTTTCTCTCTTATCAAGCTTGAATCTTCTCTGCAACTTCTAACCAACACTCCGAATTCTTTCCTCTGAGATCAAATGGAACAAGTCTAATTTATCCTATACATGACATCCCTTTCAGATACATGACCACAATTACCATGTCCCTCCTACCCCAAAATCGTCTCTTTAGGCTAAATATTGTCAGATTCTTCAACTGATCCTCACACAACCTCGGGGCTTTTCGACATCCTAGTCATTCTCCTTTGGACACTCTCCAAGTTTATTAAAGTCTTTCCCAAAACATGATGTTTAGAATGAGCACAGTATTTAAAATGTGGTCGGACTAGGGTGAATCTCAGGCCAGTAGTATGCTGTCATTACTCTAGTGCAGGACAAAGATGACCTTAGCTTGTTTGGCTGCACACATCCCACTACTGGCTCTGCTTAAAGCATATATAGAGTCCACTAAAAATTCTAGAAGTCTTTTCAGACTGCCTAGGCACACATTCTCTATCTTAATTCACACTAGAGATATGGGAAATAAGGTGATATTGTAGAGAAAGAGTGACAGAAGATTAGAACAGCTGGCAGTGGTAATAACAGAAGAAGGGAAGAAGGCTTTTTAAATTAAATTTTATTCTTTAAGTGCCCCTTAAATAAAATTATACTGGAAATCTACCTAGCCAATGATGTCACTGGAAAGATTCAATAGAACACTCAAAGAAAACTTTATATACGCCTTGTTGTCAAATAACAATGCTGGACTTTAAAACTCTCCTCTCTGTTTTAAATAAGAGAATGTGGAGAAATCTTCTTTCCCTCCTCAAATTTTTCAGGAATACTATATATCTGTATCTTTTTCATCTCCATCACCCATGCCTAACCTTGAACCACTTATCTGTGTACAAGTCCTTATCTCCCTCATTCTCTCTTCCTCCTCTAAAGTAAAATGTGAGCTCCTTGGGACTGCGCCATAACTTATCTTTTTAATACCAATGTTTGACATATAGTAGGTACTTAATATTTGCTGAGTTGAACTGACAGGGCTTTCAGCAGCCACTATTCACTGAAGTTCTGAATCTACTTAAAGCATTAGCTTTCCTCCACAGCCATTTTCTCAGACCTCCTTAAAAAAAGAAAAAAGAACTCATCAGTTTTTTAAAAATCTTTTTAAAAAAGAGTAGCTGTTTGGGAAAGGCCAAGTTCATTTAGCACAAGACAGAACCAAAATACAAATCCCTTGGCATTTTAAAAATAGGCAGTTATGACACTGGTGTTTCACAACTCATCTAATAACTACTGACATTTATATAGCACTTCATGATTTACCAAGTAATTCACATCTAATTTGACTCTCACAAAAACCCAGTGAAATGTGATGCCATTATAATTACCACCATTTTACAGGTACTGTAACTATGGCTCAGACACAGTCAGTAATTTGCCCAAGATTAAAAAACTAGTAATGTGGAGTTAACAATGAAACCTAGGTCTTTATGACTACAAATCATGTTCTTTTCACTATAATACAGCTGCTCTGGAAGCCTGGCAGTTAAAAGTACTTCTGCCCACTTATCTCAGGTTTAAAATCTACTTGTAGGGGCAGCTAGGTGGTGCAACGGATACAGCACTGGCCCTGGAACAAGGAGGACCTGAGTTCAAATACAGCCTCAGACACTAGCCGTGTGACCACGGGCAAGTCACTTAATCTAGACTGCCTGCAAAAAAAACAAACAAAAAACACTACTTGTATTTGCTTCTAAAAATTGATTTTAAAATAACACACTTTATATTAAATTTTGGTTTTTAACACCCAACTCACCAATCTAAATATTTTGTGCATATTTTCAAATTATAAGTCTAAAACAAAATGTACAACAAATGAAATAGCCAAGTTCAGACCAACTCAAATTCCCTTCTTTTCCTGAAATCCTCTCTTAAAAATTACATTTGGGATAAATTAAACTAAAGAATAGAAAGATATAACTTACGTATCTTACAAAATAAAGTTTATAACTTGATCTTCACTCTCCACCATCTTCTCAAGTCTTATTTGATAATGAACATCACATTTTCTAAGAGTAACATATTTTGAACGCTGGTTTAAGGTCCTCAAATTATTTTCCCTCTCCCTGCTTTCCATGAAATGTCAACAATGTGTTTCAAAGTAACATCACAGTAAAAAACATGCAGAAATAAGGCTATGTTGTTAATTTTGGGTGCAATGACTATTGGCTGTCCACTTTTTAACAAAGGTAATGGACTCAGGATGCAGAATGAGACATATTTTTGAACTTGACAAAAGTGTGGATTTGTTTTGTTTGAATATTTATTATAAGGACTGTGCTTTTTACCCTTTCATATAGGGGAACTAGCAATACTGTTTCCATTAAAAAAGAAAAGAAGTCATGGAAGCATCTTTAAAAAGGCAGATTCCCGCCCCCCCCCCAAAAGAAAATAATTGTTTCTTTGGGGCAGCCCTGGAGTCAGGAGGACCTAAGTTCAAATCCAATATCTCAGACATCTGACACACTTACTAGCGGTGTGACCTTAGGCAAGTCACTTAACCCCAATTGCCCTGCTTCCCCCCTCCCTCCCAAAAAAAATGCAGAGAAGGGAACAGAAGAAAGTTCAAATAGAAACTGACAACAATAGAAACTTTGAAGGTAACAAGTTAAATTTATTATATACTTTTCAGAAAGTTACACATAATAGAGATTTTTGGTTTCTCATAAAATCCTATTTTTCTGTTGTACTTTGTATATAGAAATGCTATCTGTGTTTATTTTCAAAAAATTAGGGTAAATGACAAATTGTCACATTCCATACAGGAAGAAATGCAATCTTGTTGGGCGATATAATGAAAAGAACACAAGTCATAACTCTTTCATTAACAGCTACAGATTTGGGACAAGTCACTCAACTTCTCTAAATCTGTTTTTAATACTACAGTGAACTTCATCAGTGTGGTTACTCCCTCCATTGGTAAAGATTTCAACCTTCCATGCAATTTGTGTCCATGTCCTTTTCTAAAATCTTGCATAAATGATCTCCCCAATATGACAGAGGGCTTCCTATAGTCCCCCTTGCCATATCTTCCATAAAATGAGGATGTGGTACATATTACATTATTTCTAAAGGCCCTTGCTGCTAATGTGCTAGAATTTTATGATTTGATCAACAAACATTCATTGCTTCTTATGTGCCAAGAACGGTGCTAGGTGCTGGAGATACAAAGGCAAAAATTATCTAGTCCTCGCCCTCAACAAGCTTATATTCTAGAGGGTGAAGTATATAAAAGAAATATAAGGTACAAAGAGGGGGGCACTCACAGCTGGAATGGGGCACATCAGGAAAGGCTCTGCATATGTGTCACTTGAGATATGAACAGGCAGTTTTCAGATGAAAAAATTAAAGCTATCTATAGTCATGTGAAAAAATGCTCTAAATCACTATTGATTAGAGAAATGCAAATTAAAAGTGACCTACCACACACCTATCATACCGGTTAACATGACAAAAGAGGAAAATGATAAATGTTGAAGCAGATGTGGGAAAATTACAACACTAATACAATGTTGGTAGAGTTGTGAACTGATCCAACCACTCTGGAGAGCAATTTGGAACTATGCCCAAAGGGCTATAAAACTGTGCATACTCTTTGATCTAGCAATACCACTACTAGGTCTGTATCCCAAAGAGATCATAAAAAAGGGAAAAGGACCCACAGGTGTAACAACAATTCAGCTAGCAGCTGCTATCGAGGTCTAAGACCCAACAAGACCAGCAACAAGAGCTGCCAGCACAGGTTCTTTGATCTGCTTTTCTAAGGAAAGCAACTTTAAGGGGTTTATAATCTCACTTTAATCAAACATACATATACCATTCACTTAGTTCTGGGGAAAAAGCCAGTACCCTAAACTTCAGAGCAAATACAAATAGAAATTACAGAGACAATATCAACAGAGCAAACAACACAAACCAGCCTATCCGTAGCAATACATAATTACCAGGGAAGCACTAACATTTGGATTTCTTCAAAGCCGGGGGGCTCCAACAGCTACCCAAAGTCTCCACACCAACACTCTTCCAGTGAGTGAGAGCCCCAAAGGCAAAACACCAACCTCTGAGTTTATATACCCTGTTCAAGGTCAAAGGGCATCATAACATGCCACTCAAATCCATTTAAACTAGGCTTTCCCTTGAGGTAAGCAGGTCAAAGACTCCTGATTTAATTAAAGAAATAAAGGCTGGATTCATCGAGGGCACTTTAGATTAAATAAGTGCTCCAAGAGAAAACAGTAAAAAAAAAAAAAGTCCCACCTTAATTACTGATACAACAGATACAAAAATATTTATGGAAGCTCTTTTTGTGGTGGCAAAGAACTGGAAATTGAGGGGATGCCCATCAATTGGGAAATGGCTGAACAAGTTGTGGTATGTGGATGTAATGGAATACTATTGTTCCATAAGAAACGGTGAGCAGGCAGATTTCAGAAAAACCTGGAAAAACCTGCATGAACTGATGCTGAGTAAAGTGGGCAGAACCAAAAGAACATTAACAGCAACACTGTGCTTTGTTAGACTTAACTCTTCTCAGCAATGCAACGAGCTAAGACAATTAGATCTAGCTGCTAGATTAATCCCCTAGGTAGTCTCACCCAGAACAGACCTCTGGTACTAGTCTTATCTCTGGGTAGAAAGATGGTGGTTTATAGCGGAGAATAAGGTGTGCCTTTCAAACATAACCAATATGTTGATTTATTTTGCTTGACCAGAGACATCTATTGCTAGGGAGGGGGTTTTATTAAGGGTTTGAGGAAGGAGAGCAATAGAGAGAAAAAAAGGAACAATCTAAGCAAAAGCACCTGATAAAATGACCACATCTCAAAATGTATACAACACTCTGCTCTATTAGAAGACCAACTCTCTACTATCACTGAGCTTTTATTGATTCAGAGTTCAGGTTCCTTCTAGTAACTTCATTTGCTTTGCTGTAATGTTCTTTCAGTTCTGCTTATTTCACTCTGTACCAGTTCACTCAAATCCTCCTGTGTTTCTATGAATTAATCATATTCATAAATTTTTCAAGTATTCACCAAATGAACATCTGCTTTTTGTTTCCAGCTCTTTGCTACCATTAAAATGATGTTATCAATAGACCAGCGTTTGAAAGCCTTAATGTATATGTTCCATAGTAGAATCACTGGGCCAAAGGATATGAACTTCAGTTATTCTTCTTCCACCAATTCCAAACTGAAATCCAGAACAGTTGGATGAGTTCATAGTACCACCAATAGCATATTAATGTGGCTCTCTTCCCACTCTTGAGCCTGTAACACTGTCTGCCCTTTGTAGTCATCTCTACTAATTTGCAAGGCAGTGAAATGAAAACTCAAAGGTGATTTAATATGCATCATCCCTTACTATTAGAAATTAGGAGCAAGTTTTAATATGGTCATTTATTGTTTGCTGGTCTTCTTTTGAAAATCATTCACATTCTTTGACCACTTATCTACTGCAGTATGGTTCTTGGTCTCTATAGCCCTCCTTTAAGTCCTACCTTAGACTAGAGGTTGTTTGTTCCCTCTCCCTCCCCCCATCCCATAAAATTTTGTGGATCCCCCCTGCTCCCCGTATATTCCAGGGCACTATTTTTCCTTTGAAAACAAAGCATAAGAAATTCTATTAAGTAAAGCAAAACATCAGAAAAAATGTTAAGAAACATGCAGAACAGTGAAATTAATCTTAAGTCAGTGGTAATTCCATTACAACTTCAAGGGATGACCAAATGCACTTGTGCTGAAATTACTGATAACAAATGGGCCAAACAGCGACAATATGTAGCTTTTTTCCTTTCCATCATAATATTTAGGTATAGTTATGGGCTATGCTTTGTTTTTTGAAGAATAGAAAAACTAGATTCAAGAAAAAGACTAGAAGTCAAAAGAATAAAAATAAACAAACACAAAAATCTTAACCTTGATTCCCAAGTTTTGATTTGGGGACATAATGAAGGCTATAAGTATCTATAAATATTAATAAATTCATGCTTCAAATATTACTAAACATGGCCTTGGTGACTACTCTCCACTAAACATTAACTTTTGTAATAGTATACCATTAATAAGCCGTCCTGGTGAGGATTAGGCAAATCATATTGTGAGACATTTTTATAAAAGCAAAATGTAGTAAAAAGTGGCTATCAAAGGCAGCCTTTATAGAAGAGGAAAAATAGATATAAAAAGGCAACATATAGTTTGAGGGATGTATATACCAGCAATTCTCAAAATGTGATCCAGGGATTCCAAAGACCCTGCAAGGTCAAAACTATTTTCATAATAACATGAAGTTTTGCAACCACTTGTGTGAACAATAAAGAGAAAAGGGTATCATAGTTCATTTTTATCTTGATAAGCACCAGTTAAGCAGATATTTCCTTCTCTGCTTTCTGCCTCCTATAAAAATCCTTGAGAAGGATCAGGGCACACCCATCTGCTATACTCTAGGGACAGTGCTAATATTTTCCCTCTATAAATGACTAAATCATTACGATTAACATCCATTTACAGAAACCTATGTGCTACGCATTTGTGTCTGGTTCCTTCTTTCAAAAGTTAATACATATAACAAGGATATGTAGACAAAAGAAATTCTCAAAAAAGGCATATTCAGCAGGATACTTTGGGTCTATTGTACTATGTCAGGAAATTGTAGTAATGTGCCCCAGATCCTTAAACTTAAGTTTTCATTCAAGTTATTAGAATTTTATTTCTTGTCATGGCCCACAAATTCCCACTTTTAAAGAAAAGGTATTTAACAGTATCCCTAGAAACAAGTGACAAAAATAACTGAATACAATATAGGAAGTTCTCTATTTCTGGGTCTCTAGTTTTTAATGAAGTTTTGAGCTGCTAATGTGGATTAGAATTATTTTACAACTTGTGATTTTTGACAGAAGATGAAGATAGCTGTGGCCGAGGTTACCGATTGAGATACTGATCTTTGCCCTGTTTCACTTAGCTATGCAAATAAAGTTCAAATATAAACTGCATAACGTTTGGCTAGCTACGATACCAAAAAAGACAACACCTCATATGAATGAAAATGAAATCACCTAGCTAGTTAAGACAGATCAATAAACAAGCTTTTTTAAGCACTCATGTGCCAGGAATTGTGCTAGACATCTGAGATACAATGGCAAAAATGAAAACAGTCCAAGCCCTGGAGGAGCTTACATTCATTCTGTGGGGGAGGGAAGGAAGGAATATGCAAATACCAATTAAGCATATATAAAATAAAATAAAATTTGGGGAGGAAGTACTATCTCGAGGGGAGTCAGGAAAGATAAAGTAAGAAGTGGCAGCAGTACGGGGGATGTCCTCAAGGACAAAGACTAAAGGCTATCACATCATAAAACCAACACTAGATCACTAAGATTCATTAGCAATACAAGTAGGTAAAGCTAGATTGCTATAACAAAGCACTCACAAAACACACCATGTTCACCATAACAAAGAGACCCTAGAAGACAAAATAACAGGAACAGCAAGAAAATTATAAGGGATTTGTTTTTCAACTTAATTTCTAACAAATAAATCAAAAAAGATATCAATGGAGGAAGGGATCACATGGATAGCTCTCTTTAGCTAAGAAAATAGTCCAACCAAAAAGTGCCCCAAAATATCCCCAGTTTTGTTTTACCGCACAGGCTCAGTGTGGTTTTTAAATCCCTTCAACCTTTCTAACCTTACATTTTCCTCCCCCCTCCACATACACTCCTGTCTCTAGACTGTGCCTGTTCAGTGGCTATCCCTCTTGTCTTAAATATACTCTTGTTTGCTTACCTCTACTTCCAAACTTCTGCTTTCTTCAAATCTCGGCTAAACTCCTACATTTTTCACGAAACTTTTCCAGGTGCCCTTCAATGCTACTGCCTTCCCTTGGAGTTACCTCCAATTTATTTGGTACATATCTCGTACATACACAGCTACTGGCATGCTTTCTCCCCATCAGAATGTGAGCTCCTTGAGAACAGGATTGTTTTTTGCCTTTCTTTGTACACCTAGCACTTCACAGAATGTGTGGCACATGGTAAGAACTTAATAAAAGTCTATTTCCTTCCATGTCTAAGATTGTAGGAATCAATTATCACAGCACTCCTTTCGTGTTGTTCCCTCTAAGCAGCTCGCAAACCTGTCTTCGAAAAGCCAGACCACATTGTGGTGAGTCATACACCAGTAGCATATTATAGTTACTAATTCTACTGACAGGTGCAATCAGTTAACAAATATTTATTCAGTGCCTAATATGTACAAAGTACAAGGCTGAGGGAACAAAAAGAAGATGACACAATTCTTTTTCTTCAAAAAGTTCCAGTTTAGGAACCTAAAGGCCTCCATGATACAATACAGTATTTAAACATTTAAGTAAAATAACAAGGTATAATTTGAAAAAAAAAATCAATAATATGGATAGAAAGATTACTTCCTAAAAAGGAAAATAAAGAATGCTTTTGGAAGAGATAGCACTTTAACAGAACCTTGAAAGGTGAGTAAAAATTAGGATGGGCAAGCTGGGATACAGAATGGCATTTAGGTTCCTAAGCAGAGGCACAGAGGAGGGTGTACAGAGTTTGGCTAGAGCACAGGACAAGTGAAGACAAGTATCATGGTGGGACTTAAATACCATGTGAATAGGTACTGGATGACTTTATCTTTAAATACTGTATCACTTCACAAACCATTTAATACTAAGAATTCTATTAGAGGTAGTTATATAATTAAAAACAAAACACTGGCAGTTATAAACATGCTAAAATTACTCTACCAAGATTAGCTTTCTAAAGCACTTTTTTTCCCTTTGCACAGGCAGGACATATGAGACAGGACATTTCCAAGACGACCACTGTATGTAGTTCACAACTTAGGGCTATATAACCAAGAAGTGCCTATCACACACAGCAGATAACAAGCCTAATCTGGCATGCTTAAATATACTCATTTAAAAATAAAATGGTAACATCTGCATCCTCTTGGGAAATCTGAGATTAATCACCAATTTTTAAAGAAGTTCATATATTACTAACTCACATAACGTTAATGTTTTTTACAACATTTCTCAACAGCCCTGGGAGGCAGAGGGCTCATGGTGACTGTTATTTTCACCACTTTACAATGGAGGAAACTGAAGTTCAGAAGAGTAAAGTGAGTTTCCCAGGATAACAAACACTGTGAGCAAATACAATTCCAGGTGTCTCAATTCTTAAGTGGACTATTCATGACAGCATGTTGTTTCTCATTAAATTTCTTTCCAATGATTTAAATATTATTATTTTTGAGCAATAATTTTAAGGAAACCTGATGGAAGACAATCTAAACCTATTGAAAAGTTGTTGAAATTCAAATAGCACTAGGAGGTCACAAAGCATTCTTCATGTGTGGTATAGGTATGCCGGCAAACCCTACTTGTCTCTCCCCCTGCATGAGGGGACTTATCCCATCCCCCACCCCATTAGCAAGTCTAGGTGTTTCCCCAAGGGGATGGGGGTGAGGCCACAGGGAAACTGTAAGTCCACTACTCACAACTGTAGCTGCTACACCCCCATCCGTATACTCTCCATTTAAATAAATAGCCCAAAATAACACCTTTGATTTTTAAGGAAGGTGAAAACAAGAATAATCACAACCTAATAATACCAACTAACAAACTGGGTCACACTCTCCCACCGAAACTCATCATATCCGTAGAGAGGGTGGGCACAAGGTCACAGAAACCTATCAGGGAAAACCACACGCCCAGAGCAATTCAAGATTCTGGAAAATGCAGGGCATGATCTACTTAAGGAACAGTCTATACCAGGGATGGGGAACCTGGAGGCCATGTGGCCCTCCAAGTCCTCAAGTATGGTCCTTTGACTGAATCCAAACTCCACAGAACAAAAGGATTTGGTGCAAGACTCTAGCGTGTCACAAAACATTTAAATTTATGTTGTAACTTCTTCTCACTCATATCAGCAGATAATTAACAGTTCAAAAGTCAGAAGGGCAGTCAACTTTGCACCTGATCAAACAAAGTGATGAAAAAAAAAAAGTATCAAAGACAATGACAGACTCCAGACTAAAAGAATACTTCCCAACTTCCTTATTACTTCCTTTTCACATTGGTTGAGTCATTTCAGTCCTGTCTGACTCTTCATGACCCCATTTGGGGTTTTCTTGGCAAAGATACTGAAGTGGTTTGCCATTTCCTCCCCCAGCTCATTTTACAGATGAGGAACTGAAAGCAAACAAGATTAAAATGATTTGCCTAGAGTCACACAACACAGCTAGTAAGTGCATGAGGCCAGATTTGAATTCATGAAGTCTTCCTGATTTCAAGTACAACGCTCTCGATCCAACGCACCACATAGCAGCCCCTTAGAAAATTCAAACAGTAATCTTAAGCTTTCTAAAAACGTCTTTTCATTTTCTCAATTCTATACTATAATAACTTCTCACAAATTGCTACTGTGAATTGATTCAACTCTCCTGGAAAACAACTTGCAAGTAAGCAGGAAAAGTTACTAAATTTTGTTTAAAACCTAGAGATTATACCATACTTCAAGAAAGCTGACAACAAGAATCAATTCAAATGTGCAAAAACATTCCCAAAGGGCACCATGACATAATAAAAGAGGGTGACGGATTTATAATTAGGAAGACCACAGTCTACATAGTATCTCAGGCACTTACAAGTTGTAAGATCATGGGGAACTTACTACTCTGTGCCTTACCTTCCTCATCTGTAAAACACGGATTTGGATCTGATGACCTCTAAGGTCCCTTCCAGCTCTATTTATGATCCTATGATCACTTTAAAAAATGTGTGCATAGACTGGGGAGTGGCTACACAATATAATGAATGTAGTGGAATATTACTCAGAAGTAAAGAATGGCAATGATGAAGAAGTCAGAGAAACATAAAAAGTGATGCAGAACGGACAAGCTAAAAAAATGTACAGTGACTACAATGTAAATAAACACTGAGAGGCAGTAACATCTCTGGCCACAGACAACAGTAAATTTTAGCAAAATATGATCAAAATTAAAAGGCACAGCTTTTCTTTCTGCTAATGATTGACAAACTGCTCAAGCAATGTTGTGTGAAAGGGGTAAAAAGTCATTTAAACTCATTACATCTTGCTGGACCCAAAGGCTCTTCAAAATCCATGTGGCCATCCAAAAGAAAAAAATGGAAAGAGCCCTGGGTTACTTCCTGACAAAGCGGTAATGGACTCAATATGCAGAACAAGACATATAGTGGGGCATGATCCACATGGAAATTAGTTTTGCTTGACTATGCACACTTATTATAAGTTTTTGTTTCTTTTTCCCCCTCTCTCAATGGGGAGGTTGGAAAGAAAATAAATGATTATAAATTTAAAAAATTTTTAATTTAAAAAAGTGATGGATTTAGAGTTGAGATGATTTGAGTTCAAAATCCAATTCTGCTACATACTACCTGTGTGACTATCACTTTTCTGGTCTTTAGTTCCCCTATCTCCAAAATAAACAGGCTTGAACCAGATGCCCCTTGAGAGTCCTCTCAATCTGGTGATTTTAAAATCCTGTGATTTCCCAAAGTCTACCCGGTATAGGCATCTTTTCATCTGCCTTGTCACCATTCAAATTGCTCCATTTTCCAAGTCATCCATCTGTGGCCCCTTCACTACTAAGATTTCCCAGGGAGGCCTACATTAGTGCCAATCTATCCTATTAAGTTGTGGCCCCTGTCTTTTCCCCAAGAAAGACTTCTACAATGCTCTATAGGCCTTCCTAAAGTCAGACCCACCCCAAAATGCCAGCTCCAGCCACCTGTCTGGAAGTCTTCATGCCATACTATCTCCACTACCAAGAAGATTGACCTAGGGGGAGGGGGCCTTAAACAATCTACTCATTTGCCCCTTCAACAAACCTTTCTCTAGCCACTGATACTCTGCCTGGGCTTATTCCTCCATGGCATACTCCTAACCCTGTCATAATCTTCCTATCCCAGGGATTCTGAACCCCTGCCAGTCAGTCTACAAATCCCAGTCATTATCAATATTACTTCACTGCTCTATACTCCTCAATGCACTTTCCTCCAAGCGCTCCAATACAGACTTACCCATTCCTGCCATTGTATTCTCTGGAATGCCTGTTACATAGTTAAGAAACTTGTATTAGACTTAAACCTCCTTTCCCCCCCTTCCATCTTCTGGCTCTCACTGAGATCTAGATGCCCCTTGATGACAGGGCATCTCTGACCAAACTTTCCAAATGCACTTTCACCCCTGATTCCCAGGTCATAGTGTGGGAACTGGAATACTCCCTCTTCCCCGCTGTCAGACTCTATCTAGCACGCTGAGTAAACCTTTCTTCCTTTAGAGTTCGTTCAATCCAATTGAGATTCTGGCAGCTATCATCTACTGATCTTTAGGATACATAGTCTCCTTCCTTCCTAAATGACCTCAAAGTTTGGCTCACAGTCACTCCCTCTTTTTCCCCATTCTGTCGCTTACCCTCAAGCTAGGGGAATTAAACATAAACACTGATATTCCCTCAAATACCCAACTTCTAGGTTCCTCAATCTATTCAATTCCTATGACCAGTACTACTCTAGAGACCCCACCTCAGCTACATACAGAGATGGTCACACCCTTCACCCACAAGTGTTCCACTTTCATGTTGATGAATTCTGAAATTTATATTTCAGATCATAATATTTTTCATTCTATATTTCCACCAGTATTACCCCTGTTCCTCCTCCTCACCATGATCTCCAACCCTTCCAGTCCTCGATTCTTTCCCAGGCCATCACCCTTGCTACACTCTTCTTCCCCTATCTGATGAATCAGTTCAGTTCTGCACTGTATCCCTTGCCCCCATGTCCTATTGAGGATTCACTACTACCACCTGCTAATTTTACTTCCATTTTCCCACTCCCACTAAGAGGGGGAAAAAAAACCATCAAGAAACTGTATTGACTAGGGCTATTTCAGATTTTTTACATAATCTTAACTGGGCAATCACTAAGCAAGGCAATCCTTTTATACCTCCTTAACTGACTCACCATTTCACTCAATTATCTGAAAACTCCTCTCCTCATCTCACTTCACTTAAATGTCTTCTACTACCACCTTCATCCTACCTAGGTTGAAGAGGTAGCACTTTTGCTTGCCAAAACCAATCCCTCTACATGTACCCTTGATCCCATTCAATCTTGTCTTCTCCAAAAGACTACCTACTCTACCATATCCACTTTCTCACTAATCATAAATTTCTCTCTATCTACTGGATGCTTCCCTTATGCCTAGAAAATACTAATGTCTCCCCAATCCTAAAAAAAAAAAAAAAACAAACAAACAAAAAAAAAAAACCACTTGCTTGATCCTTCATTCTACCATTCCCACACTACCTGTGGTCCTGCATCTCTCCTCCCTCTTATGGCTAAACTCCTTTGAAAGCTGTCTACAAATCAGTGCCTTCATTTTCTCTTCTTATTCTCTTTTAAATGGCTTCTAATCTCATCATTCAACATAATTGTTCTTTCCAAAGTTACCAGTGATTTTTTTAATTGCCAAATTTAATGGCCTCTTCTCAATCTCATTCTCCATATAGACAACTCCTAATACTACTGAATGCCCTCTTCTGCTAGTACTAAACACTCTCTCTCCTCTCTTGGCTTTTGTGACACTGATCCTTTTTGGTTGTCCTACCAGTCTGACCACTCTTCAGTCCCCTTTGCTGGATATGCCTCCAGGTCTCCTAGGTGCTTCCCAAAGACCTGTCTTGGCCCTCTTCTCTCTCTCTTTATACTGTCTCTCCCTTGGTGATGTCATCAGCTCCCATGGGTTCAATTATCACCTCTGTTACAATGATTTCAAGATCTGTATATCCAGGCCTAATCTCTAACCTCACACCAACAACTACCTATGTCTGAGAGACATCTAAAACTAAGTCTAATCACTTTCTCCCTCAAACCTCCCTCTTTCCCAAATTTCCCAGGCCATCGCCAACGGTCTTGACTTTTGTCTGGCCACTGATGACTCTGGAGGAAAGAGGCTGATGATTCTGCCCAGCTCTGCCTCACTTAAATCCAATTCACACACAAGTCAAGACATCACCCTTGCGATGTCATTGGTCCTCTTCAAGAATGATGAACAAGTGACAATTAAAATCCCACCTTCTTGAGGATGCCTTTCCCAATCCCTCTTAATCCCTACTGTCCTCTCTGTTGATTATTTCCAATTTATCCTGCATATAAAGTACATAATTATTTGCATGTTGTTTCTCCCCATTAGATTGTAAGCCATTCAAGGGCAGGGACTGTCTTTGTATCTGTAGCACTTAGTACATAGTAGATGTTTACTGACTGCTACACATGATTCAGTGATTGTATCAGGTGTTGTACTCATGTTACTATTACTGCTCCTGTTTGTTATTACACTTCACACTTCATCAATCAGGTGAGAATTGCTTACAAATGGCCTTTAGGTCATTTAAGCAGTTGAAGTCCCCACAAAGATTTTAAGAATCTTGCCTCCAACAGCAAAAAGCATCTGTTTTACATAGGCTGAGGTGGGTTCCCTTTAAGGGGGGCAAGAAAGCCATTCTCAGGATTTAGTTGGTCCAGATGAGGCAGGCAGACGGGAAGGTAGTGTTCCTGAGTGTCACTGTGATCCATTCATGGCAAATTCAGAGATGGAGAGAAACAGGGTCTATTTTAATTGGTAATGGCATAATTTTTAATACCTTAGTCTAAGGAAATTTATTTTTATTTAATTTTATGATGCACTAGTGGTTCTATTGTGTCCCAAACCCAAGTCTGAATCCCTGGCTCAGCTTGAACTACTTTAAAACGGCAATTAATTAGTAATTGCATTATTTTTAATAGCTTAGTCCAGTGCTGTCCAAAATGTGGCCCACAGTACGACTTATGCAGCCCACCTACAAGCATAAAAATTTACATAAATGCTTTAGTAAATGAAGCCAGTTTGGACAGCCCTGGCTTAGTCTAAGTAAATGTGTTTTTACTGAATTTTATGAAGCACTAGTGTTTCAATCCCAAGCCTGAATCCCTAGCCTGAGCTAAGCCTGGCCTAGAACAATACCCATTAATTGGAGAATGGCTAAAAATACTGTGGCATATGAATCTAATGGACTATCCTGCACCATAAGAAACAACACAAAAAATTCTGAGACACTTGGAAAAGCTAATATGAACTGATGGTATGAAGAACCAGGAAAACAAAATGTGCAAAGATATTAATGGAAAGGATGAAAAACCAATAACAACAACAAAACAACATGTAATTACAATGAACAAGCCCAGCCTGGGAGAAAAGATGAGAAAATGCTCTTTACTTCCTTCACTGGAAGAGGCTAATGAGTATAGAATACAATTAATTGCTTGTCAGACAAGGTCTCTGTGTTGCTTAGTTTTGCTGAACTTTTTAAAGAAAACTTTTGTGGAGACAGTCCAAGATCCCGAGCTCAAAAGCCATGGTGAATGGCTGTGTCCCTAAAACCAAGGGACCAATGGAAATGGTAATGCTTCCAGGCCAGGGTCCTTAGTCATCACCCTGGGAGGCAACCCCTGTAGAAATGCAGCATGGCAAGTCCTCCCGCAGGTGCCAGCCACATCTACTGAAAACCCAAAAAAGAAAAGTTCTTGTCATCCAAGTCTTTAGCACTGCAAATGTTTAACATCAAAAAATGATATAATTTTATCAACGGAACTGCCATTTAAAAGGTTATTACCATCTGCTCTGTCTGTGTCCTAAGGACCATGGGACCTTTCTATCTCGCTTGGTGCTAAAACTTTCCATGTGCTGTCCCTACTAGTAAAATATGACCAATATTTTACACATAGTAAATGCTTAATAAAATGCCTTATTAATTCATGCAAGTAGAAACAAAACGATCAATCAACAAAAACTTCCCACCACATCTTATTTTCAAAAACTTTTTTTTTGCCTCTGCTACTTTCAAAGTACCCAAAGAACCATGACACAAGTTGGCCTATATTCCTATTCTGTCAAAGCACCATTTGCCCGGACTTCAAGGACGTCAGCTAAGCTCTGAAAACATAGGAGTGGGAAGTTAGTTATCTCATGCTGCTTCTGCCAGCTGGATAGCTGCCTCTACAAAACAAAGTCTTGAAAGATTATGCACTGGACCCTTAAACACAAGGCTGTTCCCAGCTAATAATCACTAACAAACCCAAAAAGAAGCTCCCCAAAATTAACAATGGTCTTAGAAAAAAAAGTCTTAGTAATTCAGGCGCCTGTACATAAAACTGACAACCTAAAAGCATAATTATTATGATAATCATCATTTTAAATGACTGATAGAGTTCTACTATCTAACCAGCAACAGAGAACAGCATTTCATAGGATTAATGAACTACTTAGAAAATGCAGAAGTGATAAATGTAGCTACAGCACCTTGATTCATAAGGTTTTTGACTGTTCCAGGAGATACTGTCACTGACAAACTGGGAAAGCATTGTTTAAACGATGCCACTTAGAGATGAGTGAAGACTTGACCTGATTTACATCCAAAATTATGAATGGCTTAGTTGTATGAAATTTGTACTGGGGGCTGTTCATCTGTTATATCTCGACAAAGGATTCTGGAATAGTAAGTCTGCAGCAGAAATGAAATTAGGTGGAGTTGCTAGTAGTTTGGAAGACAATGAAAAAAAATTTGAAATGACTTTCTTAAGTAGAAAATTGAATCTATGAACTCAGGATACAATTCAACAAGTGAAATGTGATATATACAGTAAGTAACAAAAATAAAACACTCCAACATTTATAATCATTCCCACTTAAATATATGTATCTCTAAACCTAACCTCTCTTCTTTCCTCCCAACTAACTCATTTCATTTAAACAAACTCTCCAAGATGTCTAGGGAAAAAAAAAAAAACCAACACACTTTCCAGCTAGCATGATGCCCTCTCTAGCTACCATAATATTTATTTCCTTCTTTGCCACATTTATTTAATGATATTTCCATTTCTTCTATCCATTCTTCTACCTGCTGTATCCTCTCTATCCACTCTATCTTCTATCCACTATCAATCAACAAATGTTTATTATAAACACCAACTCTATGCAAAGACTTCTTTGTTTCAGTGGAATAGATTAGGTATCTGAGCTACAGAAGTAAACAAGCATGATAATATAATGTTAGATAAATGCAAAGATTAGAACTTACTGAAGTTAAGGACACCCTATTCAACAAAAATTGCTAGGAAAATGAATAGTCTAGCAAAAAATTAGATTTGGCTCCAATTCTCATATCTAACACCAGGAAAGCTCCAAATATATATATGACTCACATATAAAAATGTTACATTACAAACATCAAAAACAAAGCACCATAAAAAGTTAGGTACAAAGAGATTACTTTCAGATCTATGAAATAAGGGAAGAGCTCATGATCAAACATGGAAGAAAAAATGAACAATTTTGATTACATAAAATTAAAAAGTGCCAACAAAAGCAAAGGTAGTAAAAATTAGAAAGAAAATAGTTGACTGAGGGAAAAAAAACTTTGAAAGCAAGTTTCTCTCATAAATGTCTTATAACCAAAACATATAATGTACTGATTCAAATTTCTAAGAATGAGAGCCATTTCCCTATAGATAAGTGGTCAAAGGTTACAAACCAGCAGTTTTCAAAGAAACCCAAGCTATCAGCAACTACATGAAAAAATGTTCCAAATCAGTAATAACTAAAAGAAATGCAAATTAAAGCAGCTCTGAAGCAAAACCTCACAACTTTAATATTAGCAAAAGAGACCAAAAAAAAAATGACACTTGTTGAAGGGCTGGGAGAAAACAGGCCCATTACTGCACTGCTAGATTTGTGACCAAGGATAGTCATCCTGGAGAGCAATTTGGAACTATGTCCTCAAGTCACCTAAACTGTGCAAATCCTTTGATTCAGCAATAATATTACTACACTTAGACCCCAAAGATATCAAAGAAAGAGAAAAAGGATCCAAATTCTCAAAAACAAGTAAACTGCTCTTCTTGTGGTGACAAAGAACTGGAACTAAGGGAATGCTTATCAGTTGGAGAATGAAGAAACTGTAGTATATGAATGTAACAATATTATTACACCATATGAAATGAAAAAATGGGATGATTTCAGAGAAACTTGAAGTGATACAGAGTAAAGTGAGTATAATCAGGCCAACTTATAAAATAACCGCAATAACGAAAATGCAAACAACTCTGAAAGACCTATGAATTCTGATCAATGTAATGACCAACCATAATTTCAGATGACTAATGATAAATAAAGTTACTCATGTTCTAACAAAGAGATGGATTCAGGATACAATACGGAACATATTTTTGGGCATGGTCCAATGTGGAAATTTGTTTCTCTTGGCTTTACAATTTTGTTATAAGAATTTTATTTTGCTGGGTTTTTTTTAAATTTGGGGGCATGAAATAGGAAGGAGAAGGGGGCTAGCAAAAGTCTCTCTTTCCCTTACATTCCCCAGCCCCCAAAAAGTAGAAGGCCAGAAGGAATCACAAAAAGCAGGAGCTTTAAAAGTTACATTTGTAATTTATTACAAACTTGAAAGCAAGTTCTACACAAGAGATTCATAGTTTTATGCATGTACAATCTTCTCTTTCTGTTCTACTATGTACCTGGAAGTGTTCATTTTGTTGGTGTTCATAAAGTTCAGGGTAAAATTACATGAAAATTTTAAAAATTAAAATCTGAATAGAAACTGAATCTGAATGGATTTAAAAGAATCTGATTTCTATCCATTTCACCTCAGTTGTCATGCTTTTGAAGGGCAGTGACTTTCAGGATATTCCATTTGATAGTTTTGACTGCTGCGTTGCTGAAATTCTCCATTTTGATTTTTATATTCTCCTTCCACTATAGTAGTTGAGGGAAACACCAGTTTGGAGTAAAAACTCATAAAATCTTACAAAAGAAAATAGAAAATTATGATTAATATCAATCACTTCATAACTCATAAAAAAAATTGGAATAGTGAGCTCTATAGAAAACTTGGGGAGCTTCAACTAAGCCAGCTAACTCCCAGCTCATTTAAGAATGAAACTGGCAGGAAGAAAACAAAGAAATGAAAAATAGAAAAGAGCTGCACAGATTTTTTATAACAAAATTCTTTTCTCCAACAATAATAGAACCACAATATCTGAACTAATATCACATCTCTGATGTGCTATATGAGAGCAAGTAGGAATGAAAATGAAGAAAATAAAGGTAGGAATTAACAGCTGTATATCAACAATATGCAACATCAAATATATATATTCACCAAAAGGAGCCATTCTGACAGTTCTGAGATCACTAAAAAATTGAGTCTCAAGGTAAAAAGGGCAAGGTAAAAAGCACCAAAGTCAGTTGGGGAAAAAAAGTGGACTTTATTTTTTATAAAATGAGAGAAAATATCAATAACTACTGATCCATAACCCTAATTTTTTAAAATGAACTTACTCATTTAGAGCATATTTGATGAAGATAAGGAAATAACCAGACTTTTACACACTATATATATTATATTAGATTGTATCTTTATAGTCACACAATTAACTAAAAAGTATAATGAATATTATCCTACTGAACTTACTGGTTTGTTGACTATCTTAGTACTGTCTATCCTTAAGTACTTGACTTAACAGAGCAAAACCTATCCTCAAACAATCTCATCTAACAAAGTATCTCCCAGGCACATACAAGATTCCCTGAAATGTGTATCAGAGATAAACTTTGTTTAAAAAGAAACAAGCTCCCCCTCCCACCCAACCCCCTACAACACCCCCTCTCCCCCCCCCCCCCCCGCACCTCTGGTCTTTAATATCTGGAGGGTCATTAAAAAAAATTTTTTTGAGTGCTAATGAGCCTTGTCCTTGTCATGGACAACAGCCAGTAAAGACTTCAAATCAAAGAGGGAGGTTGCCTACAAATGGTGAGGTCCTGGAGATGCTCTGGCTTATGGATGACTTTTTGCTTACTTCATCAGGCCATAGGATACTGCAGAGAAAGTCCTAAATAAGAGCCATCACTCAAAACAGTACAGTCATGTATTTAACTAAGAAATAAGAAAAGGTGGACGAATAAAGCTTCTTGTCCAGAAGATGATGTACACCTTAGTTCTCACACCACAGAACTGAACCATTAGTACATACACTGCAGATGGACAATAAACTAGGCCTAGAATTGTGCAGGAGAGTGAGATACATTGTAAAATTAGGTATTTTTAAATTAGCTCTAGCTTCTCCTTGCATCAAAGGTTCATCTGTTAAATAATATTTTTCCAGTGACGCTGTCTGGTTATAAATGTTCTATCGCTTTTAAAGTTTGCTCAGCTAAGTTTCTGATTAGAGTTCTAAAAAAGAGTGTAACTAAGATATCTCCTGGAAAGTTAATGTTGGCTGAGGGTTCTGAAACAAACGGTTGCTTATTTTGAAGGTTATAAATTGCTGTATGTGCGTAAGATGTGAACAACAAAACTATGGTATGATAGGTAACAGGACAAATGTAATTTACATGATTACGGTCTGTACCCAGAAAAAGAGAAGTAGATAAAAGGACAGATTTCAGAACTCTAACAGCCAACCTTGAAGCTGAAAATGATGGATTAAAATGTTGCTTTTTAAGTCTAGCTGATCAGAACAACAAATGGAAAGCAATAAATAAGAAAAGCCTACTGAGTAGACTGCCTAGTGTGGTTCAAACATCACACCCAGGGAAGGTTAGCAAAGCACTGTGTGTATCAATGTAGGTTATCAGCTTAAGTATTCCACATAGAAACATTATTCAAATAAATTTCACAGAGAGGGCAATGACTTATGAGTTACTCTGAGCACATGGGTTTTTCTCACTCATGTGTCTCCCCTGGCAGGTTTGTGTATGTGTCCACTCTTCCCCACAGATACTGTGTATACTGAAAATGTGTGGATTGTGTTGTATTTATTATTTGTGCATTTGCTTTAATGAGTACTTATGAGATTATTTCTTTATTTCTTTTATTTCTATAATATCTCTAGTATATTTAAGACCTCAAAGAGACATTATTGTTAGTGGCTGAATCATAACACCTAGAAACACCGATGCACAAGAGACATATGAAAGGAAAACATGGCAGACTTATTATGTAGGAATAGATAACCAAAGGGCAACTTAAATATATTCCATGAGAACTAAAGAAAGAGCCTCACACTACATCGGTGAACCCCTACAATGGGGAATTTACAGGAAGTCACAGATGAGTCATGCAGAATGGATGGGTTGCAATGCAAGCCAATGGGAGTTTACAGATAACATCCAAGTGTGTAATGCCCACCCTAACGCAACTATTAGTAATCTCAAATTTCTATAGCACTTATACCACACAATAAGCAAGTGATGTTGTCCTTTGCTTGCCTGCATTTCATATGAATGTCAGTGCTAACTATCCAAATAAACTAGGTTTAAGAGCAGAAAGTTAATAGACTTTTTCATATTTTGTTGTTGTTTAATGGATCCAAAAGTTTTCCTTAAATTTCAGAGTTTTAAAATTTTTTTAGTTGATATCTTCTGTTTAAAGAAGGGAAGACAGCAAAGACTTAGGGGAAAAAAATTATGGATCTTATTTTTTAAAAAGATGAGAAAAAATCATTAACTACTGAGCCCTAAATCTAATTTTCTAGAATGTACATACTCATTGAAAACATACTTGATGAAACAAGGAAACAGCCAGACTTTCACAAATTATATTCCGCAATAGATCCTATCTTTACAGTCACATAATTATAGGAAACAAAGCTTCTGTTACATATAAAAAACAGAATTTCTATTATATATAAGGAACAACTGTTTATGTAATAGATACCTATATGTACACTTATACAACTCATACATACATATGAATAAAAAAGTCTGTAACAAAATTGGTATTTGTGTCCTTTTGGTTCCATTTATAGCAAGAAATGTCCATACTGATACAACTGCCAAGGATCTCACAAGGCGTAAGGGTTACTTATTACAGATGGTCTAAAAACTGTCTGAGGATTTCCAAGTAGGCACGGGGAATTTTAGATTGTAATCTTCGTGAAACATGAACAGTTCCCATTTCAGCTAGGCAGCTAAGTTTCTAGTGCTAGTAACCCAACTCTACAGGCTGAGAGGATAACCACCCCACCTGCCAACCTGCCTGCGGAAGAGACAAAGGAAATATCAGCTTCCAAAGAATTGCTTTTGCATCTTTCCCATTTAACTTCATCCCTCTTGCAACACAGCCTCTAGGTAGAAGTATAGCAAATAATCACAAGAACTGAATGATGGTACAAACCTGTTTTGTCTGTTAGAAGTGCTTTTCTTCATCTAAGCCTGGGGTGGAAGGTAGGGAAGGAAGGGGACTGTTAGTATCCATACTTGTCACCAATTATATAGAGAACACATAATTATTTCCTGGAAGTTGGAACCTTTCACCTAGGGTTGGGTGGGTTAAGGCAAAACTAAGTGATAGGTTAACCATGGCTGAAATGTTTCCTTATTTTCATGAATTCTTTAACACGTAACAGGAAATACAAAATTATGGACCATAACTAGTCTAATTATTTTTAGGTTTAGGCCATCCTGTGAGAGTGAAGAGTTAAATAAGGAAAGAACAGTTATTCCTTTTTTAGGAACTGACAATTTCTCTGTCTCTTCCTTGTGTAGATCAGCTGGTGCTCTGAAACCCATTTTATTATTCCCTTCTAAGTAACCAGAATCAGGTTACTATCCTAGAATTCACTTACAGAATTGGAAAGGTAATTGTTAAATATCATAGAATCCAATCTGAAATTCTTCCTGTTTTGCTGTAGGCAACCTTACAAAAGAAGGGCTAGCTGGCATTCAGACATTACACGCATCCTAATGGGTATCAATTGTGCCACGAGATCATGGGCCATTTGATACGCTGCATCAGGAACCGTGGGCTCCTCACCATGTAAGTGTTTAAAAAACAAACAAAAAAAGTTACGTCACCAATCCTACCTCACCACTATCAGTAATTTCATCAGTAAGCTTGAGACTTTATACTTCAAACATTAGGTAATAAAAGAACTATTTTCTAGCTGCTTGCTCGTGCACAACAATCTAGGGCTTTTCACCATATTGATTCAAGCTGTCACAGGGAAACAGTACTCAAAACTCCCTTAGAGAAAAGCATTCAAACAAGAAATGAATATGAAACTGCATTACCCAACTTGCCAAGAATGTTAGAATGTGTGAATCACCCAGAACCCTCAGAGGATCTGAAGTACCCGATCTATGCAAACACCTATTTATTCAAAATTCAAACCACCACAATATTCAGTAAACAACTGTTTTTCTCCATTATACTCATCATTATACAAATATAAGGTTCATAGAGTTACTTTAGGGCACTTTAAAATTCTGAATCGAAGATTTATGTTCAATACGGTTTTGGTATTTATGTACATTTTACTTTAATTTTTTTAAAAATTCACAACACATAGGTAAAGATCAAATTCTACAGTATCCAATCCTGGCTGGCAGTCTGAAGACTCTCTCCTCCTTTCCCCTCCCACTATAGCTGTGAGGTGCTGCTCCTTCTCTCCCCTCCTCCTCCACTCTATCCCAGAACTCCCCCTTACTACTTGCCACCATTCCATCACCTCCTTAACCCAAGTCCATTTCTCATACTCCTCCTTCTATCCCCACCCCATGCCTCTTTACCAGTTAAGCCCACAGACACTGCAGCCTCACTTCAGCCCAACCTGCCCACCTCACCAACAGATCGATGCAGAACCCCACTGAAAACTTTTCTACACCTTCTGGAATCATTCCCCCTGCCCAAGACTCCATTTCTCTCATTCTGCCCCCCTCCCTCATAAGCATGGGTCTAAGTCCCCTTTTGTCAGTGCAGCCACAAAAGGAAGAAAAAGAAATAATCCCTTTTGTCAGTATGTGAGATGAGGCTAAAAAGAAGGAAGGTGAAGAAGGGGTAAGAAATTTTCTTCTGGAACCTAGAAAATCCCAGAGAGCAAAGGAAAATCACTGGAAGAGCAGAATCTATTTTCCCATAGTACTATAGGGAAAATGTGGTATTTATTACTGTACTTTCTATAACATTATATGTTAAGTAGGCTTCTGTCCGCCAGCTAGGAACCTAACATTTATAGCATTATGTTTCTGGTAAAAATGTATTCCAAATCATGTTTTAAAACAAAATTCATAACTTAAATTATGACAGGATTGGGGGGGGGGGAGCGGGGGAAGCCCTGGATTTAGAGTTGAATCCTTGCTCTGTTACTAATTACCAGTGTGTCTTTGGTCAAGTCACACCCCTCCCCAGGGCTTGGTGTTCTAAGAGAATCTCACTAATCTAATCCCTTCCAACTCTAAAATTCCACGATCCTCGATTCAAATATTTTCAGTTAGTGATTCACCAGCAATACAACTCAACATTGATTAAGTGCCTAGATGCAATACAAAAAAATCTAATAGAGGCCCTATATGCAATGAACTCACCAGTGGGGGGGGGGGCCCCCCGCAGGGAGAGGGAACAGGCAGCAAGAACAGACTTAGAAACGTATCAAGTACACAAAGAAGATAAAATGGAGTAAAACTATCTTCGAAGAAAACAACATCTGGCTTTTGCCTGAGGACTGCAATAAGGGTTAATCCACTAACCATAAAGTAATATTAGAAAATTGAGGGGAAACACAATCAAACTATAAATAACCCTCTCCTAAGACAAATGAAAATTTAAGCACAATGAGTCAAGAGGCAGTATAGTGTAATGGACAGTCACTTTTGGAGATGGGGCAACCACCTCCCTGACACATACCAGCTACATGAATCTCGGCAAGTCACATAACTTTTCAATGTCCCAGGCAACTCTAGGGCTATCAGAACAGTTGCTGATTTACATTGGTAGTGGGAGTTTGCTCCCTGAAAGCTCCCTAATCTAATGAAGTTATCAGTCTGTACAAAAACAAAACACAATAACAACTTACACTGCATAGCTCTGTGTTCCTAACTCAGCAAAAAGAAAAAAAATCAACACTGCAGAAACTTTAATAAAGCCAAGTGAAAAAAAATAGCTATCTCCCACAGTAGTCATTTGTGTCCTAGTGCAGTAGAAGGGCAAAGAACTAGCAATGGGAATTGGAACTTGAGCAAACTTCAACTCAGATGGAGAAAGAATTCATTCCAGGCAGAGCAGGATAAAGACTCAAAGATGAGAACGGGAAGCATGACTGAGAACAATGGGCACAGAATAAGAAAAGGGGAGTACTAGGAACTAAGGCTAGACTCTGGAGGTCCCTTAACCCCAAAGTCAGGGGTTTATCTTTTATTTGGTAGGTATCAAGGAGTTACTAAAAGATTTGTATTAGGGGATATATCCATTCTGCACAGAGAGGTGTTTGCAGAGGTGTACTGTTGAATATGGTCAGATCCAGATGCTGTATTGATTGGCTTACTAAACTACTTCTTTTATCTCTTTTTAAATCTTTATTGGAAGGAATGAATCAGTAGGCATAGAAGAGGAGAGAATATGTGGAAATTAACATGATATAAAAACAAAAGATAATAAAAATAAAAATTTTACATTTAAAAACAGGAGTGGAAACTAAGGAATATCTATTGAAATTTTCTTTTAAAAACTACTTGAAACATGTACTTAATTACAATTTAACTTGATTAGTTTCTGAGTGTAGATAAATGAAAAAACCAAAAGGTATCTGTGATTATGTAATGTCTTATATGCAAATTCTCAGTGATAAGAGCACTAAAAGATTTGTGTCTAAGAAAAGGAAGGCAAAGGGGAAAAGAAAAAGTAAGGTAAAGATACCCCATTTATATACTGAGAATGAACAAGACAGGAATACAGTGTCAAAAGTATATACCACTTTTCTGCCTATTTAGACTAGCAGATGAGGCATAGAAAAAACAACCAATCTCAGTTAAGAGTTCCAGCCCTTACAAATGGCTACATGCAGCATTAAAGTTAATCTGACAATTTACCAAACATTTGTTAGACATTTAAAAAGCTAGATATCCCAGAGACATCTCAAACTCAACACATTCAAAATAGAACTCCTCCTTCTCCAAAAGCTGCCCTTCTCCTGACCTTCTTATTTCTCTTGACAGTATCATGATCTTTCCAGTTTCCCAAGTTTACAACTTCAGAGTAATTCACTACTCTTCGCTTTCTCTCACTTCACATATACCGTCAGTTGCCAAATCTCATGTTTCTAATATACTGTAGTATCTCTCACTGCCCACAGAGCTACCACCTTGGCTCACACCTTCATCACTGCCCTTGTGGATGGCTGCAATGGCTTCCTAATTGGTCTCTCTGCCTCAAGTCTTTCTCTATTCACCACAGACCTGTAAAAGTGGTTTTTCTAACTCTAACCCAGTAGGATAAAATATAAACTTCCTCTGTTCTGCATTTAAAGCCCTTCACAACCTGGTTCTTACCTACATTTCCAGCCTTAGTCCAACCAAAGGGGTCTTCTCTCTCCACCTTGACACTAGCTGCTGACCCTTGCCTGGACAAGTATTCCTTTTTTACCATCACCTCCAAGAATGCCTTATTCTCTTCAAGGAATCATGCTCAGTTTAAACATCACCATGAAATGAAGCCTTTCCTTGATTCCTCACTAGTGACTACTTGTATTTATATGTATATACTTGATTATATTTCCCCCAACAAAAAGATAGTTAACTGCTTAAGGGCAGGGACTGTTCCACTTTGGTCTTTGTATCCCCAGCATCTAGCACAGTACACAGCCTAAAATCCAAAACGGATTAAACTGTCTCTTAATGGGTTATGAAGACCTTTTCTGCTATTAATAAACAGTATCCTGTCCAAGAATGCTATATAGCTGTTTTAGGAAATCAGACTTTCTGTGTGATATGTACAATGCCAATTATACTCTAATCAAAAAGAAGTCCAAGAAAGCCAACTTTTATTTCTCCCCTTCGTTTTAATAAATTTTCTATGACACTTAACTATACATTTACTTTCACTTACTGACCTAAAACAATACCAACAAGCAATTTAATCCAAACAAAAACGAAAAAAATCCACTTTGATGCTACCTACCGGCAGATCCACACTGACATCAGTTCCATCTAGCAACGACACCCTACATGTAATAACGGACTTGGCATCTCCAGCTGCAGGAATGTGGGTAGCAGCTCGCTGGGCTTCTCTCAGACGTTCCTTCTCGGCATGCTTTCGCATTGACCGGCGACCCAGCGTTCGTCGGAAAAAACTTAGCATCTTCCTCACTGAAAAATCAAAAGTGAAAAGGAAGTTAGCTTTCTCTTTTAAAGATTGGTAAGGCATACCATGTTGGTTTTTTAACCTACAAGGCTTTAACATTTGACAAGAGCCCTATCTGTGATTAACGAAACAAAAGGACAAGTAACCTTAACTTATCTACACCAACCTCTTATATTACCTCCTTCGGATAACCTTGAATCTTCTAAAAGACAAAGTCACCAAACAGTTACTTTGTATCTACTATATCAAAGCACATCGTATGGTAGGTGCTGGGAATACACAGGTGAAGAGTTAACTATGTAAAAATGGGAATCCATGTACACAAATAAGTTATGATACAACCAGTGTTGTGGTCTGATTCCTATGGAGGTCTTAAATCTGTTTTGTTCTATGATCTCGAAGGCAGCCAAACTGAACATGAATGCCATCTACTCTATCACAAAAGGGATGGCTACATCACTGCCAATCCATTATTCCTACTCAAAGTACAAGCCTTTCTGATGATGGGTTAAGAAACTCTAACTTCCTATATTAAGGAGAGTATATTAGGAATGAGCTCTAAGAGACACATCAACATTTACTGAATGCCCACCATACCAGGTACCAATCAACGAACAAATATTTATTAAGTACCTATGTAGTAAGCAATGAGGATATAGAAAAAAATTATCTAATCCCTGTCCTGAAAGGGCTTACATTCTGTCAGGGAAAAGAACATGCACATGACAAATATATGGTTATTAGATGGGGATGGCACTAGCAGCTGGAGGGGATGATGAAAAGCAATGCTTGAGCCAAGTTTTGAAGGAAACAAGAATGCTGAAAGGCAGATACAACACGAGGAGGGAATACATTCCAAACAGCCATGAAAAAGGTATGGAGATGGGAAAAGTGCGGATGTGTCAGGCATGGTACGAAGGCCAGAGTACAGAAAAGAGAATAATATGTAATACGTATAGTAATGTAACTATAATGGGTCTAGAAAGGTAGGCTGGAGGCAGACTGTGAAAATACTTCATTGGAAAACAGAGGCGTTTCTATTTTACAAAAGGGAATGAGCTTTCAGAGTTTAATGAATAGGAACATAATCAGACCTGCACTTTAGGAAAACTTTGGCAGCTGTCTGGAAATGAACTGGAGAAGACAGAAACTTAAGGGAAGGAGAATTATCTGGAGGTATTTCAACTCAGACAAAGGCAAATGAGGGTCTAAACTAGAGGGGTGGCTATGTGAGGGGAGAGAGAGACTGACAAATACTGTTGTTCAGCTGTATCTGACTCTTTACGAGCCCATATTTCACAGCACACCAGTGCTGTCGGTGGCATTCTCTTGGCAAAGACACTGGAGTGATTTGCTGTTTCCTTCTCCAGTGGATTAAGATAAACGGAGATTAAGTGATTTGCCAGGGGTCACACCACTAGTATCTGAGGTCAAATTTGAACTCAGGTCCTCCTGACACCAGGCCCAGCATGCTATGCACTGAGCCAACTAGTTGCCTCCTATAAGAGATACCATAGAGATAGAATAGGTAAGTCTGGTTGATAGAGACAAAATAGGTAAGTCCGGTTGGTTAAGTGGAGTGAGGGAGAGTAAGAAGTCAAGGAGGTCTCAGAGGCTATGTACCTGAGTGTCTGAAAAAGATGGTGGGGCTGCTGATAGAAATATTTTAAAAGGATGAATTTGGAAGGAAAAGATGAGTTCTTTTTAGACATGATGAATTTTAGATCCTTACAGATCAAGGAAGAGAGATGATTTGTTAAAAAATCAAGAGGGCACAATAGAGGAAGAAGAGATTATACTTCTGTATTTTGGAGAAGGAAAAAAAAAATCTAAGAAGAAACGGCAATTGAGCTGAATACTGAAGGACAGGTAAGGATTTTCCTGAGGTAGAGGGAAAGGGCATCCCTGACAAAGGGGTACTATGTGCAAAAGTAAGGAGGAAGGAAAGCATGAATCACATTCAAAGAATTCCCAATAGCCCAATCTGACTACAGCACAGAGCACATAAAAAAAGAGAGGAGGATACAGTTTTCCAGAATATAAAGAGCCTAGAACGTCATGCAAGAATCTTGGACTTTATTCTGTAAAGCTGTGGGAACCATTATAGGTTTCTGAGTACAGAAGTGACAAGATCAGAGCAATGCTGTAGGAGCACTATTCTAACACCTATGTGTAGAACAGCTTGCAATAGAGAACTGGAGGTGGGAAGACTGATTGTAATATAAGTTTAAGTGACAAATGAAGGCCCAAGATAAGGTGGGGATACTGAGAAGAGAAAAAAACAGGGACAAATTAACTAGGGAGGTAAGAATCAACAAGATTAATTAGAAGGAAAAAGGCAGAGGTAGGAGTCAAAGATGATGTCAAGGTTTCCATTCTTCCTGACTGTGAGGATAACGGCATATTTACCCTAAGTAAGGAAAGTCAAGAGAATGTCTGCTTTTAGATATTAATAAGTTTAAGGTACTGATGAGATATCTAGGTGGATGTGTTCAGCAATCAGATGGAGTTGTGGGTCTGGAGCTTCCGAGAAAGGACATGATTAAAGATTTCAGAATTTAGGCACAGAGGTGTGTGAAGCTGTAAAAATGGAAGATTATCCCCAAGAGAAAACTTAAAAATGTGTAAGGATTGAACAAACATTTATTAAGCACATGCGTGACAAAGATACTGCTCTCCCAGTTCTCATTTTTATAAACATATACATGCACACACACACACACATACACATATCATGGCCAAAAAAGAGAACTCCTCCTCTTTTCTCTCTTGTCAAGGGCACCACTTACTTTCTAGTCACCCAGGTTCAAAACACTGAACCCCAGGCCCCCTCATCCTACCTCATGTCACAAATCCAATTAGTTGCCAGTCCCACCTCCTCAATATCTCTCCCATCTTCATTCATACAACCATCACTCTATTTCAGGTTCTCATTTTCTTTTGTCTTAACTATTCCAAGTCTCCTAACTTTTCCCTGCTTAAAGACTCTCCCTGATCCAATTCATCCTCCACATAGCTGCCAAAGTGATTCTCTTAAAGCAAAAGTCTGACCATGTCATTTCCAGGCTCAGGAAGCTCTAGTGCCTTCCAACTGCCTCTAAGATCAAATATAGATTCTTGTGTTTGTCATTTAAAGCCCTTCACAGCCTGACTCCACTCTACCTTCTCAGGTTTATTAGACAATACTCTCCTTCATGCACTCTATGGTCCAGCCAAACTTGTCTTCTTGTTATTCCTCATACATTCCATATCTTATTTCTGAGCCTTTGCATGCCAGGAATGCACTTTCACCTCTACGAATCCCAAGTTTCTTTCAAAGTTCAGCTAAAATGCTACATAAGGTCTTTCCTCATCCCTTAGCAGTCATTGCCTCCCCACCCCCCAAATTATCTTGTATCTTTGTATTTATTTATATAAATTCTTTTCCATAAGAGGTAAGTACCTTGAGGATAGGGGCAGATTTATTTTTGTCTTGATATCCACGGCATCTAACAGTTCCTGGCACTTAGTGGGAGATTTTTAAAATACTTGATCTAATCAGAAAGATAAAGGACGAAAGTAGAAGAGAGTACTTTGTCCTACTCACTCTTTCAAAACCATCCTCTTCCGAGACACCCCACCACCACCACCTCATTGAGTGGTCAATAATTATAAACCTCACGGAAAGGTTATCGAATTGGATGACTAAAAATGGCCACTACAACTATTAAATCCCTGGTGACCTTTCAGATACTAGTTAAGCACAGTAGTGGATCAAGAAGTCAGGCGGTCAGGTGTTAAAAGAGTAAGTTACAGAGGTCTAGCAGAGGAGATGGGATAATAGGTAAGCCAATAAGCTAGGAGACATAACAAAGGAACAAGAAAGCATTTAGGGCAGTCCCTGCACTCAAAGAGCTCATATTCTGATAAAAGGAAACAACACATACTTTTAGCTCTAATGGAAAGTTCAATGGAAAGAATAAATGATCTTTTTTTTTTAAGGAGCAAGACATTTATCTTAAAAAATCTGAACTAAAAACTACATAAAGCTCTTTTTTTAAAAAAAATGCAAAAGTTACTTCGGCTAACAAGATAGAACAGAGATTAAAGGAAGTCAAGTTTCCTCTACTGTAGACATTAAGGGGAAAAAAACCTAACCACTTGACAATTCATGAGGATTTCAATGTTCATTCAGGAACCAAACGGCATAAAAGGGAAAAAATGAAAACAAAGCTCTTGCTTACCTCCGCGTTTTTTTTTAAAAACTCACCTGCCAGCAGCCCCTAAATTTCATAATCACAGCTGAGAATTCTTATTAGACGGACAAATGAAATCGTGAGGAACCCACTCAGTTAAAACCCCAGCAATATTCCCCTTTACCAAAGCTAACTATATACAAATTTAAAAAAAAACAAAACCCTCCCCTTTTTAGAGTCAAGGGCAGTTTCTAAAGCTAAATAAACAGAAATGTCTTACTAAGTCTAACTAGAACTTAGTAGGCTCCAGAGGGACTGGAGTGTGACTGAGCAGAGCAGTAATATTAACCCAGCCTCTTCCCTTAGGGACACTACAGCCTTTGTTTACGGAAATAAGCAGAGATTCACTACTAGGATATGCAGCACCAGTAACACCTGAAACTCGGCTCTTCATTTCCATTGGTTGCAAACCACTCCCCTTTAAAGCAGGAATATCAGAACGGGGGTACGGGAAGGGTCCACATGTGGCGGCATCTGCCCGAGGACTCCCGCCTGCAGGTTTCGGAGCAGCCTCGGCTAAGCAAAGACGACCAGATACGGACCGGCTGGCCCCCCACCCGTGGAAGCTCCACACCCCGGAGCTAAGACCGGGGGCTGCGGCCGGCTAGCCCACTGACTCTTTTGCAATGTAAAGAGAAGAAAGGGTAGGGGAAGGCGGTCAGACAGGAATGCGGATCGTGGACAAAGCTTGCCCAGAGCACGGAGGGCAGGAACGGCTCCCAAAGGCAAGGAGCGGGGAGAATAAGGGGGTCCGGGGGGGAGGGGCGAAGGGTCTCGGAAAAGGATGACTCTGAGAGAGTGAACTAGACAAAGAAGCCGCGTCGCCCCTTCCCCTAGCTCTTCATGTTTCACCAGGAGAAAGGGAAGGGCACCGGGACGATGTGGAGTGCGCAGGGGCGGGAGCCACATACAAGGGGAGATAGACGGTGAGGACGAGAAGGGCACGCTTCAGGGCAGCGAGGAGTCTGGGGACAGGAGTCTGAGGGGTTGGGAACGTTGGGCGGGGGGAGGCTACGGAGCTGGGAGCGACGGGGGGCGGACCAGCAGCCAGCTCGGGCTGGAAGGGGCCGGCGACGAAGAAGAGGAGCCGGGAGCGAAGAGGGGACTGGGGGAAGCCTCGGGGAGCGGCGGGGCCGAGCCCGGGCTGGGAGTGCTCTGGGCCCCCCGGGCCGCTGGCAGGCAGGCCGGCCAGCTGGCCCGGGGAGGGGGCGGGCGGCCCCGGCTCTTCGCTCACCTGGTGGCCGCGGCCGCGGCCCAGGAGTCCAAGGAGACGGCGGGGGGCGGGGAGGCTCCAGGCAGGGGTTCCCGGCCGGGCAAGGGCGGGCTGGGGGCGTAGGCTCCTCCTCGGGGACTCCAGGAAATGGCGGCTCTCGCCGGTGGCAGACACACGTTAATCCCCCCGAGAGAACCTGCGCCTCCCCCGCCTCCTGCCCGGCTCCTTTAAGGAGCTCCCCAAGTCCCGCCTTAGGGGGCGGGGACTCGCCTTAAAAGGGTAACTGCACCTCCCAGGAACACCTCCCTCTCGCATGGGGAGAGTTCTGGGCTCCTGTTTAAAAGGGCGATTCCACGCACCTGAAAGATTCCAGGCTCCTAGTTTCTGGGAGTGTCTTCCTAACCCTGGGCTTCAGATTCCTCTGTAGGAAGTTGGACTAGTTCAACTACTCCAGAGTTTGCCTCCTAATTAGTGTCTCTGCTTTTATTCTCTCCCCCTTCCAATCCATCTTCCATCTAGCTGCCAATTAATGTTCCTAAGATCCAAGGCTGATCAAAGACCCTCCCTCCTCAAAAACCTTCAGTGCCTCCCTATTGCCCTGAGAACAAACTACAAACTCCTCAGCCTAGTCCCAACCTACTTTTCCACATTGTGGCATCTTTCCTACCTTTTTAAATCAATTTTTTATGTCTTTTTTTTAACCATCACCACACCCCATACTGGGTATCCCAGTACCCGACATCCCAAAAAGCCATATAACAAATAATTCCGTATAACAAACAGTATTTTTTAAAGACAGAAAAGAAAAAGAAGTGTGTGTGGAGGGGGTGGGGATAGGATAATTGATCAATATATCAAAAAAAAAGTCTGAAAAGTATTAGAAATGTGCTCTCGTGGACTTCCCATTTCTGTGAAGGGGTTGGATGGTCATCAGACTGTGTCATATTGCACTACTAAATGTTCCCAGAATTTGACAGTCTGTCTTCCATTTACATCCCTTTGCCCAGAAGGTTGTTCTCCATACCTGAAATGCACTGTGTTGTCCCCTGGTTCTTAGAATTTATAGATTTATTCAAGGTTTCAGTCAAGTACCATACCTTCTGCTCAAAGCCTTTCCTGATACCTTCTTGTCTCCCCAATTGTTGGCATTCTCTCCCCCTTCAAATTATTTAGCTTATATTTGTCCATGTACATGTTAGTGACATCCATGAAATACAGAGGTTCTTAACCCTTTTTTGTCATGGACCTATTTCATAGGCAGGTGAAATCTATAGATGGTCCTCTTCTCAGAATAATGTTTTTAAATGTATAAAATAAAGGAATGTACGTATATATATATATATATATATATATATATATATATGTATGCATATATACACACACATGTATATATACATATACATATATATAATGTATACAATAAAGGAAATCAAAAAAGTTGCTTTTTAAAAGTTCAAACAACAAATTAGACTCTCTGCATCTAGCAGAATTTCTTTAAGGGCAGGAGCTGTTTTATGTCTATATTTGTGCCACCAGTGTATATAGCACAATCACTTGTATGTAGTAGACACTTAATTAATGTTTGTTGCATTGACTAGATACTCATTAAGACTTTTTCTCACTATCCTTTTTTATCTTCCTCAAATTAGAATCTGGCACACTATCACTGATATATGTAACATATTATTAGTTCAGTAACTGAGCATATATTTATTTTTCCCCCTCTGCTAGGATTGTTCAGGAGTGAGTTGTTTGCCCAAAATTGACAGAATTCATCAAGAAACATATACACATGATTTTCTATATACAAAAATAATCATTTACTATATACCAGATGTCATGAGGAACATTCTCAAAATGACTTCAAAAAGTTTCATAGTCTAAGCTGAATGTATGACGGTCATTCAAACCATTAAGACAATGTAAATATACCTAAAAGAGATCAAAAAGGAAAAAACATATATACAAAAATGTTTATAGCATCTTCTTTGGTAGCAGTAAAGAACTGGAAATTAAGGGTATTCCCATCAATTGGGAAATGACTGAACAAATTATGGTATATTAATGTAATAAAAAATTATCATGCCATAAGAAATAACAAAAGGCACACTTTCAGAGAAACCTAAGAAGAATTATATAGAGTAAAGTAAGCAGGAGAACAATTTATAAGAGCTACAACACATTGTAAAGAAAAACAACTTTAAAAGGCTTAAGAACTCTCATCACTTCAGCAACTGACCACAATTCTAGAGAACCAATGATGAAGTATGCTACCCATGTCCCGACAGAGAGATAATGGACTCAAGACACAAAATGAGACATTTTGGGATGTTACTGATGCAGGGATTTGCTTTGTTCAGCTGTGCATATTTGTTAACAAGTGTTTTGTTTGTTTTTCTTTTTTTTACAATTGGGGGGGGGGGAAGGTGGAAGAGAGAGAATAAATGCTTGATAATTGAAAAAATAAACATCCAAAAACAACGTAAGTGGAAGGGACATTGGTGGACTTAATTTCCCATAATACATGACTTTGGACTGTGCAGTCACTGGATGAGGATTATGATTGTCACCAGAGGCAGATGGTTTAAAAAAGGACAAGTGCGAGGAAGCAGGGGGGCTCAAAGCCATGATTGAGGGTAGAGAGAGAGACAAGAAGACAGTGTGGAACAGCTGTCCTGGCATCATGTATGCATCATGTTGATAGTCACAGAACCAGAGCAAGGACTTCCATCACTCTGTAGGCTGCTAAAGGGACTCATGTTCTACCACATTCTATGCATCCACCACATGTTCTATGATTCTATGATTGATTGTGTCCTCCTGCTGTGTTAGGGTGGGGGTTATATTCTAATTCTATGAACTCTTTTTTAAAAAATAATGTTTTTTAAAATCATAATATAAAATACATAGGCTTACAAAGGAAACCAATATATTGAATTCCCTCCAATCTCTCTAACTCCTGGGAAGGATTAAGTATGAGTGCAAAGAATGTTTTTATTCCTTGATCCCTTCTTTGTTATATATGTCATTTCATGTGTCAGTTGCTTTTGCTGTTGGATTGATGAACTGTGAGGTGTCTAGCAGTAGAGTTAAGACATTCGGTGGGGAATTGGGCAGTCAGCTGAATAATTATCACAAAACATCCATGTGGAACAGTTAACAGGGGAAGGGCAATATCACAAAAGTGTGTGGCATGCTTTTGTGAAGAGTCAGAGCTAGAAGAGATGGAGGATTTTAGTCAGGTGCAGAGCCACCGGAGGGAGGAAGAGAGGGAAGAAGAAAGGCACTCATCTTGGAATCCACAGACCTGGATTAGAACCCCAGCTCTTACACTTATAACCTCTGAGTCTCATTTGTAAACTGAAGACTGAACCGGTAATTTCATGGTATATAGAGCTCCCAGATGAAGAAACTCCCTCTACCAATGCATGGTGGTACATTCTCTGCAATTTATAACTCAAGAGAGTGGAATTATTTGTAGAACAGAACAATAATACTTATACTAGCTACTTCACAGGTTTGTTTTAAGTGCTTAGTCAGCCTTAAAGCATTAAATAAATGTGATTCATTATTGCCTTAAATTCATATGAAATAGTTTAAGTTCCAGGTTTTTGGTTTTTTTTTTAATTAAAATGTGGTGCCCACAGCCAAACACTGTCTTCCCCATGTGGCGAGGCCTGACCAGGGTAAAGCACAGTGAGACTATCACTTCCTGTGTTCTGGACACTGCACAGAAGGCATCCTAAGGTTGTATTCATTGCTGACTCAATGTGTTTTCAGCCCACCAAAGTACCCAGGTCGCTTTCATGGGAACTTTCCAGTCATTATCCTTACATGTTTCTGTAGTTGATTTTAAGTGGAAGTTATTATATTTATCCCTATTATGTTTCACCTTGTTACAATTAGCGCATATTTAGCTCTCCTACCCAGCTTTTTGTCATCTGGAAATTTCACAGGCATATCATTCATATCTGTATCTGAGTCACTCATTAAAAACTTCAAACAAAGAGGGCTGAACATTGAGCCCTATAGTTTGCCACTAGAAACCTCCTCCTAACTATAAGACTTCTTTGTGTCACAGATTGCTTTGGCAGTCTGGTGAAGCCCAGTGTCACTGTGTTTTGTTGCCTACACTCATGATTGGAAGAAATGCTAAATTTCAGTTTAAGATTACTGAAAAAAAAAAAAGATGTAATTTTTTTTTCCCCATCCAAGTTCATGCACTCTTTGAAATCTATGCATTGGGGGTCTTGCAGATCCATGGGTCCCAGGTCAAAAACCTCTACTCTAGGATGACACCATTCTGTTCATTAACCCTCTTGAGCGCAGTTGAGTGATCAGCACTTCCCTTTCTAATTATACACAAAACATCAGTTGAATAATCTGGTTAGAGTTTTGCTAGGGATCGATGTTTAGTTGATCAATCAGTAGTTTCTGCCTAGAATCTAGTTTTTGATCCAGTGGGGATATTTGCTCTTCTCCAGTCATCCAGCACTAAGCCTGATCTCCAAGATGCCACAATCACTGTAAGAGTTCAGCAATCTTAGCTATTTTTATTATTGTTTGATTTATTTTTACTTTTTAAAATTTAACATTTTATTATTTAGTTTTCATTACCTAAAAAAGCAACTTGTCCATGTGAAGAGATTTGAACTTTAGACGAACTAGGTGCTTTCCTAGTGGAAATTACTTTGCCAGAATAGGAATTTTTTCAGAAAAAGTTTCTAGAACTTGACTTTGAAATGCTTAAAAATACATGAAAATTTAGATTTGAATGGTCCAGAGTATAGCCAGTGCTGCCTGGGAGATCAAGTCTAAGGGGTTGCTAAAGTGAAGAAGAAAGGAGGTAGACCCAAAGATAAACTTAAGCTATGCCACAGAGGTCCAAGACCATCCATCCATTGTTCAGTGAAATGTCTTCTGGATTGATCTGGACCCTTCATTCTGTATTGATGCAACACACAATTCACCAGATATTTGTTTAGAGCCTATTATAAGAAAGGCATTCTTTAAAAAAAAAAGTATTTATTTTTAGTTTTCATCATTTATTTTTATAAGATTTTGAGTTCTAAATTTTCTCCCTCTCTCTCCCCTCCCCCCCTCCCCAAGACAGCATGCAATCTGATATAGGCTATACATGTACAATCATATGAAACGTATTTCCACATTAGTCATATTGTAAAGAAGTATCAGAACCAAAGGGAAATCCCATGAAAAAGAAAGGAAAAAAAAGAGAAATATTATGCTTCGATCTGCATTCAAACTCCATAGTTCTTTCTTTGGATGTGGATAACATTTTCTATCGTGAGTCTTTTGGAATTGTCTTAGATCATTGCATTGCTGAGCAGAGCTATGTCTATCAAAGTTGGGCGTTGTACAATGTTGCTGTTACGGTGTTCTGGTTCTGCTCATTTCACTCATCATCAGTTCGTGTAGGTCAAGAAAGGCATTCATCTGTACACAAAAAAAGTCACTGTCTCTGCCCTCAAGGAATTCATTTTTTATTGGAAACAATAGCAGAATGAATAAGAATGAAAAAAACCTTCCTTAAGCTTTTATTATGTGCTAAGCATTGAAGATACAAATAGAAAAAGAAATGAGAAAGTCCTTGCTCTAAGGAGCTCACACTCGTTGGGGAAGATAACACATGTAAGAGTCCAGATGCAGAGTGGTTGGAAAGCCTTAAGGTCTATCATCAGTTTAGATGACCATGCCCAGGAGTGTGAAGAGCACAGTAGCATGCAGAGAGTAAGGGCTGGTGCTTCTCCACTTCACTGGAGAGTTTTAGTTGCTCATCCGTGTGGCATTAGCAACTATGTCACTCTTCATGACTCTTCCCACCAGGCCAGCCAGTCGGGTCTAGGTGGCCTGGGATAAGGGGAAGAACAAAGGAAAGGTAAGAAGGAGGAATACCTCACTCTGAGAAAACCACTAGCCATCCCGCAAGGTCTGAGCCTGGGTGGGGGAAGGAGGACAAAGGGGAGGCAGGAGGAAAGGGCACCTCTTGCTGGTGGTTCTTTCCTTCCAACTGCCCAGAAGTGGGCTGGGAGAGGCTGCAAAGAGAATGGAGTAGGCTGGGAGGCTTAAAAGGCTAGCTATTGTCATGGTGCTTGGCTAGCTCTTTGTCAAGCTCCCTCCTGATTGACTTCCAACTTCAGGTGAAGTAAACTAAAACAGGTGACCTCCTTGGCTAAGGGAAACTATTTGGGCCATCCAGATGACTCTGCCATAAAATCATAGACTCGTAGAGTATTAACAAGTTAGAGATTATATAGTTTGCCTTCCCCTCCCCCCTTATTTGGCACATAGAAAACTGAGGTCCAAAGTGTTTGACCCAAAGTCCAAAGGCTAGTTATTGGTAAAAGTATAATTAGAATTGGTGTCTCCTGACTCTGAAGGGCTTTGCCATAGGGGAGGTTATAGGAAGACATTTATCAGGTCTCACCTTCAATCTCTTTATCCACCTATAAACATGTCTACATTGATCTCATCTCTTCAAAAAGTTTTTTCCACTTGATTCTGCCATTCTCTCAAGCTAGCATCCAAAATCTCTTACACTTTTCACAGCATACCACCTCAGGATAGGGTTATCTACACTTGTTGCCTCCATTTTCCTAACCTCCCATTCACTCCCTTATAAGTTGGCTTCTGACCCCATCATTCAACTGAGACTAATCCCTGCAGTGATACCGGTGTCGTGGTTGATGTACAATAGAGAAAACTCCTGGATTTGGAGTCATAAGAGAAAGGTTTAATTCTTGGCTCTGATACTTACTTGACCTGTATAATATTGGGCAATATCTCATTTACCTGGGCATCTTGCCATCTGCCCTGTGACCTTGTGCCAAAGTTAGACAAGTTTAAACCATGCTTAGTTAGAGAAAGAATCACGTCTCACAAGAGCACACTAGAAAACAGAAGGGGAAAATGGTCCATAGAAAGTGATAGACATTGTATAATTTTATTTTTTTTATTTTTATTACATTTCAAACTCCCATAACATATTTCATCTATAGTCAGTATATATTGTTTCCTCTGATAGCAGGAAATAGAATGTTTTAATTTTTGTTTTTGTGAATCCAATAACTAGCACATAGTAGGCACTTAAACTTGATTGGTTTAGACTTTTACCCTATAGATTGACAACCTAAGGCCCTAGAAGGGATTAAGATAGAAAAAGAGATTAAATAGAATTAGGTTTATGAATCTGAAGAACACAGAAGGGACTTCTCACCCTCAATGCTTTCATGCCAAGTCTGTCACAATGCCCGAAATTTTGCCATAAGCAAATCATTGATTGAAATGCACCTAAATAGAAAATATAAAGTATTTACAAACTATTTTTAAAGAGAAATCAGTTTATCAAATGTTCTCCAACTTACTGAGTACTTAAGCTTTGAAAATGTGGGAAGGGACTGCCAGATGGGGTGGGATGGAGTCCAGGAAAAAATACTCCTATCTCTTAATTTTTCCCAGGGCTACAGTCACCTGAGTATCAAGTTTCTCTCTACTTTATCGTGAGTTGCTTTCTTTCCCTTTTTATTTCTTTCTTCTCTCCTACTGTTTTCTCAGCTCTCTTTCTTCTTCCTCACTTTAGTGCCAAATTCATGGAATGAACTGTAATCACAGTGTAGGGTGTATGTGTGTTGCCCTTGCAGTTTAAATGTGTCCACAAGGGTCTGTCTAGATGTGGCTTGAAGGGAGGTGTTGAAAGTTATCCTAGTCTCCTCTGCCCACTCTTCTCCAAGGAAGATTTTGATTTCTATGTGGGGAGAAATAGGAGCTTAGGAACTGAGCCTGGTCACCCTGCTCTCCTTAGAGAAAGGGTACTGGGTTATAATTATATCTAGCCATTCCTCCATATTTTTAGTCTAGGGAAATAATTTTAGGTTCAAACTGTGCTCCTGATTATTATCCCTTAATGGGGAAGGAGTGACCCAAGCTACATACCTAAGGCTTGACTTCCTTCCCATGGTCATTACTTCTGGAAAGACCATTAACAATGAACTGTGGTATGGCTCCATTCATCATTCCTTTGACTTCCCAGACAAAGCTTCCCTACTCTGATCCCCCTCCTCAATGTACTGTCATCCCTATTAGAATGTAAGTTCTTTGAGGGCAGGGTCTCGTTTTTATTTTTATGTCCCCAGTACACAGCAGGGGGGCTGGCACACAATAGATAATAAATGCTTGCTTCCTTTCTTCTGAGATGTTTTAGAGCCTTGCCAATTGGGAGGTAGACACGGACTAGCTCTAAAGAGGAGGGGAAAGCATTGCTTAATGGTATTTATAATATTCTTCAAGGTGCCAGTGACTCCAGGACTCAGAAACCTTGTTAACCCTTAAGCAATCACGAGGTAGGATATGATTGCATCACCACCTAGTTGTATAGCTCCTTAAATTTTCAAAGCACTTTCCGCAGGCATTACTTCTTTGACCTTTCAACTGTCTTCCCATTAAGTTATTTGGCAAATGTCTTAACCTGATGTTGATTTGGTTATTGTCCCCAGAGGAAGAGATGGAAAAGGGTGTGAGGAGGGGGGATGAGAGGAAGAGGAAACATGGGAAGAGATGGTCACAAAGCAGGGTAAATGGAGATAGCGAGGTATCCCACGAGCAATAGGATGTATGGATTTGAAGCGTGTGATGACAAGTCCTGGCCCTGGAAAAGAGAAGAGGGGATGTATCAGCTTCCTTTCCCTGGAGAGCTGGGGGGATTATGGGTGTGGGGTGCTCTCTATTTTGTCAAACACAATCATCGGTTGTCAAATGGTTTTGCTTAACGCTTTTTCTTTGTTCTAAAGGAAGGCTCATTGGGTCAGGGTGGGAGTGGGATGGAGAAGAATATGGAAATGATTGTGATATTTAAAAAAAAAACCTCAATAAAACTTTAATAAAATAAAATAAAAAACCTTTCACCAACACAAAGCTTCAGAGGATGAGTTTAATGAGGGAGATAGGTTGACAAAATGAGATCTAAAATGTTAAACACATCTGTCAGGAAATCCTTTTAAGAAGAAAATCATTGGATATTTTATCATACTCCTTTGGCTACATTAGCTTTCTGTTTGACTTTAGTGGCAAAAAGCACTTGAATGATTCATATGGAAGGTCCTGGGACAGTTCAGAGAAGTCTGGCTTCTCTCAGGATGCTGTTTGGTCTTAATCAAGCATGGTGCAGGGGAAAGAACACTGTATTTGGTGTCAGGGGGTCCAAGTTTGGATAAATACTGGAACTGTGCCTTCTTTTTTTTAAACAAAAGTTATTTTTCTAACACATTTAGAAATTTTATTTTTGGCTACATTCAGATTTAAAGGTGTTATCTCTTAGTGAAGACAAGGCTATGTCTCTTAGCAGTCTCTTCCTGACATTTTTCTTTAGCCTCTTTAATTCACTTGAACAAAGCCTTACCACATTCTGCTGCTTCTTCCTTGTTCTTCTGGGAGAGTGGCTTCTTTAGAGCGATTACTATGCTTGGGCAACAGAACATGGTGGATCACCAGATAAATTTTAGGATGCTTGTTCCTGGGTTTCTTATCTTCTTCATTTAGAGGCTTTCTCATGATATACTGTGGACTTCTTTGTACAAGTTGGAAAGTTTTCAGATTCTACTAATCCCATGTGACAAGGCATAGTAGTATCTTTGAATTCAGGTGTATCTTTCTTACCCTTCTCCACAGCTTCCAAATTGAGACTACCTGGATTGGCTTCCGTAATACGACCCTGAACAGATTTATGTTTTTATTTTTTTCTGGTTTGCGTAGGGTGATAGCAAGAATGGCCCTTAATGAGAAGTAAAGAGTCACATCCATAAATTGACCCAGCAATACCACCACTAAGTTTCTATCCCAGAGAGATAAAAAGCAAAAATATGTACAAAAATATTTATAGCAGCTCCTTTAGTGGTGGCAAAGAATTGGAAATTGAGTGGATGCCCATCAATTGGGGAATGGCTGAACAAGTTGTGATATATGAATGTAATGCAATACTATTGTGCTATAAGAAATGATGAGCAGGATGCTCTCAGAAAAACCTGAAGACTCACATGAACTGATGCAAAGTGAATTGAGCAGAACCAGGAGAGCGTTGTATACTGTAACAATAATATTGTATGATGAATAATTTACCCATTCTCAGCAATACAATGATCTAGGACAATTCTGAGGGACTTAAGATAAAAGGTACTGTCCATCTCCAGAGAAAGAACTGGTGAAGCCTGAATGCAGATCAAAGATACTTTTTCGTTACTTTATTTATTTTGGGAGTAGGTTGTCTGTTTTCTTTCACAGTATGACTTACATGGAAATGTGTTTTGCATCACCGCACATGTATAAACTGTGTCAGGTTAATTGCTTTCTCAGTGAGGGGGGAGGGAAAGGAAAGGAGGGAGATAATTTAGAACTCAAAATTTGAAAAGAAGAATGTTGAAATTGTTTTTACATGTAATTGAGGGGTGGGGAGAGAATAAATATTAAACTAAAAAAAAAACAATGCCCTGCAAATCTTTTCTGTCCTTCTCACCACTAATACCAGACCATATAACCTTTCCATTCTTCACACAGAGCATCAGCAGAGACATCAGTGGCCATCTGTTTATTATAAAAGGTCTGGAGCTTTTGCTCATCATCTATTTAGATGAGTTTCTGGCAGTATCTGGGAAAGAGATAGATGTTTGGGCTTCATCTTTGCACAGGTCCAGATCACCCCTAGAAAGAACTCAACTGGTTATTTCTTGTGGGAACTTAGGGAAATTACCTCACATGACGACTCCTTAGTTTCCTCTTTCAAAAAAGTGTTAGACAACAACAAGGGTGCTTAACTTTGGGTCTACAAACTTGTATTTAAAGAAAATATATTTTGATAATTGTATTTCTATATAATTGGTTTCCCCTATAAACCTCTGTATTTTATTTTATGAATTTAAAAACATTATTCTGAGAAGGGGTCCGTTGGTTTCACCAGACTGCCAAAGTGAGAAATTAAAAGAAGTTAAGAACTCTTAGACTGGATGATTTCTATGTGTATTGGTAATTAAGGTGGGCTTTTAGCACTTATTCAACCAAGTGCCCTTGAAGAGTTTGGCCTTTGTTTCCTTGATTAAATTAGGAGTCCTTGATGACCTCCTTGCCTCAAGGGAAAGCCTAATTTACGTGGGTTTGAGTGACATGTTTGTGACATCAGAGGCTTTTAGACCACGGGGGTTTAAGTCACATTTGCTTTTAGGTCACGTGGGTGAGTCGCATGTGTGACCCCCCTTTGACCCTTGACCCTGAACAAGATATATAAACCCATTGGTTGGCTTCTCCCTTCGGGCTCTGAGCCACTGGAGGAGCGGTGCCTGACTCTGGGCGAGTCATTGATAAGAGCTCCCTGGCTCATGAACTCAGATGTTAATCCTTTTTGGTAACTATGAATTGTGATTTGGTCTGTTTATATTGTGTATGTTTATAATTTGTTTGTATTTGCTCTGAAGTTCGGGTTGCTGGCTTTTCCTCCTGAACCAAGTGAGTTTATATATGTATGTTGGATTAAAGTAAGATTGTTAACCCCTTAACGCTACTTTCCTTAGTAAAGCAGATCAAAAGAACCTGTGTTGGCAGAGTTCTTGTTGTTGGACTTGTGTTGGTCTTTCACCCCACAACAGCTGCTAGCTGAATTGTTGTTACATTAGGTTCTACTCCAGCTTTACATCTTTTAACTTTCCTGATCTTTATGGCCTTATTTGGTTGGTGTGACAACACCCCACTAAAATTAACTTCTACCTTCCCCCAATGGGGCAACAAGTTAGTGTAATGGAGGGAGCACTCTCCTATATGCTACAGTGTCTGAAATTCTGTCATTTGAGATTTATCCCAACCTCTCAGTGCAGTTGTACTAAATACTCCTGTAAGGGTTGGAGGAAACATGTTAAATCAATTCCCACTAAAATGTTAGTCAAGTATCAGATACACCCATTAAAGAAGGGGTAAGCCTAGGGAAAGAAAAGCAGGAGGGGAGATACTAAGAGCCCCACATTCTTGTGCTTTCTTTCAAGTTTAATCATATAATCTATGGATTTCAAGCAGAGGGTCACCTGGAAATTCTAGAATCTCAAAACTGGAAGACAGTTTGAGGTTACTTAGTCCAATCTCTATCTGGAGCATAACACATTCCTAAATCAAGGTTCTTATCTCCAGTAACAGACCTCCAATGATAGGATTTTCACATCTTAATTTGGAAGGCCCAACCCCAGCATGTTCCTAGGATCAACATTACTGCTAAGAAAAAGTATTTGGGAAAGGGGAGAGGAGGCATTTCTTCTCTTGGGTCCACTTTTCATCTGGTTGTTAAAACTGGTAAGTTAAATCGGGTAATTTCATCAGTATCACCACTTTGATTTTTATACGGGAGATTATTAATAATAATTCCTGCATTTATGTAATGCTTCAGGGTTTACAAAGTTGGTTACATATATAATCTATCTGATCCCCATAACCCCAAAGTAGGTGCTGTTATCATCCCCATTTTCCAAATGAGGGAACTGAGGTTGAGAGAGGTTGTGTAATTTGTCCAAGATTATACAGCTAGAGGGTGACTGAGGCAGAATTCAAAGTCAGGGTTTTCTGACTCCGAGCCCAGTGCCGTGTCCACTACAACACTTGGCTGCCTATAATTAACAAAATTAAATGTAACCAACCAGCACTTAAGTGGCTAGTTTCTGTAAGGGGAGATCTGAAAAAAAAAGGATGACTCTGGTAAAAAGACGCCCTGTCTTGAGATCTCTCTGGGTATCCAAAACATATAAAATGACTTTAGGACAGTTAGCAAGTCTGGATACTGAAAGACAGAGATCAACTTGATTTATGTGAAGTGATGCTGATCCCTGCCCCTGTCCGTACCACCCTGACGAAGGGAACCAAGAATCCCCATTCCGCATAGGTCCTTAGGCCCATTCCCACCTGTCCAGCTGCTTACCCCTACTCTTCCTGTACCCATCAGTCCTTCTAGCAAGATACAAGACCTTTAGGTCTCCTTATCTTCCTTGCTATCATTGCCCTATTGTTACACCCTCCAGATTCCCGGGTACTGCTACTTGACTTGCCAGTGCCCTCCCCTCCAGGGATTCACAGGGCTTGCCACTTGTATTGCTTTTGGACTTGTGGGTCTTGCCGTCTGACCTCTTCTATGTGTTGTCTCCCCCAATTAGAGCATGAACTCTTTGACAACTATGGCTGTCTTGCTAATCGTGTCTGTAGTGCTAAGACACAGTAAGCACTTAATAAATGCTTTTCAGCCATTCAGTTATAACAACAAATATTTATTAAACACTTACTATGTTCCAGGAACCCCGGTAGGTGCTGAGGATAGAAATACAATAAATGTAACCATCCTTACTTGCAAGGAGGTTATATTCTAATGAGGGATAGAGTAGGACATTTATAAATAAATATATATAGAATGTAAGGAGAAGAAATACAAAGTCTTTAAGTGCAAGGAAGGAAATAAGCATTTCCTTAAGCACCTACTGTGTGCTCTACAAATCTTATTTCATTTCAGTCTCACAACAACCCTAGGAGGTAGATGCTATTATTATCCCTATCTTACAGCTGAAGAAACTGAGGTAGACAGCTGTTAAGTGACTTCCCCAGCTGTGTGAACGAAGGTCTAGGGCCATATTTGAACTCGAGTCCTGACTCTAGGCCCCCGGGGTTTTATCCATTGTGCCACCTAGCTGCCTCTAATACAGGCAGTGTGAGGAAAAGGGCACTGGTAATTGAAGGGATTAAGGAAAGGGTTCATATAGAAGGTGATGCTTGAGTCGCATTTCAAAGGAAGAAGAAGGGGTGAATTCCTGGCCTGGGGGATAGTCACCAGGAGGGATCAGAGATCACAGAGAAGGTCATTCTGATGGGATGGCAGCATGGAAAGGACAGTGATGTGCAATGAAGTTGGAAAGACAGATTTCAAAGCTAAGTGAAGAAGTTATATTTTATCCTAGAGGAAATAGGAAACCCCTGGAATTTATTGAGTATGGAAATGCTATGGTCAGCTCTGCATTTATGTTGTGGTTTGTCCTTAGTTTTCAAACCATGGCATCAGGGAATGATCACATGACTTGTAGTTGACTTTGATCTGGGTGAGGGAGGGCTGTTGCAAGGTCACCAGCCTCACTTTCTCCTCCAGAGCCATCTGGGTCCAGTGCCCTGATATGGATCAGGACGACTGGAGATGGCTCAGGATGCAGTGGGAGACTTGGCCTTTTTAAGCTAAGGTCTTTTCTAGCTGTTACTTTTAGTGAGGTAATGCCCATTCAGTGAATAGGACATGAGAAGTGAGTCAAGGGATGGTCCATTTAATAAAAAAAAAAATCAAACTGGGAAGGGAAGACCTTCAGGGTTGCTGGCTAAAAGAGAAACAATCACTCTTGACATTCACTTTGAGCCAGGAGGGCCCCCAAAATAATCATTAAGTGGTGCTTGGGCAGGGCAGGGCCCTATTCTTGTCCAATGAATGCAAGGCAGAGTGAATTGGGATCTTCTCCTTCCTTTCCCTTCCCCTCCCTTCCCCTCCCCTCTCCTATTTGCTGTGTTTACTTAGAGTTTACTGTCTAGATTTCTTTCTCAGAAACAAAGCCTTAATCCCAATTCATTCTGGATCTCATTGACTGGGTAAGAATAGCTCTCTGCCCTGCCCAAGCACCGCTTAATGGTTATTTTTGGGGCCCTGCAGGCTCAGAGTGCATGTTAATAGTAACTGTTTCTCTTTTGGTCAGCAACCCAGAGGATCTTCCCCTCCCAGTGTGATTTTTTTTCTTTTCTTTTCTTTCTTTCTTTCTTTTTTTTTTTATTAAAGGAGCCATCCCTTGGCTCATTTCTTAAAGAGGCCTATTCACTGAATGGGCATTGCCTCACTCAAAGTGAGAACTAGAAAAGACTTCAGCTTAAAAAGACCAAAGTCTCCCACTGCATCCTGGGCCATCTCCAGTCGTCTTGATCCATATCAGGGCACTGGACCCAGATGGCTCTGGAGAAGAAAGTGAGGCTGGTGACTTTGCACAGGCCTCCCTCTCTCCAATCAAAGCCAATTGCAAGTGAACCTGACATCAACCTGATGCTGTGGCCCTCTTCGAGAACAAAGGACGAACCACACAATGATAAAATCAGATGAAAGGGACAGTATTTTGAAGAGGGATGTTCAGACGGGATTTGGGTGGGGACACATATTGTTATTCTGTCCCTTGACAACACTGGAAACTACAGCCTTACTACTGCATAGGAGGCAGCAAGTCGTAAAAGACCTCTTTGCTGACTAACTATATGATGCTGAGCAAGTTTGGGCCTTATCTGCAAAATGCCAAGGGCTGAACCAGATTAGGGATTTCAAACTCAAATAGAAATGAGGGTCACTAATCTATACGTACAGATCCTATAGCCCCATATATATACTTGTTTTCAAATGGATATTATCTATATTTTATTGAATATTTATTTATTTAGTTAAACATTTCCCCATTACATTCAAATCTGTTTTAGGAAGCACTTGGAGACACTACCCCTGGCTTTGCTCTAACTCAGGGCTACAGATGGAGCCTTCTCAAGCTATGTATCTAGTAGGGTATTTTAGACATCAAATATCCCAAAAACGTGTCCTGGTTTTGCTTCCAAGGTTTAGTTCTTAGCTGTGCAAGTGAGAATGACTTCAGACCAGAAGGAAGGCTTCGTGTTGACAAAGCTGATAGACCTGTCAGAACTAGGTAGCTTCACGCATTATAGTTATATGATCTTTAACCAATTAATTGATTAACCAATTAATCAACCAATCATTATTGATAGCATGCCTATCATATGCAAGGCACCCAAAGTGATGACACTTTTTTTTTTTTAAACAAACCTTCCAGGACTAACACTTTTGAAGGGTTGATCTCAAAGCAGAAACCTGAGGGCTTGAACTTGCTGTAGCAAGAGATTATTAAATCTCAAAGTGGTTTGAAACTCCTCTTGGGATGACCTGCAAAACACCTTTCTGATGTTTTCAGTGATACTGTCAGATCATTCATCATGGCAAACTTTTACCCTTTCAAGTACGATTTGATATTTTGGAAACAATAAAAAAAATCTGAGGTCAAGTTGTATGAACAAGCTGCTAAGTTACCAAGCTGGGGAATATTGTGAGTTTTTTTTTTAATTAAATATATTTTAATCAATGAAAATCTGCTTTCTCTCTCTCCTATTCCACACGTTCCACCTTGAGAAAATAAGAAAAATAAAACCTGGGGGTTTTATTTTTAATCTAAAACCAAAAATTAGTAAAAGTGAATATTATGTGGCTCATCAATTGACCTTCAGGTTGTTTCCAAAGAGGCATTCCCAAAACAGTGTAAGCAATGGTAGCCCTAGAGGGAAAAGTGCATAGCCTCCAAGGGGACTATTTGGAAGAGGACTCTACATTCATTTGGATAGATTTGTTCTAAGTATCTTTGCTTAAAAGATCAGTCTTATTGCTCTGCATTAGAAAACTAACATATTTTGGTTTTTTCCCTTGAAGGATTGTGAGGAAAGAAGTAGTTCTAAACTTCAAATCAGGAAAAGAAACCTAACATTTAAAGAGAGAAGGTCCCGGCAGTACTGACAGATGGCTTTAAGACTTTTTGGTTCACATTTAGGTTGAAATACTGCAGCTCCTCCTTGTGGCAAAAAGAGATTCAACATTGTCCTATTCAGGCTCTGGGGATAGTACTAAAACTTAGATTATCTCACTGCTGGAAGGTCAAGGAAGGCTGTAAACAAAAGATAATAGGATCCTAATTTTGGAGCTGAAAAGGGACCTTACTGGCCACCTAGTCCACAGCCTTCCTATTTTTTACAAATGAGGAAAGGCCAAGAAAGGTCGTGCCCAAAGTGATACAGGTGGTAAGTGCTAGGGTGAGGAATTAAATAAACCCAGGTTGTCTGATGCCCGATCCTGAGCTCTAGACTCCCAGCTTTTAGACCCAGATAAAAAGGTGAGAAAGGTAGCCGACCCCTAGAGTCACCAGGCCACCTCCACTGACGAATTCTTACTTGTAAGGATGGAATTTGAGTAGGACAGTGTTGTCAGATGGAGATATCACAATTATAGCTGCTGTTCTGCAGAAAATTAAGGTTTTGTAGTGCAGGGGAATCCAGATGAAAAGCATCATTCCACACAGAAATAGCTTTAATCAACTTTATTGCTGTTCACAAGGGAAAGGGGAGAATAGCTGTTAGCAGGGACAGTCTTGGTATCTGGCCTCCATGCCTGCCATGCGTAGTACATAGTGGGTATCCATGCTCCAGCTGAAGGCCCAGAACCCCTCTATAAATCATCAAAGACAAAGAACCAATATGATACTAGCGGGTGACTGCCATATTATCCGTAGGTGAGAGCATTTTCTAAAATATCTAATAAAGAGAGATATAGGACGTAAGAAGAGGAATAGGGAAGCAGGGATAAGGGATAGGAAAATAGGGGTGAGAAAGAAGCAGAGAAATTAACTCTAATAGCACCATTCCAGTTAGAGGGCTGAAACAGGGAGCTGTGACCATACAGTTGTCAGTTTTCATAGGATAACAGATTTATATTTTAAAATGTTATTGGGTGGTCCTTAGCACATGCTTATGTGTTACTGAATACTGAATATTTGGGTTCATAGGCAGAATTTTAGGGCTGGAAGAGTCTAGATTAATGACAAGGACAGGAAATTGACAGTAGGTTGTAGTCCTAGCTTTGCTGCTTAGTACTTCACTGTGTGATCTTGAGGAAGTTATTAAATCTCTCTGACCCTCAATTGTCTCATCAAAAGAATGAGGGGAGAGGATGGGGTGGGCTTGGAATTAGGAAGGGCCCCTTTAGATCTAGCACTGTATTGCCTGAAGCTTAAAAAGTCCTATTCCTATCCTCTTATCTTATATGGGAACATGGATGGGATAACCCTCACACATAGACCTCAAATCTAAGGTTAAGCCACTTTGTGATTCAGAGTCCATTTGAAAGCACAGCTCCTAAGTCTCTACTGTAGACATTATTATTTTTGCCAAGCCAACCAAGGACACATTAGTTAAAAGCTAGAGACATTTAAACAAATGGCATAACCAATCAAGCGATGAGAAAAGATTCTCCTATCCACCAGGGGAATACTTTCCTATAAATTACCAACATAACTAAAGGCAGAGTGTACACATGCTGACAAGATGCGTAAAGAGGAATGTACTTGGAAGGAAGGGGCATGGCCAGAGAATATGGGTGAAGGGGCACGTGGAATAATGGATTTGGAGTTAGAGAATCTGAATTCTGATTCTGCGACTACCTGTGTGATCTTGGCCAAGCTGCTTAACTTCTCAGGGTCTCAGTTTCTTCATTTGGATTAGATGAGGTCCCTTCAGGCTCTACATCTATGAATTATATGGCTCAGACATACATGGAAGGCCAAAAAAAAATAGGGACTATTTAAGTGACTACACTCACTAAAAAAAAATGAACAAAAATCAATTTTCTATGTCTCTGACCTTCATCCTCCCCCATTTAAAAAACAGAAAACCCTCGTAAGAGATATGAATAGTTAAGCAAAACAAATGCTTTTATTGGCTCTGTCAAAAAATATCTCATTTTGTTCCCTGAGTCTATTTGCAGTGTGACTATATTCAGATGGATAGATTTGTTTGGGTATGCTTGTTTAAATACTCAGTCTCATTATTCTGCATCAGAGGACAGCTAATATAGTTTGTTTTTTTCCCCTTGAACAGTTGCTAGGACAAGAGAGACGGTTCACCATTAAAAACTGCCTTGCAAAGCAGCAGCTATTCCGTAACGATGTCATCATTTTCCTACCGCTAAGCAGCACAGTCTGAATCTGTGTTAAATATCTGTGGTGGTGTCCAATGAGTTGCGGCTCTCTACCTTCATCTGCTGGTTTTTAGCTAATTAGCCTAAAGAGGACTTGATGCTTTTTGCTACTATCTGCTAGGACTAGAACTACTGTTAAGCTGTCCCTATTAAGGAAGGGTTAAGCTCTTTTAGTTCATGTGGGCCCAAGGTATTGATTGTACTGTGGCTCACCCAGCCTGCAAGCTTTCCTCTCCTGACTGCTGTTCTAAGTTCCAGGTCCTGGCCAATTATCTAAATTTTAATTCAGTGAAGAAATGATGACCTCAAATGAAGCCCTGAACAAGAGTTTGTTGCCACAGCTGAACTTCTAGTCTCTGGGTAATGCAGAGAATGAACAGTTCTTTAGAGATTAATGCATATATTATGATGGTGGTTGTAGCATGCTTGGGATAACCTGCTTTCACCCTATTTACAGAGCAATTTTTCTACTCTTAACATAAACCCCCTTAAGTTTCATTTGATTAATCCTGACAAAAATCACTTGGACCGAATCAGAACCACTAGCTTGTTGTTGACCAAAATGACATCACCATGTCAGGGTCAAGGTACAGCGTGTCTGCCTGTGACTGATCAGACCAATACAAGCTTGGAAGCTTCTACCAAGGTCAGGCACAGATAGTTCACATGAACATTTGCAGTGGAGAGATCTCTAAATTTGCACATCTCACGTTTCTTTTGAGCTCCTGAGTTTTGAATCTAGCCATGTACAAAAGCTCTGTGAGAGCTTATAAGAATGTGAGATTAAGAGAGAAAACAATAATTCACTAACTATCCTTTACCAACAAATCATGGAACAAAAATTAAAACCAGTGACACTGAAAACAAAAATAGTCCAGGGTAAATCAACTCCGGTGCATGCTTATTTTGGTCATTTTCAAAATGGACAGATTTCACTGTACTGGTAACTTTACATAACTTAACAATCACAAATCCCACTTTGGTATAGTGTGATTATGCATTAGAACTTTTTTGACAGTCTCCCTGAATGGAACTTTACACAGAAAGCTCTATGAAATGGTTAAAATAGGAATCAATGTACCACCCTTAGTTCTGCCACTTACTACTTGTGTGAACTCCAGTGAATCATTTAACTTTTTTTGGCTTCAGTTTTCTCATCTGTAAAAATAAGGATATTGGATTAGATCTCTGAGGTCCTTTCCAGCTTTGAATGTTTTGTGATCCCCTGATATATCTAAGTCCACTTACCAATAGCTTTTCATGAACACCAAAGTTACTTATAGAGTGTAAATTTGAGTCACAGTGGGAAGACATACAAGCCCTAAATATCTCTCCTATTCAAACTGTTGCAGATATATGAAATTTCAACATTAGAAATATATTTCTTTGGTTCATTGTCATTCAGTGGCATTGCCCACCACTAAAACTAAAAATGTCCCTAGAAACAATAATGGACTGAATTTTTCATACAAGAATGATTTTAATTCTCCACCCCATCCAAGCCAGCTTGAATCAGTAGACTAAATTTTCAATTGTGAACTTTTATACTATGACAAACACTACAAATCAGGGCTTGACTTGTTTTGTTTTCTAGACTTAAGTGATAGAGAAAATGTTAGTAATGCAGATTAAATTTAAAAAAGTGTTCTAGGGGCAGCTAGGTGGCGCAGTGAGTAGAGCACCGGCCCTGGAGTCAGGAGGACCTGAGTTCAAATCCGGCCTCAGACACTTGACACATGTACTAGCTGCGTGACCTTGGGCAAGTCACTTAACCCCAATTGCCCTGCCAAAAAAAAGCCAAAAAAAAAAAAAGTGTTCTAGGTACAATTCCATTCCCTGATCCTCACCCAGAAGTTGTTAAACATTTATCAGCACACAGCTGGCTTTGCTTCTCAGGCCAAATCTTTGCCAAGTTCCAGTTTGATTTTTAAAATGAGATTTCATCCAGGTTATCAAATTTGCCTTTTTATTAAAAATGACATTTATATAGCCTTTTGCTAAGCAGTTTGCAAAGCATTTCACATATTTAAGGTAAGAGTTTGGTTCCTCATCTTTCTCTCTACCCCTGCCCCTCCCCATCCCCCCATCCTTAGCTCAGTTAATGTATCACGGGATAGAAGCAGGTTAATTTGCCAACAGGTATCACCCAGCAAAGTCCATAAGATAGCTATTTTCACCCACGTTTCACAGGTAAGGAGACTGTCTCCTTACCATCTCAGGGATGCTAAAATGACTTGACTGTGATCAAATAGTGTCAAAGACGGGAATCAATCCCAGGTCTTCCTGGCTCCAAAGGCTAATATTCTTTCTTTTGTTCTGGAGCCGTGGTGAGCATTATTCTAGTCTACAAAATTTCCAAATAAGTTAAATGGAATAAATGTTGCAAATCTTTGTTTATGGAAGAGGATATATGACTTTAGCCTCATTAGAATTCCTCACATTTCTTGCTGAGGATGATCTGAATTTAACATCAATGAGTGTTTAGCTTTCCTGGATTACTGTAGTAGTGTCCTGATGGTTCTGTCCTGGTCCCTTCCTCTACACAAATGTCAAAGGAATATTCCTAGAGTAACAGGGATGACCGTATCACTTCTTTGTATAGTGAACTAGTGGCTCCCTATTGCCTCTAGGATTGAGGGCTTTGTTATCTATAGATTTCTTTGGCTTTGAAAGCCTACCTTGCCAGGCTAATTATGTGGCATTCCTTGCCATGCACTGTAGTCCAGTAAAACTGGCCCTCTTGTCATTGCTCATATAGGATGTTTCATTTTCTGTTTCTGCACAGGCTGTTTCCTGGGAGGCACTCATTCACCTCTTGGAATCCTCAGTGCCTAGCAGTGGCTCCTTTGCTAGCACTACTGTTCCTGGGTCAAAGCACACAACTCAGTCAGTCTTTCTCTGACAAGTAACAAACCTCTTTTTCTTGGGAGTCTGTTATTCATTTATTCTGTTCACAATTCAGCTTAAAAAAAATCTCCCTTACTATATTCCTTTACCAGTTTTCTCTTCACCTTATTTAGTCCTGTTACATATTGATTCCAAAGTTCAAATAACCAAGATAATTCAGAAGGGGAAGGGTGTAAAGAGCTGGGCAAATGGTAAGGTCCGGTGGTTCTTAAGAGAGCAGATGTAGAGGGTGATAAGGATTTTACCAGACCAACTGTATTTGGTGATTCCCTGGTTCAAGCAACCAAGCTACGTGTGAGCACTTCTACTCTTCCTATGCTGAAATGGGTGGGGTGAGGTGGAAGGGCCTATGGCTGTTGGGAATGAGTAGAGCTGATGATCAGAGTGAAGAGGAGGGCTCTGTGTTTCCTTCTTCAGTGGTGAGAATGAAGGCTCATCAAGTAGCCAGGAGAGGGAGCAGGGCTCCTTACATGGATTATAGAATGCTCAGTAGGATATTTTATTTCAGAACCAAGACCAAAAAATGTTGCCAACTTTATACTATTATATATTTGATATAATAAAAGTACATAGTAATATGCTAATTACTGCTGAACAATGCCTATGACAAAGTATCTAATCACTGTGCTGACTCCTACCAATTAAATGGTTATTGTACTACCCTCCCATCCTAAAACTCAGCTACCACTCGGGCCAGTAACAAGTAGGAACCAAATTCACACTTATACTTTCCTCATGATCCCATCCAAGGGACAAAAAGCTAATGATTATCAACACTGCCAGATCATAACCCTCAAACCTCCCACAAAATAACTGCCCCCAAAGTCTGAACTTCAAATTTCTAAAGCACATCTTTATTTTGCAATTGAACAATTAAGTTTTACAACTATATTTATTTTCAAGTTTTACCTAAACAACTCTTTCTCAACAGAAATTAAATATAGCCACAAAATGTTTAACAGCATCTCATGTGATATAATGAAGTTTTTCTTAAGACTAAAACAATATTGGTTAATGAAAATTAGCATTTTCATCCTGGGAACTGCTGGTATTCTGTAGATTATTTTGTTGTATTGATGGCAAGAGCTTTCATCTTTGCTGAGATGAAGATAAAAATACACAAGCCCCTTTTGAAGCATACAGTAAATAGCTGCAGTGAAAAAAAGCACAATGACAATTTCATATTGTCCAGTGTTGACCAAATTCAAGTTTATACATTTTTTTTTCAGCTGAACCCTTTGCTCTTTTGCCATAGGGAGTTTATTTGATAAGTTCTGAATACAAATATGTATGGGGGGAGTTTTTGGTAATAATATTAAGTCATCTAAAAATTAATATAAAAATCCACAGGACTAATTTCAGTTTTCAAATGATCAGTTTACAAACTTGGGATAGTCATTAGGCAATGTCCAGTTCAGTGGAATCAGGTAAATAAAAAGGGCAAAAGAAACATGAAACTCTTTATTGTAATCAGGAAATAATTTCTACTAGCATTAGGATATGGATGAGATTCTTTTTTTATTACACATAGGCTAGCACCAGGAAAACAAAACAACAACAACAACAAAAAAAAAACCAACCAAAATTCTAAACATTCTCTACACACAAATAATCTTTTCAAAAATTACTATTTAAAATGAGATCACTGTTAAATATACAGTGAAATATCTGTCCCAAAATTAAGCCTACACTGTAGAAAATAAAGACTAGCTTTTCTTATTTGATAAGATAACACGGATGGTAACTGCAGCGTCCTGATGCTGTAGGGCCAGGCAGTTTGTTTTGTTTGTAGCAGATATGTTCTAACATACAGCAGAAAATGAAACAGCTTAATGTAAACTGTTTTAACCCCTTACGCCCCATTTTTTGGCATGTGCCTCAAGAGTAAAAAGGGTTAGGACTTTTTTTTTCTTAATTGTACTGTTGTACATTATCTACTTATCTTTAGTTATCAAAACCTAAAATAAGTTACAAGTACAAAAAATACATATTTCCAGGTATTTATGTAATGTCAAAATAATGCAAAGCAGAAATGTTCATAGTAAACAAAGCCTGTTTGCAGCTGAGAGAACCCAGAGTTCAGCAAGGGGAATCCCTTTGCAGTCTTTGTATTAAATAAATTGCTGAAAGGTGGACAACTAAGATTATACCAGTTGACTTTTGGAGATATTCAATAAATTGTAAATTGGTATTGTCAAGCATTTGTAGTTGGGTATAAATTTTTTTAATGCTACATCTGATTAATTAAATTCCTTTTCCAGAATTCTACTTCTCCCCACCTTATCCACACCCCTGAACCAAAAAAAAAAAGTCAGTAGTTAAGCATGATATAAAGTGCTACTTTTGAATTTACAGGAAACAGAATGTTCAAATTTGGTTTACTAAACAGAAAACTATGTGATACCACTAATTTCAAACCCACCTATGAGACGAAAATTACTGGTGAAATATTAGAAATGAATGAATACCAGGAAACTTAAGAAAACATTTATAAATCTTCTAGCCTAGTATTAACTTAATTAACTTGAACATTTCCAGGAGTGCAGAGATTTAAGGAACCTGAATTTTCCACTTAAAAAACATGGTTGTTTGCAACTCATCCTCACTCTTTTAAACAGGTTGTTAAATCTGCATCTTTCATTTTCTAAGGTCCCTATGTTGATGTTGGGGATGGGAGCCTCTAATTAAAACATACTTCTCTGTAATTAAACTAACGTAATGAGAATCCTCTTATTCCTAAGTGCCTCTTGGTGAAAGATTTCATTTATTAATGAAGCATTTCATTTATGGCAAACACAATGGATAATTCACTGTGTTTTTCAAATATTCTAGGACTGGGAAGCCTGATACTAGCTCTTTAATTTTTAAAGGAACAATTGTAACCAAGACAAAGGAAAAATAAGCCCCACAAACATTTAGAGTGTTTCCCTCTCAAGGAAACCTAATTGTTCAAAGTCAACCCAATTATTAAAACAGCTGGAAGAAAACTGAGAGATGTTGATGGATGGCAAGAACAGAGACAAGAATGTTTCACAGAGAAGGGATAAAAATTCAGCCTCTAAACTGTAAAAATGACAAGAAATGACCTATGGGTTGCTATTTTCTAGAGGAATTACTACACAAAATCATCATTCAAAAAAGTTGGTTTCATATTTTAGTTTCTTTGCAGATGAGCTAGTAAGTCCTTTAGGATTACAAGCAACCAGCAGTATGTTGTGATGATTTGGACAAAATAGTCTTGACTGTATATGACTCCTAGAATTAAAAAACCTAATCACTTTATTGCTTCAGTGTACTCCACTTATGCTCAAATTCAGTGTATTTGTTGTCTGGCTTAAACCAAAGTGATAACCCTCAAAATGTTTGCCTGAATTTTTGGATGCCTTAGTGACAGTCCCTTGAGATATCACCTCATGTAAAATACACAAAATACAGCAGGAAATATTTGAAAATATCTTCCTTTTCTCAATTCCTTCACATACACGTCCCCCTCTATATTCCAGAGTTCAAGAACACAAATCTTCTACATTTAAAAACAATATGCTAAAATTTTTACACATGATATATGGCCCTTAAGAGTTTTCAATCCTAAAGCCAAAAGGAAAACAAATAAAAAAAAATCTGTACATCATACACTGTCACAAACTTCAATGATATTGCTCTTATTTACAATACAATGAAAACCACTTAATGTTAAGCTGCATTTTGTGTAAGGGAAGTGTAACAAACTTTACTTTTTTTTTCCTTTCCCCCCTCTGCCACCTTTTTTTTTTTTAAAAGAAATGGTATGAAAATAACTATTTGTAAAACCCAAGTCATAATTCTAACTACTTATATGTCTGAAAGATACATTCATGTTCTTTTATAACATGAATGACATACAAAAAAAACCATTTTTCTTTTTTAAGGAAGTAATAATTCATACCTAAAGTAAGATTTTTTTTTAGCAGTTTTGATCTTCTTTTTGTCTATAGAAAAATATATTTACACTTTTTAGGCCATTTATACCACAACAGATAGAAAGCTAGGTTTAATTAATGCTTTTATGGTATGATAAGAATTTTAAATCTTTAAAAAATTTGTCTTGGGAATTCTTAAATATTTTTAAGAGCTTAAATAACTGTTGGAACTTTCTTCTAAAACCATGGCCTTAAATCATGGCAACTTTATATTATTTCTTTTCATTTCTTAAGTACTGCACAAAAGTATGGGGTTGATGGAGATAATTTTTCAGGTCATCTAATTATAATGAATTATTCAAAGAATAACTTCTCTGACCACTACACTGCAAAGGATTTTAATCTGCTACAAAAATAAAGTCCAGAAAAAAACTAAAAATAACTTTATCAAATCAGCTTTACCAAGAAGAAATAGTATCTAATTTATTGCTGAAGCATCATTTGCATTTGGTGAGAGTGAATTATTAAGGATATGTGTAGTGCTGTTAAAAAAAATGCAATGCTTCTATAATAAAGGAAAACCTAGGAGATCGTATTGCAGATGATGAAAAGCAACTAGCAAAACAATCTGCTTTGGTCTGGAAATTTAAAGATCGAAACAAAACACGAATTCTAATATATAATTTTAGATATTTTCCTAGAGCACTGAGAGGTTAAGTGACTGGCCAGTGGTCAAATACACAGCATGTGTCAGAGGTAGACTTGAACCCAAGTCTTCCTCATTCCAAGGCTGCTGCTGCCCTATTTTTCACTAGACTATGAAGCTGTGGTATTTGAGCTGTTATTCTAAGTGTATTTTAGAAAACAAGTAATATATGGTTATAAAACACAACAGGTTAACAAACTATCCAACAAACTAGACATGCTGTCATATTGATGCCTTGGAATTTGGTGGTAATCAGTTTCTGTTTAATTTGATGGAAACGACATAAGAAGCTATTATGCAAAACCTCTACAAAATTCTGGCTATGGAGCTGAAGCAGATTCCACAGAAATTAAAAATCAAAGTCTGCCATTTTGATGAATAGGGTGATTTAATGTATACTAGTGAGACAGCAGATAGGAATGGACATCTAATACTTTGGCGTCAAATTAAGACGACTGTACTTTTAAACACTGGTCATTTGACCAGATTTCTGTTCCAGCATGTAACTGTTGTAACGTACTTGGCCAATAGTGCTTTTATTGTTATAGGCGAAAATCAGGTTAACATAAACTATAAAAATAAAAAAATATCACCTATAACAATAAAACTGCCTATAAATATAACCCCGAATCACTGTGATATAAATGGTTCTTGTGAACGCAAAACTGCTTTGGCAAAGGTACATAAGAATATTTAGATATGCAAAATACAGGTGCTGTGTAGTATACTCTTATAATACACTTATAATACACTCTTGCTTCCTTTTTGATTCCAGTCCATATGCAGGATATGAACACAAGTTATTTTATTATAATGGACATGTTCTAAATCTTTATGGTAGACTTTAAGTGCTTTATTAAATTAGCCCTCTGTAATAATAAAATTACAGCCCACACCATTTTCTTATAATGTCAACCAGTTTTCATAAAGTATGTAAAGTATGTAGCCTTTACAAAGGCTAAAATAAACCCAGCAGGGAGGTAAGATAAGTAAATTAATGAGTCAGGCTTGCACCTGCCTTTTGAAGCATACTTATTTGTTCCCTTAAGCGAAATCCTATGACTTCATTATAGCTACCATCCAGTGAAGACAATGACTGAGGATAGGTCCCCCAGGAAGAAACGAAAAACTTCAAATCACGAACATTTGTGTAATTTAATCATATTATAAATGATTGGCAGGAACAAATGATTAGTCATAGGATCATAGTGTTAGAGATTAAATGCCTAAGCATAAAAGATGGCAGCTAGAATAGGGTGCAAAGAAGGCGTCTAGTCCAAGTTTCTTGTTTTAATGAGGGAAAAGAAAACTGAGGCCCAGGGAGTTTAAGTGACATATCCACAGTTACACAGGCAAGAAGCATCAGAGACAAGATTTAAAGTCAGGTTTTTGGACTTCAAAGCCAGTGTTCTTTCCACTGGATGAAGATGTCTCTCTAGTTATCAGAAGGTGGTGCGGAATGGCATAAAGAATACTAGACCAGAAGTTTGAAGACAAGGGCTTGGTTTTCCTACTAATTGAGTTCAATCCTCTCCTAATCTTCGCTTATGGGTTATTTTACCTTTGGGGACATCCATTTACTTGTTTGAAAATGAGGGGGTTGTATTAAATGACTTCTAGGTCTAAGCAGAGGGCTTTAGTTTAAACACACTGGATTTGCTCACGTAATAAAAACATGACCTTATAATTAATTGCTCACTCCCACCTCTATCACTGACATTAGCTACTGTGAAATACATATGTAGACAGCATACATGCAAAATAGCTTTTTCTATCAAAGCTTGATAACTCTGAGTAAACAACTTTTTCAAGGAAATGGCTTAATAAAAACATTGATAAAATTAAAGTCAATTAAAAAATCAATTATTTTCTTTGAGTTCCCCTAATCAAGAGGATCAACATTCTTTTTAACTGGCTATATTGGCAGGTCATTAGAAAGGAATTTAATTCTGTTGATCTACCATGATCTATCTTGAATGTATATTTGTGTGTGTATGTGCACATATGTGTGTACATACACACATATTCTAATAGATACTGTTTCACCTCTTATTGTGAACATTTATTTTATACCCATATAATCTCTACCCAGTGTGCTATGGGGGAAAAAATCTACAAAATAGAGATCGTAGGCTTTTCTCTCCTATTACAAACCAACGCTCTTAATATCCTGATTTCCATTCATCAAATTAAGAGATGGCAATGAAATATTTTCTTCTTGGGAATGGTGGTAGTTTAGGCAATCGGAGAAGATTTGGCATTTCCTTACAAAAATATTACTTAGGAAGGATGGTGATCAGAATAATTATCCTGAAAATAGGTACCATTACTAGAAGTAATTTTTGACCTGAAAGTAAATTTTTGAAAAATTCCACAAGTTTCAGTTAGATAAAATTACATAAATGTTCAGGAAAGAGGAAAGAATAGGTATATTCATGAAAATGGCTTTAGGATCCTCTTTGTTATTCTTTTGTTGAAGGACAATACACTTGTTAGCTCTAGGAGGATATTAGGCCTCCACAACAAATGTAAAAATAAACTTGAGGGTATTCCCTGATAAGAAATGCAAGAGTGAGACATTTAAATACATTTATGACAATTCATTACTTTCATTTCATTTACTTATAGGCACTAATGAAGGTGTAAGAACTCAAATTAAACCAATGAATAGAGTTGACAACAATAGCTCAAGAAGAACTCTCAATGGTGAGAAATATTAATCACAATACTTGCACATGTTCATAATCATACAATTTCCTCCTCCTTGGTCTGGTTTTCACACTGTTTTTTGTATACAACGCCAAACCAAATGGTTGAATTTTTAGTTTAACAGAAAGAACACATTAGTTAAACTAGTTATTTGGTATCACATAGACAAGATTATCTGTCTGTCTGAATTCTTCACTTTTCACCAACTTCTATTGATATTATATAGGCATCTACATTGCATTTATCTGTGATTGGTAGAGGACAGGATTTTAAAAATAGGACCGACTATATTTCTTCGTTGTTCATTTTGGGGAGAATATGTTATTTGGGCACAAGTAACAGAATTTGCCGTTAGTTATCAGTTTATATGTAATTTTACTATTTATTATAATTCCTGTAAAACCTCACAGGTCCTGATTATTTGACACTTCTATTAACTTATAATTATTCGTGTAGATTATACTGAAGTCTCTCACAGTGTGCAACATTTTTAACATCCAAAAATGGCATTCTAAAATGTCCATTTGAATCTATGCTCTACATAATTTATCAAGACAATACACAAATCTTCAGAAAACCATTTGTAAATAGTATCTCTTCTCAGTCATAATATATGTATATACATATACATATATATATATAAAATCATCTTTTCATCTCACATTCAAAATAGGTGAGTAAATCCCTATTTATATCAAACTGGACAATTTTAAAAATTCTTTCTTCCCACAGGCTACAAAAAAGGAAATAAACATATACACAACCAAAATGAACTCTGATACTATATCAGATAGAGAGATAAAACTCTTCCTCCTGATAGGTATATAATTTAAGTAAGTAGCACATGCAAACAGGGGCAATAAAATCTAAAAACACCAACAGTGCTTCATTGCTTACTTAAAAGACACCAAACCAAACAGAGCAATATGGACATAAAGTGACATCAGTCAAAATGAGTTTTGAAAAGTACATTTTTGTAGGGGATGGGAAGAAAAAAAAATTCCTAAGTCATTGTTACAAATTTATGTCTGTGGTATCAGTGTATTCCATCAGAAGACAGAGCAGGGATAAAATCAAACATCCAATCTGAAGAAGCTAGTAGCTCTCATTGAAATGAAAACCCCTCCCCCAAAAGGAATGTGCCACATTTTAAAATAATTTCACAGCAGCAGACTGCTTATTTACTCAGTAAGCAAAATAGCTTTGTTTTTCACAAGAACAAACAAGCATTGAGTAAAAAGGAATGGATGGCATTTTCTCGACCCCTTATATCACTATATACTTCCAATACTAGATGCCATTAGAAAATGGGACCCATTCAAAATGCATAAAAAGGTGAGAATGTACACTATACATACCTTCCCCACAGGGTTGTATGAGTGCCTTTTCATTAGCCATTTGGGAAGTCTCAAGGCACTTAAGGGGTTAAGACATAATGCATGCATTCATTTACATTATGTATGAGAAGTTACATGACTTGAAACAAACCAATTCTATGGACTGAGACTGCCATGTTATCCGTTGCAAAGCTTTCTGTAGGTTCATATTTATACTTTTTATAAGATGCTGGCAAATGGGCATCTTCCTAACAAAAGAAAATTCCATTTATCTTCTAATAACCAGCAGATTTATTTCCAGGGAGTGTTGGGTAAAATGTGCCACATCAATAGGCAGTGTATTGGCTAATATTCAGAATATTGCTGATGTCTTAAAAAAAAAAAGAACCAGTACACTGTAAATATATGAAACACTGGAGAAGACTGTGGCTAATGTCTGATGTTTACTTTTGTTTCCAAGATGCAGGTGCGTAACATGGATGGTAAGAATTCCAAGCCTTGTTTTTTTTAGCAATTCAACCAGAAGAGGACTGGATGAGCATTACCATGACATTTCATAAATTACTCTGAACCCATTTAAGTTCATTCATCTTTTTTCTTTTTGTTCGGAGCAAAGAATGAAATGAAGTCTTCAAACATAAGAGTTATAGAGTTTGAGAGACTGACTTTTGTTTCAACATAAAGTGCAACAGTGCTGAATTTTCTAAGTCTTTTCTCAATTCTTCATTGTCCTCTGATGCCATTGTCTGTAAGTAGTATTATGGTGGCACGGTGGATACAGCCAGTTCTGTTATAACGGACAAGAATGTTTCTACAAAGATCCCAGCCCTTTTGCTCTCTTATTTATGTAACTATGTCTTTAAAGGTTTAATAAATCCTTCTTCATAAACCTTCAAAATAGCTTCACAAACAAATCTGTATTGACTCTGAAAAAGAAGATGGAATCAGTTAGAAAAAACGGTAGTATCAATAATATAGGCCATGCTTTCTTGTTAGAATATTAACTTAATTCCATACAATCTTTTGGCTAATACAAAATATTAAAACAAAACCAAATACCACAAAAGGAACTCATTGAAAACAAGATGATTAAAGTTACTGATCCGAAAAAAATGATTATCTTTATGGTTATCTTTAAACACTCAAAACTTTCTAAATATTAAATAACTTTTACTGATCTATTATTAAACTAAATCTGATGTTGAGATTATGCATATTTCAAATACCTTGAACCTTTCTGGGCCTCAATTTCCACACCTTTAAAATAAAATTAGACAAAATTCCCTTCTAGCTCTAAGATTTTATGATTCTTTTTTTGGATTTGCTTTAATGCAATTTGATCACAGGCACCCAATAGCCGGTTATTTTATAATAATGGAAATTTCATTATAATAGACTTGTTGATTCCAATACAGCTATTACACTGGAGGCTCTCTTAAGATACTTCATTCAGTGATTGTATGATTTTTACGGTTCCCCATGATATATATGATACTGGGTAGAGACAGTCTGGGTATTAAATAATTGATATGCTCATTTATAAAACATCAACATGCATAGTAGACAGAAGATTGGCCTCAAGTGTCAAGAAGTCCTGAGTTCAAGTTCCGCTTGTGGTGTACAGAGGATGTGTGATCATGGGAAAATCACAGCCTCTCAGCTCCTGACGCTTCTCTCTAAGACCATAAATTATAGTTAGGTTACTAATGTGCATCAAGAGAGGGAATTTTCAGACTGGGATGAAATCATGGGTCTGTTCCCCCCTCCCCCCAAAAGCATTCCCAAAATACCTGAACACAAAAATGTGCTGGGGGAATAAGGATAAAATAAGTGTAATGTATAATAAGTTACTATCTGCATTCAGCGTAAAAGCACTATACGTACAGGTGTTTGAATCATCATGGCTCTTTGATCTCTCATTGTCCTTACAATATCTAGTGGATAAACCGGTTGATTGCACTCAATGAGACACATAGCTGTTTCCATAGTGATAAGAACCCCTGTTCGTCCAATCCCAGCACTAGAAAAAAAAATAAATGGGGTAGAGAACTTGGCTGAAAAATTTCTTGATGAATTCTCATAAATGAGATGCACTGCAAAAAAATTTAACTGAAACTTTAATGATCACATGCTATTTGTAAGCAAGGGCTGTCTGCAATGGCATTTTAGTTCTAGAATAATGATTTTAAGAAGAAAACCAGGACAATAACGGTCTAAGAACCTGAGAACAAAATTCTCCTGTTCATTGTTTCCCCAGGTTAAGAATATTGGCTAAAAATTTACATTAAATTTTTCAGCAAGTTGATTAAAAGTATACAAGTGCTTGTAAGAAAAGTGATTTTTTTTAAAAAAAGCTATAAAAATTATAAAGTAAAAAACTACTACTAACGCCTTCCCTTTCCAACTTCCTTGTAGTTAATTACTTTGTGTTACTGTTGAACAATGTGTGTCAGGACTGTGAGGTGACCCCTGCTTTCTACTAAGGCCAAGTTCAGCATTCTTCTTACTCCACCAAGGCTTGATTTTTTTTTTTTTTGAGGAGACCTACATATGTCTGCAGGCAAATAAGAAGGTGACGGCAAAGAATGCATTCCATTCAATAAACACTTACTGAGTGTCTTCATAAACCCCTTTCCTAACTGTCTCTAGCTGGAAATAATTCTCCTTTATCTGATTTCTAATAGCATTTTGTTTATACTTTTCATTGCACTTTCCTTTTCCTTTCTTCCTCATTTTTTCAATATGGCCAATGCAGTAATTTCTTTCGTATGTTTTTGTATTTTTCTTGGTCTATTTGTAACAGACTTTTGTTTTTCTTGTCTTCTCAATGGTAGTGGAGGATGGAAGGGAAGAAGAGAATTCAGAACTGAAAATAAAGTTCAATTAAAAAAAAGCTAGCTGTCTCTTCTTTCATATGGGAAGGTGAGCAGGAATATATGCAAGCCTTAAATTACTGTATGATGGCTAAATTAATTAGAGTTTAAAGAATGATACATAAGGATAAAGCATAACAAATATTCTTCCTTTCGGATTACCTATTAATGCACCTATTCATTCAAAAAAGTCAGGAAATAGAATACCTGCAATGAACAATGACAGGTTCTTCTTTGCCAGCTCTCTTATTTCGTACATGACAGACAAAATCAAGAAAGTCACTTGAATCATCAGGGACTCCATGGTCAGGCCAGGCTATGTACTGAATCTGGGTGAGTTGACGACTCTCACTTTTCTAATTACAAAAATAGAAATTGTAAGCTTATGATTTAGGAATGCTATTCAAATATAAAAGACTTCTTGTACCTTAATTGTGAAAGTAAATCAAACCCAAGCCAACAAAAATTGTAACATGCAGTAATGAAGTTTTAAAATCAGGTTTTCCTGTATGCTATGAAAAAATTAATGTCACAGAAATTGTACCTATTACTTTGTTTTTAATAATCTAATATTTGTGTATGTAAAATTAATACCTATCCCCATTTGAAAGGTTGATTCTATTGACAGCACTGAAGTTTATGACAGGTAAGAGTAACAGTAATAAATAGCTAGCATTTATATAGTACCTACTACGTGCCAGGCACTGTGCTAAGTGTTTTACAAATCTTGTTTGATTCTTACAACTCTGGGAGGTAGATACTATTGTTATTCTCATTTCACAGTTGAGGAAACTGAGGCAGCAGAGGTCAAGTGACTTACGATCACATATCAGGTAAAACTGTATTTGGTTTTGACTTAACATAAAAAGTTTTCATTACGATTTCTTAAAAAAAAATAACAAACCAAAGATATGCAACAAATGTGGAGTAAACGTTTTATGTTACTCTTGAAAGGAAAACAGATTTTTCATTTATTAATTTTATGGTACTGCATAAAATGATGAAATTTTAGGTCTTAGTGCAAGATATAGTATATTCTGTACATCTAGATTCTTCTTTGGTGGAGTGGGGGAGGGGGGAATTACTGAAAAACAGGAAGATGTGATTATCCATTTGGGTCTCTGTAAAGGTGATGAAAAACAAGATTGCCTAAAAGTCACTGAAAGAGGTGATTCCTGAACAGAATTGGTTAAAAAAACATTCTGAGGGAAAAATGCTTATGTAACTTTAAATTCCTCATTCAAATCTCTAGAAATTTTTAACTAGGATTCTCTTATTACTGTGGAATCTTAAAAGTTCACAAGATACTCCAATATGGGAACACCTAACACAGGAGGCCAACTTCACAATTTAGAAGATGGCTTAACATTCAGAAACAATGAGGGAACAAAGGCTATGTGTTGTGGGGGAAGTGTACAAAGCTGAAGCACTAAACATTATCCACTATATTTGTAAGAGAGCCTTGAAGATTCTTACTTGGGCTCAGCATTGCTTATCAGCCCAATCATGACACAGGAAAAAAAAGGTTGGTATGCTTTTGCAGGGCAGAATATAGTTTCCTTACCTTCCCACTGGGTGCCTGGACCAGTGGTGTCAAATACAAATAGAAAAGTGTTAAATTCAAGTGGAAATGGGGTCACTCTGTAATGGGTGCATATTGATTTAGAAAACCACATATTAACATTATCCATGTTCTACTGTATTTGTATTTATTTAATCAAATATTTCCCAACTATATTTTAATTTGGTTTCAGATGCATTCATTCTGATACTTCTGGCCTAGCTCATCAACTCTTTACTTTAGAGCAGGGTTTCTTAGCCTGAGATGTTTAAATCTACTTTTAAAAATACTTTCATAACTGTATTTCAATATAACGGGTTTCCTTTTATTACGGATTTATTTTAAGCATTTAAAAACCACTATTATGAGAAGGGGACCACAGGTTTCACCAGACTCCCAAGGGGACCTAGAGACAAAGAAGATTAAGAATCTCTGTGCCAGAGAATCAGTTCCTAAATAGTTTCCATTTCTCATATTGGTTGTATCCAAATAGCACACAGAGAAAGGCAGGCAGTGACTAGGAACATAGTAAGCCTTTTTAATTTGTTCAACAACCTCCATTCAGCTTTACAAGTAAGATATTTTTACTACATCACCGAGACCTGTTTTTAAGAGAGCCAAAGTAATCAATAACATGATTATGCACGCAGCTCAATATATTTTTTTCTGCATTTAAATCTAGGGCTAGAGAGAGCCTTTTCTTTGAACACAATTAACATTGGATGCAATGCACTCTCACCTCTAAGTTACATAGTGTCATGTTTCTGAAGACATAGGCAGAATTTCCTTCTTCAGAATGGCAGGTGACCTGGAAATTTCCATACAATGAACTTTCTGTGAGTTGTGGCCAATACTGATGACACTTAACCTAAGGAAAAAAAAATTCCCAAAGGAATCGTGTTTTTATTTAAATTCATATATGCTCTATCTGACCCAGAGCCCTCTTGAATATACATATTATAGAACATTAACATGGAAAAAGTGCTTCACATACCTGCCTCTGATACTACCTGGGTGGCTGTGAGCAAGTGCCCCCCACTCCGGCCCCCCCCCAGGCCTCAGCTTTCTCATTTATAAAATGGGGGGCTTTGGTGGTCCCTTCCAGTTCTACATCTATAAGCCAAATATCTCCTTTCATTTTCATAACAAACCTATATGGTATATTCATATGAAAAAGCCTGAGGCTGAGAAATAATAACTTCAAGGTTTGCAAAATGCTTTACACGTACTACCTCGTTCGATCTGTCCTCTGAATCTCACTTTAGTGTTCTTCCCTTTATAACATGATGCCTAGAACTAAAGCATCTACAACCTTTCCGGATGCAGTGAGAAAAGCACTTGTAAATTAGAAGGATCATGTTTAAACATGTAGTTACATGGAGACCATTTTTTAAAAGGACAGTCAAGCCAAAGAAAATCTATGGGAATGCTTAAAGCAAAGTTTTCACCAAGCATCCACCATGAACATAGTTTAAGGCACTATATAATCTTCAAATTAAAAAAAAAAAGATAACATGCAATTGTGAAACATAAACTCTGTCTACATTTTCCTATCCTCATGCCTTTGACTTATACCATCCCATGCTGAGGATGTACTTCTTCCCCTCCACAGTTTATCCAAACACTATCGATTCTTCAAAACCCACTTCAAGCCAAACCTGCTTCATGAAGTCTTCTCCAACTACTCATACTCAGGCCCAGAATAGTCACTCCATTTTCAACTTGTATTATACTTATTTCAACTATCACACTTTGTCATTTAATTCTTCTAGTGTTTTCTTTCCAATTAGATTAAAAGCTCTTTAAGGCATCGAAAAATCATAGGTTCAGAGGTGGAAAGACCTCAGGTCATTAAATCCAATATTCTCATTTTAAAGGTAAGGAAATTGAGGTTCAAGACATTAAGTGACTTTGCCCAGAATTCACACATCTGGTGTCTGAAGTGGGATTTGAACTGGTCTTCCTGATTGAGTCTAGCACTCTATCTACTTATTTCTTGCTTTTCTCATGAATTTAATTAAATAATAATAGCCAATAGCTAAAATCTGTATAGTGTTTTAAAGTTTGCACAGCTCCTTATATATATTATTTTACTCTTACCACAACCTCGTGATACAGGTGCTACTATTATCCCCAAATTACATTTACATTTGAGGAAACCAAGGTTGAAAGTGGATTGAGTAACTGGGCAGATTACACAACTGGTAAATGTCTGAGGCAAGATTTGAGTTCAGGTTGTCTTCCTGACTCCAAGTCCAGCACTCTATCCACAGGGCCACCAAACTGCCATAAAAGAGGCCTTTACATCTTTCCTACTGGTCCAATCACAGCAGCTAAAACTATTATTAGAATGTATGGTCCTTGGGGGCAGAGACTGGTTTTTGCCATTCTTTGTGTCCCCAGGGCTTAGCAGAGTGTCTGGCACTTAAGTGCTTAATAAATGTTGACTGACTGTATATTCAGCATGGACAGGATCATCTTCTCAATGGCCATCATCTCCCAGCTTTATTGGCACCGGGCATATTAGCACTTAATAGTTATTCACTGATTGACTGGAATCTTTAGTGAAATCCTAGGACCTCCTTAAGCAAGACATTACAAAAATATAAGGCTACATGTTAGAAAATTATTTGATTGTTTTGGTCATAGAAAAGTTCTCCACGTAGTAGCACATAGGATCCAAGCTCTGACTTACTCGGCCTCGTTCCACTTGTGTTGTCAACATTACAACCATGGAGGAACCTTGCTCCCAAGTCATCTGCCAAAAATCTGTACAAGTGTTTGGTAATGGCCCCTGACAAGCAATATACTGATTTATAATGCTGGAAGAAGGGATTTCCATCTAAAAGGAAAAGAACACAGGCAGCATAATTATACTATTTAATTATCATCCCCCTTGGTCAACTAAGTATATGAATCATAGAGTAAATCTTTGTTGGATAATTTAGATTGAATTATAAAATCAAATGAGACTGAAAAAAAGGCTCTAAGGATGAAAAAGACATGACAGACAGGCTAAATTTTCAGGACTGTTTCTGTTTGATTATACGTCTCTATTAGTAAGACAAATTACAATGGAAAGGCACATGTACGCTAAGGAAAGAAAATAACAAATCCTACTGTCTTAATTCTAGGAACAATGGAGATACTTAAAATATATAGTTTTTGATATAAAATTTCTAGCTAATTAGCAGTCGTTTTGTTATTGCCAGATTTATGAAAATAACTTAAATCAATAATTTACTGATTATAATGTGATGGAGAGTGAATCTTATTAACACATTTTTGATGATCATACAATAAATCTTTTCAATTTTATCAGGAGAGGAATGTTTTCGGTAATGCTGATCATTATAACATCTATTTGTGTCTCTTTTAAAAAATCAGGAAGCCAGCCTTTATTTATGTCAACAAATACGTATTAAGCGATTATTATGTGCCAAGTGCAGGAGATACAAAGACAAAAGTGAGATAGTCTCTGGTCTCAAGGAGTTGACACTCTATTGGAAAGCAGGAGAGAAACAATATGAATACAAAGAAATGCAATGTAATTTTGAAGGGAAGGAGGGTGCTAGCAAATGGGGGATTATGATACATCTAGTTTAAGACACGATACTTGTTACTGAGCCATAAATGAAGTTAGGGATTACAAAGGGCAAGATTAGGAAGAAATATATTCCAGGCATGAAGGATAGCCTAAGATGTGGAGATGGAAGATAGAATGTTGTGTATGGGGAAAAAAAAGTAGGCTGCTCAGGCTGGAATGTTGAATTCATGAAATAAAGTCATGTGCAATAAATAAACCTGGAGAGGTAGGCTGGAACAGATTTTAAAATGCTAAACAAAGAAGTTTTACCTTTATCCTATAGATATCCTATAGATAAGGAGCCACTGAATGGTGTGGAGTGACAAGTTCAGAGCTGTTTTGGGAATCAAATATCAATTCTGCAGCTGTGTGGAGGATGTACAGAGGGAGAAAGACTTGAGGCAGGGACACCAATTAAGAGGCTACTGTAACAGTCCCGGTAGGACATGATTAAAACTTCATCTGTGTTCCAGGCTCCACTCCTGACTCTCTGGACTTTTTCTACCATAGGAGCCTTCTTATCCTGGAAGATCCCTATGGCCGTGTAGTCTTCTCACCTTAGAACATCTTTCAGCCCTTGTATCTGCTTTCTCCCACTGGTAAGTTCTTCCAGGAACCTCCCTGTTGAGGAAGGGGCCAGGCTAGCTATTCATTTCTTTCCTAGCTGTTTCTGACTCTCCAGATTTCTCCACCATGCCCCTACATTAATGCCTTGCCCCTTCCCCCCCTTTCCAGCTCTGCTTTATAAGTTGTTTCTCCCTTAGAAAGTAAGTTCCTGAAGGGCAGGGGCTATATTTTTATTTGAATTTGTATTCCTAGCACTTAGCAGCGTCAGGCACATAGTAGTTGCTTAATAAATGCTTCTTGATTTGAAGCAGGGTGTGGTCACACGGGAGGAGAGAAGGGGATTGATGTAAGAGATGTGATGAGGTAGAATTAATTTGGCAACTGAATGTATATGGAGTTTGAAGGAGGAAGAAGAGCTGAGGATGATGCAAAGGTTTCAAATTTTAGTGACTAGAGTGGTACCTTACACAGAAATGGGGAAGTTTAGAAGACATATTTTAGACACGTTGAATCCAAGACATAGGGAGTTGCTCTAGGACAGTTATTTATTGTCCTAGTTATATATAAGACTGTTATGGCTTTAGAACAGTTTTATAGAGAGCCAACTGCTTACTTGAGATAAGCAATCATTTATGACTGGTGTATAGTAAATAATTTTATTATACACTAGTACAGACTGTGTAGTTTGTTGGGAGAAGGTATTGTGAGGTTCAAGAACTTCGTCACTTGTTTATTTATTTACATGCATGAGACAGTTTTAGTCAGGTAAAAATACTGTTTTAAGCCTCCATTAAGTATGGGTGGGAAATAAAGAACCTTATTTAAGGACTTGTGATTAGAAAAAAAAAACAGGTTTAGTGATAGCTCTAACAAAAAGATTTTCTATTCAGAAACTTTAACCCATTCTAAACACCACCAGCGTAATAAAAAATTAAACTCACATTTATGTAATTTGCATTTATGTAGTCATCATTATCTTTTAAAATGACCCGTGTAGCATCATCTGAAAAAAAGAGCATTAAAACAATGTTATCTGGCAACCATAAATCACAAAGATTAAAATATTAACACATTAATTTAAAAAATATACTCACAAGGCGAAATGTCTCTATATCTATTTTTGGAAATATTCTGAGGTAATTTGGCACAAGACATTGTCATTCCAGGCTTTTTTCTATAGAGTTGCTATAAGAGAACAAGTCAGACAGCTCTGGTTACACTACTGAATCCACATTAGCACACAGACAACACCTATAAATATATTTAAGTAACTTCAAGACCATCAATTCAACAAGAAGCAATGAACGCAATTATTTTTTACATAGTTCATGTGAAAACTTTATATTCTTCTTGGTAACTTGCTGAAGATACTACTAATAAAATAGGGAATTTCAACTATTTGCTCTTTGTCATAAAATTGTTGCACTACATTTGGAGTTGGCTCTACCACTTAGTAAAGGTAACACTTTAGTATTTCTTTTCATTTTCCTAATCCTCATTTGCCAGCTTTATATTTTGTAAAGTATTTGAATCAATAACCTTATAGGGTCAGTAGGGACTAAAGTGCTTTATAAACTATAAAGTACTATATAAATATAAGTGATTACTGTTACTACATTAAAAAGAGAAAACTTTAACTTAGGAGTGAACGTGAATATTAAAAAAAATACTAAAAACCCAAACTGGAAAACAAATTTACCTATCAAACTGGCGAAAATGATAAAATGTGTAAAAATTCAATATTGGTGGGGCTCTGGGGGAAAGAAGGCAAGCTAATTACTCTTTAGGGATCTGTGAAATGGCCCAACTTCTTTGGAAAAGAATATAGAATTTTGCTTATCAATCTCATTAGAAAGAAAATAGTATTTACAGTTGCATTAGCTGCAGCAGTAAAACAATGAGAAAAAATTATGTGCCCAATTATTAGAAATGGGCCAAATAAATAATAGTGTACAAATATAATGGAATATAATTATGCCATCAAAAACAGGAAAAATTGGAAGAAATATGGGAAGACGTATACAATAATAATTATAGTAATTGATAATTATGTAGAATTTTAAACACACTGTAATTTGAGCTTCACAACGGCTCAGTGAGGTAGTTTCTATAGGCATCATATGATTTTAGAGATGAGAAATCTAAGACTCAGAGGGGAAGTAACTTGTTCATGGTCACAAAAGGATCAGAGATAGGATCTGAATCTAGGTTTTCCTATGTCCACAAGTACACACTCTATGTCATGCTGCCTCCCTAGTGATGCAAAATGAAGAAAGCACAGTCAAAAGAAAAATACATCTTGACTACAGATACATAAATGAACATAACACCAAACAAAAAGAAGTTTCATAGGTGATTCATAGGTGAATATTGTGGATGATGAAACTACCTTATGAAAATTAAAGTACAGTCTTCCTTTAAAAAAAAAACCAAAGGATAAATTATAAAAGTATATGGTGGTATGTATTACCAATTATGATCACTCTCTGTGTTGCGCTGCCCTGTTTTTGAGGAAAAATATCTGTTTTGGTTTTATTTGTATGCTTACATTTGTGCCATATTAAAACATCTGTCAATTGAAAAAGAAGAAAAAATGAAAAATGTATACTAAATTAGGTAAAATTTTAATCTCTTAAATGTGACTTATTTTATTTTCTGAAGTGTGTTTTTGCTGTTACGCCTGATTTCTAACATAACAGGACACAGAATTTTCCCTTTAAATAAGTCATATGTTTATTGCTTATTTCTCATTTTAAACTCTTCAGGGTGGAGCCAAGATGGTGGCTGAAAACTAGGGACTTGCCTAAGCTCTCCCCTAAATCCCTCCAAACACTTGTAAAAATGGCTGTGAACAAATTCTAGAGCTGCGGAACCCACAAAATAGCAGAGGGAAACAGGTCTCCAGCCCAGGGGAGCCTGAATGGTCACTGGGAAGGGTCTATTACATGGTGCTGGGTGTGGAGCACAGCCCAGCATGGGCAACACCAGAACAGACCAGACCGGGAGTCAGCCAGGGCGAAGAATCACTGAGCTAAGAAGTTAACAGACTTCTCAACCCACAAACACCAAAGAGCAGGTTAGGGGGAAACTGCAGGATCAAGTTCAGAGTGGTCCAGCCACCAGCCCTGGGGGTGGTGGGGGTGGTGGAGGTGGTGCGGTGGCACCAGCAGGAAACTCCTGAGGCTGTTTCCTGAGTCCCTGGCTCACACGGTGGGAGGAATCTAGCAGCAGATCAGAGCGGGAGTGCAAGGAGCACTTTGTGGGTACAAAGGCAGATTCTCTTGCTGCACCCTGCTAGGATCTGGACTGTGGTCCTGGTGGTGGTTCAGCCTAGGCTGATGGTGGAGTAGAAGTAGCTCTGAAAACAGCAGTGCTGGGACCCTAAAGCTTGGGACAAAGTACTCTCTACTCTACAAGCAGTTATAGCCTGACAAAAAGCTCAAGGCTCAAGTAGTTGGCTGGCAACACAAACAGATAGCAAAAACAAACTCAGACTCAAACGCAGACTCAAACTCAAACTCTAGATTCCTTTTTTGGTGACAAAGAAAATCTAAACATACAGCCAGGAGAAGTCAACAAAGTCAAAGAGCCTACATCAAAAGCCTCCAAGAAAAATATGAATTGGGCTCAGGCCATGGAAGAGCCCAAAAAGGATTTGGAAAAGCAAGTAAGAGAAGTAGAGGAAAAATTGGGATGAGAAATGAGAGTGATGCATGAAACCATGAAAAACAAGTCAATGACCTGATAAAAGAGACCCAAAAAAATACTGAAGAAAATAACACCTTAAAGAACAGACTAACCCAAATGTCAAAAGAGCTCCAAAAAGCCAATGAGGAGAAGAATGCCTTGAAAGGCAGAATTAGCCAAATGGAAAAGGAGGTCCATAAGACCACTGAAGAAAATAGTACCTTTTTGTTTTTTTAACTTCCCATATACTTTTTATTTTCTTATCTTTTTTTATTTAATTTATTTAATATATTTAGTTTTCAGTATTGATTTTCAAAAGAGTTTGAATTACAAATTTTATCCCCATTTCTACCCTCCCACCCACTCCAAGATGGCGTATATTCTGGATGCCCTGTTCCCCAGTCAGCCCTCCCATCTGTCACCCCACTCCCCTCCCATCCCCCCTTCCCTTCTTCTCTTTGTAGGGCAAGATAAATTTTTACGCCCCATTGCCTGTGTATGTTATTTCCTAGTTGCATGCAAAAACTTTTTTGTTGTTGTTTTTGAATGTCTGTTTTTAAAACTTTGAGTTCCAAATTCTCTCCCCTCTTCCCTCCCCGCCCACCCTCCCTAAGAAGGCAAGCAATTCAACATAGGCCACATGTGTATCATTATGTAAAACCCTTCCACAATACTCATGTTGTGAAAGATTAACTATGTTTTGCTCCTTCCTAACCTATCCCCCTTTATTGAATTTTCTCCCTTGACCCTGTCCCTTTTCAAAAGTGTTTGTTTTTGATTACCTCCTCCCCCTGTCTGCCCTCCCTTCTATCATCCCCCTTTTTTTATCTTCTTCCTCCTTCTTTCCTGTGGGGTAAGATACCCAATTGAGTGTGTATGGTATTCCCTCCTGAGGTCAAATCTGATGAGAGCAAGATTTACTCATTCCTCCTCACCTGCCCCCTCTTCCCTTCCTAGAGAACCGCTTTTTCTTGCCACTTTTATACAAGATAATTTACCCCATTCTATCTCTCCCTTTCCCCTCTCTCAATATATTCCTCTCTTATCCCTTAATTTGATTTTATTTTTTTTTAGATATCATCCCTTCATATTTGACTCACCCTGTGCCCTCTGTCTATATATGTGTGCGTGTGTGTATATATATATATATACACACATACACCTACATATATACATATATACATACATAGACACATATTCCTTTCAGCTACTATGATATTGAGGTCTCATGAATCATACACATCACCTTTCCATGTAGGAATGTAAGCAAAACAGTTCAACTTTAGTAAGTCCCTTATGATTTCTCTTTCTTGTTTACCTTTTCATGCTTCTCTTGATTCTTATATTTGAAAGTCAAATTTTCTATTCAGCTCAGGTCTTTTCACTGAGAAAGCTTGAAAGTCCTCTATTTTATTGAAAATCCATGTTTTGTCTTGGAGCATGATACTCAGTTTTGCTGGGTAGGTGATTCTTGGTTTTAATCCTAGCTCCATTGACCTCCGGAATATCGTATTCCAAGCTCTTCAGTCCCTTAATGTGGAAGCTGCTAGATCCTGTGTTATCCTGATTGTCTTTCCACAATATTCAAATTGTTTCTTTCTGGCTGCTTGCAGTATTTTCTCCTTGACCTGGGAGCTCTGGAATTTGGCAACAATGTTCCTAAGAGTTTTCTTTTTGGGATCTTTTTGAGGAGGTGATCAGCGGATTCTTTCAATTTCTATTTTACGCTGTGGCTCGAGAATATCAGGGAAGTTCTCCTTGATAATTTCTTGAAAGATGATCTCTAGGCTCTTTTTTTGATCATGGCTTTCAGGTAGTCCAATAATTTTTAAATTCTCTCTCCTGGATCTATTTTCCAGGTCAGTGGTTTTTCCAATGAGATATTTCACATTGTCTTCCATTTTTTCATTCCTTTGGTTCTGTTTTATAATATCTTAATTTCTCATCAAGTCACTAGCTTCCACTTGCTCCAATCTAATTTTTAAGGTAGTATTTTCTTCAGTGGTCTTTTGGACCTCCTTTTCCATTTGGCTAATTCTGCCTTTCAAGACATTCTTCTCCTCATCGGCTTTTTGGAGCTCTTTTGCCATTTGAGTTAGTCTATTTTTTTAAGGTGTTGTTTTCTTCAATATTTTTTTGGGCATCCTTTAGCAAGTCATTGACTTGCTTTTCATGGTTTTCTTGCATCCTTCTCATTTCTCTTCCCAATTTTTCCTCTACTACTCTAACTTGCTTTTCCAACTCCTTTTTGAGCTCTTCCATGGCCTGAGACCAGTTCATGTTTTTCTTGGAGACTTTTTATGTAGGCTCTTTGACTTTGTTGACTTCTTCTAGCTGTATGTTTTGGTCTTCTTTGTCACCAAAGAAAGATTCCAAAGTCTGAGACTGAATCTGAGTGCATTTTCACTGCCTGGCCATGTTCCCAGCCAACTTACTTGATCCTTGAGATTTTAGCAAGGTATGACTGCTTGTAGAGCAAAGAGTATTTTGTTCCAAGCTTGAGGGGATGTGCTGTTGATTTCAGAGCTATTTCTATATAGCCAGCTCTGCCACAACAGCACTTCTCCTTCCTCAAGAACCACCAACCCGGACCTGACACAACTCTTAAGCAGGTTCTGCACTCCAGCTCTGATCTGCCACTTAATTCCTCCCACCAGGTGGCCCTGGGGCCGGAAGTAACTGCAGCTGTAGTTCTGTAGCTGCACCACCTCCACTGCCCCTGGGACGGTGGCTGAACCACGAACTCTGTCCCCCGCAGCTTTTCCCACTAACCTTCTCTGTTGTCTTTGATGTTTGTGGGTTGAGAAGTCTGGTAATTGCCACAGCTCACTGATTCAGGGCGCTAGGGTCTGTTCTGCCCGGCTCTCTGTCTGATTGGTCCTGCCGCCGCCCATGCTGAGCTCCGCTCCCCTCCGCTCCATATGCGATAGACCTCATCCAGCGACCATCCAGGCTGTCCTGGGCTGGATCCCTGCTTCCCTCTGCTATTTTGTGGGTTCTGCAGTTCTAGAATTTGTTCAGAGCCATATTTTATAGGTTTTTGGAGGGACCCGGCGGGGAGCTCATGCAAGTCCCTGCTTTTCAGCCACCATCTTGGCTCTGCCCCCTATTTTCTTGAGAAAATAGTACCTTAAAAATTAGATTGGAGCAAGTGGAAGCTAGTGACTTGATGAGAAATCAAGATATTATAAAACAGAACCAAAGGAATGAAAAAATGGAAGACAATGTGAAATGTCTCAATGGAAAAACCACTGACCTGGAGAACAGATCCAGGAGAGATAATTTAAAAATTACTGTACTACCTGGAAGCCATGATCATAAAAAGAGCCTAGACATCATCTTTCAAGAAATTATCAAGGAGAACTGCCCTGATATTCTAGAACCAGAGGCTAGAGATTGAAAGAATCCACTGATCTCCTCTTGAAAAAGATCCCAAAAAGAAAATTCCTGGGAATATTGTTGCCAAATTCCAGAGTTCCCAGGTCAAGGAAAAATACTGCAAGCAGCCAGAAAGAAACAATTTGAATATTGTGGAAACACAATCAGAATAACACAAGATCTAGCAGCTTCTACATTAAAGGATCGAAGGGGCTGGAATATGATATTCCAGAGGTCAAAGGAGGTAAGATTAAAACCAAGAATCACCTACCCAGCAAAACTGAGTATCATGCTCCAAGGCAAAACATGGACTTTCAATAAAATAGAGGACTTTCAAGCTTTCTCAGTGAAAAGACCTGAGCTGAATAGAAAATTTGACTTTCAAATATAAGAATCAAGAGAAGCATGAAAAGGTAAACAAGAAGGAGAAGTCATAAGGGACTTACTAAAGTTGAACTGTTTTGTTTACAGTCCTACATGGAAAGGTGATGTGTATAATTCATGAGACCTCAGTATTAGGTTAGCTGAAGGGAATATACATATGTATACACACACACACACACACACACACAGAAGGCACAGGATAAGTTGAATACGAAGGGATGATATCTAAAAAAAATGAAATAAATTTAAGGGGTGAAAGAGGAATACATTGAGAGAGGGAGAAAGAGAGAGATAGAGTGGGGTAAATTATCTCACATAAAAGTGGCAAGAAAAAGCAGTTCTGTTGGAAGGGAAGAGGGGGCAGGTGAGGGGGAATGAGTGAATCTCACTCTCGTCAGATACAACCTAAGGAGGGAATAACATACATACTCAAATGGGTATCTTACTCCACAGGAAAGTAAAGAGAAGGGGATAAAATAAAAGGGGGGACGATAGAAGGAAGGTCAGATGGAGGAAGAGGTAATTGAAAGTAAACATTTTCGGAAAGGGACATGGTCAAGGGAGAAAATTAAGTAAAGGGGAACTGGATAGGATGGAAGGAAATATAGTTAGCTTTTCACAACTTGAGCATTGTGGAAGTGTTTTACATAATGATACAGGTGTGATCTATGTTGAATTGCTTGCCTTCCTAGGGAGGGTGGGTGGGAAGAGAAGAGGGGAGAGAATTTGGAACTCAAAGTCTTAAAAGCAGATGCTCAAAAAAAAAAAAGTTGTTTCTTGCATGCAGCTGGGGAACAAGATATATAGGGAATGGAGCATAGAAATTTATCCTGCCCTACAAGAAAATAAGGAGAAAGGGGAGGGGTACGGGAGTGGGGTGACAGAAGGGAGGTCTGGCTGGGGAAAGAGGCAATCATAATATATGCCATCTTGTGGAAATCAATGTTGAAAACTAAAATACTAAATAAAAATGATTAAACCTAAACTCTTCAATAAGCAACTATCTACTTATTACTGCTAGCTGTAGAAACAGGACTTGATTCGCATATGAGCTCTATTCTTGTTTCTTGTAAGGATTAGAGTCTAATCTTAAAATACTTCATTTAAAACTCTTTTTAGTTCTCCTTTATTTTTGAAAGGGATAAACACATCGCATAGCGTTTTGGTTGAAGCTAAGGAGCAGACTTTGTTTTGGTTATATTTTTACTTGAGAAAAGAGATTTTTAAATAAAAAAACCATAACTCTAGGTGTACAAAATTTATCAAGATCAGTTTTTAAAAATCCATTCATTGTTCTTCAATGCTGAGAGAGTGGCTCTTTAAAGACTTTGTTGGCAAATTAATAGTTCATGGATAGTAAAGTCAGTTATTCGAAAGCAATGGAATTAAGACTGGAAAACCACTAAAGGCTTTATGAAACAAAAGGCGAAATGTTTTCTAAAAGAACAAAGTGCCTTGTTACTTACATCAAACTGTGTAAGGACTGTTCCACTGTCAAGACCCTCGGCGAGCTGAATCATCGATTCCCTCAAGGCGTTATCATTTTGATGGACGCCATCTAGTGGTGATTTCTCAGGGATATACTGGAAGTCTGGTTCATTCTCAAATTTTTCTTCTACTACATCATATACAGCTGTAAAGGAACATGGAAAGTATCAGTGTCTTTCCCTTGCTGGACATGTTCCTTTGGACGAACAGATTAAAGAAAGATTAATTTAAGAAGAAATACATAAAACTTGGCATTTGTTACTAGTACAGGAGAAATGCTGAGTAAAACCCTTGTACCTGTAGCATAAGATCATTACCAAAAACTAAATTAAAGTCTACTCTGATACAATATATTTCAAAGAAGTGAAGATTCAGAATTTCTTTAGCATGTGCTGGAGCATTTTGCACAAAACAGAGGAAGAACTTCTGATGGGAGGGCAGAGTCTGAGCATGGATGGCATTCTAACAGCTAATAAACCAGCAGCAATAGCTCTGAGTCACCTCTAAAGCTGCAGACAGGTTGCCTTCTGAAAAAGTGTCAAGGCTCCTCACCCACAGATTCTTCTGCTTGAGCGCAGACCAAAGACAGAAGCAACATTTTCTGAAATAACTGCCCCACTCTCAAATGGAGAGGAACGAAGATATTAAGATAGGATTTTGGCCAACTTTGAGGACCAGAAGAAGATTATTATCACCCTATGACAAAATAGGAGGAAACAGATAGGGTCTGGACCTGTGATTTCACTGATACAGAGAATTCCCTATGAGGAACTTCCCTCTGGGAATGTGGGTAGAACCATCTCTGAAATTTATAATCTTAGAGAGTTGCCTACAACACTGAGGGGTTATAAGTGATTTGTCCAGAGTCCTTAGGTCATTGTATGGCAGAGGTGGGACTTGAACCTGGTGCTTCCTGGTCCTGAGTCTAGTTCTGTATCCACTATGGCATGATGACTCTGTAACACTTAACCAAACACAACATTTGGTTACAGAGCAGAATTTTCCAACTAGGACGAAAGTAAGTTACTAAGACTATACAAAACTAGCACCACAGAGAAGAATATAAAAGCCATAGAGTACAGGGGCAGGAGAAGAAATCAGAGTTAACATTACAGTGTCTTAAAAGAGAAGAGAAGTGTCCAGGCTGGCAGCTGGAAAATCTTCTTGTAGAAAACCTGAAAGTGCCATAAAAAACTCAACCTCTGCTAAAAAGGGGTCTGAGGCCCTAATCTTGTCTAGGTTCTGACCCTTCTCAGATTTAAATAAAGCCTATTAAGGACAAAAATAACAAGTAACTTTTGTTTAACATGCCCAAGACTGTCTTTAAACAAGTTCTCTCTCATTTTCACATCATCTCTTTTGTCTTTTATCGCCTATATAGTCACTTTCATATATAAAGGCAGAACAGAAGACTGGGAGACAGGAGGACACCTGAATTATTGGAATGATTCTACTTCAGTGAACTTCTATGAGGGGACTGAGAAATCTAGTTCCAGATCTTTGTTCTTTAGTTCCCTGTCTCACTAATCTCAAATGATTAAGGATAATATTGACCAAATATTTTGTAATAGCATCTTCAGAAGCATCAGCAGTGTGAATAAGGGTGAGTGGTTGACAGTAAGCATGGTATAATGGGAAGAATACTGGACTTGAAGTCAAAGTACTTGTGTTTAAACCCCAGATATCCTACTTACTTACCTGTATAATCTTGACAAATCATTTAAGCTCTTTTTAAACCAAATAAAGAGGTTGGTTTAGATATTGTCAAAGTTCAATCTGGAATGCTGCAAATTTAAAAAGGACATATATAAAAGAGTCCACATGTTTTATCAATCTCAATTTTCCTACATTGGGATTAGAGGAAAAGTATGAGTATAACAGTTGTAATCACTATGTTCTAAAAATCATGAAGGCATGGATAATGCAGGTGTGCAATTATAGTAGTTTGCCACATACACATAAAGCATGAGTCACTGGGTTTTAAACCTATTGACACAGGTAGCTGAGACATTAGTTATTATTTAAAGGTTAATACTGAACTAACTGCTATGTATGTCCCTGGGTATACAACCTATTCTTTCTGTGTCTCCACTATAGCAGAAGAAAGAAAAGTGCCAATTCCCAGATCCCATGCATCAAAATTCCTTTTTGTCTTCATGGATGCTGAAATGAATTGGATGCTAGAAAAGTGACTCTCCGAACTAGCAGACATTATCCCTGACTCATCACTCTCTTTGACCCCCTCGCCCTTCCATATGTTGCCAGGTACTGTTGATTTTTCCTTTGTAACATCTTTCCTCTGACACTGTCACCACCCTGGTGCAGGCTCTCATCACCTCATGCTCGGATATTGCAAAAGCTTGCTGGTGGGTCTCCCTGTCTCAAATCTCTTTCCACTCCAGTCCATTCTCTATTCAGCTGGCAAACTAATCTTCCTGCAGTGCAGATCTGACCATACTATACTTCTATCTGATAAACTCCAATGGCTCCCGGACGACTCCAGGATCAAATATGTAATCCTGTTTGGCATTCTAAGCTCTGCAACCTGATGCCCTCCTACCTTGCCAATCTTCTTACCCCCTCCTTGCCACTTCAAGTAAAAACATGACAGGAAAATAAGTGATATTTTGTTTTAAAGTGGCAGGACAGATGAAGAGGAATGCAGGAGTTAGGTAGCATTGTCTATTAAGAGGACACAATCATGTGAGGAAATACAGGCATTAGAAGAAGTAAGCATGGCAGAAAACATCTGGGTAAATATCAATAGAGGGAGAAATAAAAGTGATAATCAGTCACCTGGATGAAAAAGGAAAGAAATGAGTTTGCTAAATAGCCTTGCTAGAGGTTGATGTAATAATTATGAAGTACTTTAATTTTTCAATTATCTAACTAGAACTCTCTTTCAAAGCAGAGAAGCTAATAATTTCTTGACTTGCTTTAATGATAATTTCATCCTTCAAAAAGGTAGAGGATCTGATAAGGGGAATTCTATTCTGGATGTAATTCTCAAACAACAGAGAATAACTATCTGCTGGGGTGGAAAAATGATGAGACTGTTGGGGAAAAGCAACTGTTTGAACCAGGAGAATAATTTATGTAATAATAACATCACCGTAAATACAACTTTGAAAGTCTTAAGAATCCTAACAATACAAGACCAATCACAATTTCAAATGAAGCATACTATAAACTTCCTGAAAGAACAGAGATGGATTCAAGTTCCAGAAGATCTATATTTTTTGACAAAGTATGGAAATTTGTTTTGCTTGACTGAACATATTTTTAAAAATTTTATTCTGAATTTAGCAAACCAAATAAAATTGGCATTTCCATGTACCTAGAAGAATAGAAAAAGACTGTACATGAAACTACAGATGTCTATTATGTAGAGCTTGTTTTAAAAATATATAATAAATTCAACCTGTAATTTTCAAAGGTGTCCTGTTTGTCTGTGTTTCTTTCTGGCCTTCCTTCTATTCTCATCTCTGCATTAAAAAACATATTAACTTCTTTCCTCTCTATGCCAACCTTCCCCAATTACAAATCTCTTTCCTCTGGTGGGAAAAAAAGGGCCAAAAAAACCCTAGAAACAAAAATACTATGCATACTTGGTACAAAGGTTTTGTTTTTATTTTTCTCAACTTAAGTCTGGTAAAGTCTAATTACTATTAAGGTTTGTTGTCTACATTAAAGAAATGCTATATTTCCATTAGAGGTTAGTGAAAATAAATATGTAATTTTTTTTCCCATCCAAGTTCATGGACCCCCTTGAAATCTATCTAATGATCTCTTAAGAATCCTTGTTATAGAGATTTTTGGTTTCATTACAACCTCTTTTTTCTATTCTACTGCATATATGAAGTACTCATTTTAGCTGGTATTTGTTAAATTTGTAATAAATTTTTTTAAAAAAAATCACTGTAGAGTATATGAAAGGAAAGGAATGGTCTGACATGCTTACTAGATTTTGCAGGAACATATTTCAAAGATTTCAGATGAAGTATAAGATCCCATAGACTAAAATTCTATAGGGAGAAATAGGCCTAGGAGTGATAGAAAACTCCAAATAATAACATTTTAAAAGCAAGCTTTATTGATGCCCTTGATTTTTACATTAATCTTCTCTGGATATTTGTGAAAATAAAACTCACTTGTAACAAAGAAAAGGAATTCAGGAACCACGTCTGACAATGTATGTAAATAAAAGAATGAATTTTCACTGAAAATTTTTCTTGGTTTATTATGAACTTAAACAAAAAGAAAGAAATTTTTAGAAGGCAAACCACTATCGTAAAAGACTTTAAAGCTCAGCTCCTACATTAGTCAGGATTATAAATCTCAAAGGCACACCAAGGTATACTATAATGCCTAAGCATATCAAGATATACTACAGTGCCTAAGCAGATTTTACAAATAAATTTAGTATAGCGCAAAGAAAGAAACTGCTGCAAAGGCTGCAAGGGAGGGGTGTTTTTTGTTTATGTGTTTTGTTTTTTGTTTGTTCGAAATTTTGTTTTAAAGTTTCTAACCAACTTACTCCACTGTGGACCTTCAGAAATGACATGTGGTAAGCTTGGTCCAGGAGAAGATCTGAGAAAATTCACTTCCTTTCTTTCTTTGCACAGAAGGGGAACTAAAGGTTTGGAATGTGGCATATATTGTTAGATATAGCTGAAAAGTTGATTGGATTTGCTAAACTGATTTCTTCTTTTTTTTTTTTAAGGGATTAATCACTGAGCAGAGGAAGGGGAAGATTTGGAGAGAAAGGTGATATAAAAATAAAAGTTATCAACAAAAAATGAGATTTAAAGGAAAGAAATGGTAGGCGTTGGTCCCAAAGCATTCAAATGGATAAAAGGATCATTTCAAACTATAACCTTCTGTTACCTCCTGACCTGATGCAGGAGTCACTGGTCAGATGATCCTCTGGCGAACACAAACAGGCAAAGTTGAAATAAGGTGGTAGATAAAGAGAATCTTCCATTTTACATTTTTACATGCTATTATGTTGCTGAAATGGAAGAGAAGCAGGAGTGACAATGGTCCATTGGAGGAAAGGGAAATATAGACCTGTAACTTCAGTGTTTTAAAGGAATTCTCAGAAACTTTCTCCACTGATGAAAACAGGTAACTCATTTGCAACTTAAAGGCTTAGAAAACTTATAGCCTTTGAGAGCTACCTGGGGCACTAAGACTTCAGTTATAGAACCAGTCTATGTCAAATTTGAACTCAGGTCTCCTGGACTGCAAGGCTATCCTTCGATTCATTATGCCATGCTGCCTCTCTCGTTACATATAGGAATGAGGTGACACTATATAATTTTGTACAAAGATAAAAATTTGGATTTTAAAAATAGATTAGTAATGCCTTTTAACATCAACTCTTTCTGAAAATTTTAATAATGCTGATTATCTTGATTTATTTGCATGTTTAGAAGGTTAAAGAATAAGACACAACTAGAAATCTGTTCAAAATCCTATACATTTTTTTCAAATCCCCATAATAATAATGACATCTTGTCAAAGAATTTTCCAAGGTGTGGATCAAGATTCAACAAAATATACAGAGCTAAGAGGAAGGAAAAAAAAAGATCACTCACCATTGGGTCGAACCAGGAGCACAAGTTCCCCTGAGTGTCTCTCACAGCTAGCTTTGATAAACATGACAACTTGATCATGGGTATGTTCTGCAATGTCTCTGCCATTAATTAGCACAACTTGATCCCCTTCATTCAATCGAGGGACACAGAGGTCAGCCTAAAATACGATGCAAATAAGATTTCAGATTCTCAATTCTTCCTTAGAACAAAGGATTAAAGAATCACAGTTTTTTTGATGGCAATATGTCAAGAGAAAATTAGATTCAGCGATCAAAATTCTAACTACAAACAAATCTAAATGCAGCTTGTATTCAGATGAAAACTAGAGTTTAGTTTTCCCTTGACTGACAGAAGATATTCATTCTCTAGTCATGGCAGGGACTAAAGCTGCTCAGATGCTCCTTCTGGGATTTTCTGTTACCTGTCTAGATTATGCAGAAAATTACTGACTAGAAACTATTTACATGTAGCAGTCAGCTGATACAGTTCTGTATATACCTTTGTTAACATTTAGGTGATTTTGTCGCTATACACGAAAAAGCTAGGGGACACATATCTTCCATATAATTTGAAAAGTGATACATTTTGAAGCATATGTGATGACTTTTCACAGTCCCTTAGACTATGAAGAACTTTCTCCAAGTCTGTTCCTGCTGAAGTACTAGACTTATAAGCAGGTATGTCAAGTAAAGATTTTCTCTTTACCAATGGAGGTGACTCTTTCATACTTAAAATGCCTTTCCTAGGGTTGGTAACACCTTTCTTTTACATGGCAGGCTGCCAATGAAAATTAAATAAATCCAGATAGATTTAAAATATTTTATTAAAATGATATAGAAGAGAACACTAAACTGAAAACTCTTAGGATATCACTTGGAAAACTTTTTTTTTTCATTTTAAGGTTTTCTATACGGTTATTTAGGATAACCTATCAATTACCACAAAAGAACATTGTTGATATATTATCTTTAAAGAGTTTTAAAATCCTTCCTGCCTTTACAATTAAAGTGTATGTGTTTTGGCTTTATTTGCATCCAGGGGGAGCTCAGTGACTTCCATTCGTGGAGTTTAAGGAAGATCACATGGGTTGGGGGGGAATGGGCCATAGGGCTTTCTTCCTTTTTGAGGACAGATAGCCTTCTGTTGTTGCAGTTTTCCATTCTAGGTGAAGGGAGTGGAGTCTCAAACCTCAGGAGTTTCAAAAGGTTGGAAGAGAGAGCCACAGGAATCCAGGAGTTGGAAACCAGGTTGGGTTTTGCAGCCAGCATAGTGCTGACCCCTAAGGTGCAGAGGGAACCTTTGCAAGTGGTCTTCAGGACCCCAAACCTGTAGAAGGACTCATTTAACGGTGATATAGATGTTGGACTGGAACTTGGTGGGACCTATCCTATGTAGGAACTGAGCTAAGTTCTGAGTTCTCCAGACACAGAAGTGGTGTAGAGAAAAGTACGCTTTCAAGGTATTAGGGGAAATGTTTTTATGTTTATTCTTACTATATCTTTGAAGTAAATATTTCTTTGTAAAAGTCCTCCCCCTCCAAAAAAAAAAGAGTGTTATGTGTTTTAAAAGCAAAGACCATTTCTTCAGTAGTCCAACATGATGACAATATTCATAACAAAATTAAAAAGACAGTGTTTCTGTTCAGCTTTGCACTACTTCTATTTTTGGATTATTATGTTCACCCTAGCACAACATTTATCTAGCATAAAATATATACTAAAGCTAGTACAAAAGATATGAGTTAGTATAAAAAATACTCAAAACTAGGTCATATTCTCTAGTAATCGACTGCCAAAATATGATTCCTAATTTGAAGACACTGGCAGTAGTTACTCAACTTAAGAAACAGCAGAGAATCATGAGTGATGGATGATTCATTTTGTTTTGACAGTCTAAGTTCTAGCAACATTGTACAGATTATGGTTATGTTTTATAAAAAAGAGAGAGAGAGAGAGAGAGAGAACATTTCTGTGAGTTTAAATAGCTTAAAAATAAGCTTACTTCATATCTAATGATTTCGTTGAGAACAACTGTTTCACAATTCAAAATAAAGGTTTGTCATTTAATCATATTTTTGAAATTTTTAACTGAATGGTACAGCTACAAATAGCTACAATATTCTCTAACATGTTATAATAATGGAGCTTGATATAATCAACTATTATAACTGACTGTCCAGAGTACTTATTTTCTATGTCATACATCTTAGGTACTTAATTACATTAAATTTGGTGCTAAATAGGCTATTTTGTATTCCTATTCTGTTTCAAGTAATTATATCCTATAAATTCCTTGTAAGTAGGGAACTGTATTATACATTTCCTTTGTATTAACCATAAAACCTAGGGATAGTGCTAGGCACAGAGAAGACATTCAAGATAAAATGAGATGAAATTATAGAAATGATTAAAAGCTCAGAATAAATACAATTAGGTCTTCGTCATTTGCACTAAGGCAAATGACTGGGTAGCACAAATAATCCCCAAATATAATTTGTATATGGCTTTTAAAAGTGCTTTTCCACTTTAAATGGAATACATACATATGTTTTAGAAAGTTGCAACATTTCAAAACTAAATAATCAAAGCCATGCCACAGTGAAGATCTGATACAGGAAGTATCCATCTGGGAAGTAGTTCAGTTTCTCTACCTGGCATTGCATATTAAATTCCTCCTGTGATCCTTAATGCTACAAACAGCTAATTCATGTGTCAGCCTGTTACATTCATTGCACTATCCTGAAACAAGTGAGCTCCTCTCTATCAGGCTGCTGCTTGGTTGCATTCTCTTTCCTACATTAAGGTGTTAACTAGCACTGAAACAGTTTAATTTAAAAAGTTTATTGTGAAGGAATAAAGAAAAATCCTGCTTATGGTAGAAGAAAGTAATTAAATACTTAAGTTATACATAAGAAACCTAGAAAGGTGAGAAGGGATCAGGTTTTGAAGAGCTTTATAAGCCAGATAGAAGAGTTGATATTTGCAGAGGTAAAAGGGAACCAACCACCACAGTCTCTGGAGTCATAGTTGTAATTCTGGAAAATCACTTTGGTATTAAAGCAGAAGGCAGAGTAGTGTGGAAGAAACTTGAGGCAGGGAGATCAAAAATGAAACTATTCCGACAGCCTTGGGTGAGAGGTGATGAGGACCTAAACTAAAGTAGTTGTGTGAATGGAGAGAAGGGGATTTTTGTGAGAGATCCATTGTACAAAAACAACAAAAATAATAAATTTAAAAGCTAATATTTTTATAGTGTCCACTTATGTGTTAGGCACTGTATTAAATGCTTTAGAAATATTATCTCTTTTAATTCTCATTACAACCCTGGGTGATAGGTGCTATTAATACCCCCATTTTACAGATGAGAAAACTGAGGCAAACAGAAGCTAAGTGACTTGCCCAGGGCCACACAGCAAATCAAATGTTTGAGATCATATTTGAACTCAGATCTTCCTGATTCCAGGTCAGACATTCTATGCACCATGCTACCTAGCTGCATACAGCAACAGAAAAACTAAAATTTGGCAAACTGATTTGTTGTATGGGATGCAGGAGGGTGAGAAGTGAAGGATGACATTGAGCTTGTAAATCCTGATGATGGGGAAAATGGTGGTGTCCGTAATAGGTATAAGGAAGTTTGGAATGTGGGTGGTTTGGGCGAAAAGGTAGTAAGTTCTGTTTTGGAGATGTTGGTTTGGGATATCTATGGGACATGCAGTTCTAAATGTCGAAAAGGCAGCTGGTGATATGAGACTGATGTTCAAGAGAAAGACCAGGGCTGGGATATGTAGATCTGAGAGACATCTGCATAGAGGTAATAGCTGAAGAGCTTACCAGGTCAGAATGTGTGAGAAAAGAGAAGAGGGCCTGACACAACCCTGGCCCATAGTTAGTGCACACAGAACGTATGATGATTTAGCATCATCAATGGAGACAAGAGTGCTCAGAGAGGCAAGAGGAAAACAGTCGCAAAACCTGAGAGGAAAGAGTGACTAAAAGGATTAAATGCTACCAAAGAGGACTGAGAACAACAGTACGTTAAATTAGGAAAACAGCAAATCTAACATCCTCTTTAAAATTTTTTTAATATTATTTTATACATTTTATTTTTTTGCTCTGAACCTCTGATAACCTGTGATCCACTCTGCCTCCATCGAACCATTTTAAAAAATGCACTGAAGAGAACAAAAAGAAGGAATCATAATCAGGATAGGTTTTAACAGAAATGAACAGAACGTATTCTATATGTTTTTTAAAAAGTGATACAAAATGAAGTGGCACTTAATTTCATATACAATCTTTTTTTGCCTTTTGCTGTATATGAAATTTATAAAATAAAACAAAAATTTTAAAGATAGGATGTTAGAATTGCCAATTAAGGGAATATTAGGAAGTTTGGAGAAAGCAGTTTCAGGTGAATGATGAGGTCTAGAAGCCAGACTAAAGCGATTATGGGGACAAGTAAGAGAGGAAGACAGGAAGCAGAAGCACTGAACATAAATGTTTTTTCAAAGTATGGCTGAGAAAGGCAGAGATGACAGGATCTGTGAGGATTTTCTAAGGAAGACAACACTTGGGGGTGTTTATGGGAAACAGGAAAGGAACAAACGGATAGGGAGAGATTGAAGATTAAAAAGAGAGAGCGGATGATGGTGAGGGCAATCTGCTGGAAAAGACTGAGATCAGTGGTACATGAAGAAGGGTTGGCCTTGGCAAGAAGGCCATGCCTTTATCAGAAACTAGAATAAAGGAGAATAGGTAACAATGTAAATAGGAATTTGAAAAGAAGACCTGGTGAATATAACCAAGAGTTAAATTTAAGGCAAAAATATTCCAATTTATTTTCATTGTTTAAAAAAAGGTAAAAATCATCTAATTCATAAATGAAATGCTAACAAATTATTTTACATGAAAAATTTCAATTTGCTTTTACAAATACCTGGAGCTCAATACAGCTGACCTACCTTTTGCTACTTCAAGGGTTATAACAATAAAATGCCCACTTTGCCAAAGATGTGGCCAGAAAATAGAGACAAAAATTCATGTGAATTTTAAATAAACTTACCCAAAAAGAGAATTAAAGAATGTTTTCAATTTTAAATTTTAATAAAATGGATTTTAAATACACTTGCCCAAAAGGAAAATTAAATAATGTTTTTCAGTACTAGATTCTGTTAGCATTTACATTTTTAATTGATGAATTTATAGGGGGAAAAACGGTTAATTTCCTTTACTGAAAGAACAGAGATAACCAGATAAAGAATATTCCATTTAAACAACCCCCATGAAACTGAAAAATTTAGAAAACTTACTGGTGTTCCTGGAGCTACACGAGAAACTATCACAGGCATCTTCTGATCATATCCGCCCTTGGAAAATGTAGTAAAGTTAGTGTCATATTCATGACAAAGAAGAATTTCTGAACACAAAGAAAAGTTAATTCAATTACCTTTACGTTGAATCCAAACCTTCCATTCTCATCAGGTTTCATTTTGATCAGAACAAGATTATCCTGAGGAATACCACCATTGGGCTAATTAAAAAAAAAAAGAAAAAGAAAAAGAATGTAATTTCCTTTCAGTTTACAAGAAAAGTGACTAATTGTTCACATTCCTTTGACCCAAAGGGTCTATCATTCAATTAATCAATAAGGTCTTTTTTTCTTTTTTGGGAAGTGCTATGAAGCTGGTTGGCATTTTTAAAAGACTTTATTTTCCCATCTTACCCAGGGTAGAAAGGGCTAGATATGGGCCTGATCCCACTACTGCTCAACATGGGAGCTTTGACCTACTTCATTTCCAACCTGGGCTGGTTCACCCTTACCCTAGGCAACCTGGTGGCCTCTGATCCCAAAAGGCTCTGAGATTGATGCAGAGACCCACTAAATAGGCATAATTCACTGTAGCTTAGAATTTCTGAGGTCAAGTGATCAAGCTGGTCTCCTCCCTTGATAGTAGGCACTGCTCCTCCTTGGCTTCTGAAATAATACTCTCTTGATTTTCCTTCTACCTATTTCAACATTCCTTTTCTCAGGTTCCTATGCTGGATCATTATCACCATATCACTTGGTCAACATGGATGTCTCTGAAGGCTCTAACCCAAGCAGACTTCTCATTTTTCCTCTCTTTATGATCTTACCAAGTCCCACAAATTCAGATACGCAAATGATTCCTAAATCTATATATTTAACTCTAAGTTCTTTTAATAATTCAAGATTACCAACGGTTTGCTATTCATCTCCAATGGACATACCACATGTATTAAGATGCACCTCTTAAATGTAGCAGAGATCTGTAATGGAACTCATTTTCTTCTCTGATAAAACCATACCTCCTCTAGATGTAAATGTTTCTGCTAAAGGTGTTCAGTCATTTCAGTTGTGTCTGATTCTTCCTGATCTCATTTTGGGGTTTTCTTAGCAAAGATAATGGAGTGGTTTGCCATTTCCTTTTCCATACTGTTGAAGACCTTACCATATTTCTAGTCTTTCAGCTTTGCAACTTCATATTCATCCATGACTTTTCTCTTCCTCATTTCCTATACCCAATCAAGTGTCAAGCCTTGTGATTTGTTATCCTCATCTTTCCCCTTTGTCCTCTTCCCTACACTCGGACAACCACCGTCCTACATCAGGTTCCCATCACCGCTCCCAAGGACTATGACAATGGCCTTGCATCTTGTCTCCCTGCTTACAGTCTCTCTTTTCCTCAATTCATTCTCCACATAGCTTCCAAAGGAATTTTCCTAAAGACAGGCACTGAACTGCCCTATTCAACGATGTTCAGTAGTTCCTTACTGGCATAAGAGAAAATAAAAACTCTTCAGCGCAGCATTTAAAGTCCTTCACAATCTGGTTCCAGCCTACATCTCTAAACTTACTTCATATTATTCTTTTTCACTAACACAATAGTCTCACCAAACCAGCATGTTTGCAAACAAAATGTTGTCTTCTCTCTGTAGTTTTACAGGCTATCCTCCAGGCCTGTAGCACACTTTCTTTTCACCCTGGTCTCTTAAAATAGTTAGGTTACTTCAAGGTTCAGCTAATGTTACCTATACTTTCCCTCCTACTTAGGAGAAACCATTTTCTGATTCCCCAAGTTCTCAGTGCTCTTTCCTTTCTCAAAATATCTATTTGCTCATGATAACATATTGTAGAAATTATTAGAATATAAGCTGTTAAAAGCAGGGGTTGTTTCTTTTTTTCCTCCTTTAATGCTCTGTACCTAATAGGGTCCCCTGTATACAGTGGAGGCTTAAGTTTTTATTGAATTGAGTGAAAATGCCATTTTTGGCTTTCCTTGACCCTTCCTCTCATGCCCTCGTCCTTTCCCTATTCTCTCCCTTTGATCATGTTTATCGATTCCCACCTTCTCGTCTTTCCATCTTTCTTGATCCCCATTATTAGAGTGAAACTTTAAACTCAGGAAAATGTTTGCCTCTTAATCTATCAATGTATATAACAAGAAACAAAAACACCTAAGGAATTTGACAAAATGCAACTTGTTAAACTTCTAAGGTTAATAACCACCAAAGGCCCTGAGATAAAAGCATGTCCAAAAAGTATAGTGATTAAGAATTTTTAAGCATTTAGGCAATTTACATAATGGATAATAAGCACTCCTAGGACTGCCAGTGAATGTTAATTCATTGTTTAAAATTATAAAATAATTTTACTAAAGTATCTTAACTTTAAAAAATTCACATTCATTTTGAAAAGATTTTGAAAAAGGCAGTTTTATTTTGCAATGATGAAGTAACTGTTTACATTCACTCCACCTCCTGACTTTCCTGGTTCCATTCAACACTCAGCTCAAATTAGACCTGCAAAAGGCCCTTCCCAGTCTCCCCTACGGCTAGTCCCCTTCCTCTGAGATTACTTTCCGTTTCACTGTATATATATTATATACGTATGTTGTCTTGCCTATTAGATTTTGAGCTCTGTGATTATGTTTTTGCCTTTCTTTATATTCCCAGTGCTCATCACAGTACCTGGCACATAGAAAGTGCTTAAAGTCTGCTTTATTATTTACTTTGATTTATAATGCTGCTGCAATTGCCAGAAATATTCTACATACTAGGCATCAAATAGGACCTGTAGACAGGAGTTTCCAAAATTTGGCTGCACCGTAAGATGGTGGGAAAATGGCAGTACTATGATCCCATCCATTTGTAAAATATGCCACACATTTGTAAATGCATAAAAATAACACAGTAAAAATATAAAATTAATACATGTTAAGCAATAACTGACTGTAGATTTTTCAGGTGAAGAAGAACTATCAAATGATTCATTAATATGGTTGTCCAGGTCTTGCTGGGAATGTGAGAAATGAATCTGGTTCCAACTGTTCTTCTTAGATTGTTTAGGTGGTAATGCAGGAGGCTGTCCATCTTCAGAAGCTTCTTGAGATCTAGAATACAGAAGGGAAAAATGGGAGAGAGAAGATAATTTTCTGAAAATAGTCTTAGTAGAAGCATTAAGTTAAAAAAGAAGGCCAAACAACCTACATATTTACAATATTTAACAGAGATAACTTTGATATAATAAATTGTCACTATCTAAATGAAAATCCTTTAACTTTTACGTTTAGACAATAAAGCTCTGATCAGCTCCATTGATGATTAAGTTCTGACTTCTACATATTAGTTTACATACAAATTAAATCTGCATAAAAATACATTTTAAGGGAAAAAATCTTGAGTAAGGCAAAATATTTCATTTTAGTGTTCCTGAAAAAACCTGAGGCTGTTTTTCTTTTTTTCTTTCCAATGATTTGTCTTCCTTTTTTTTCTTCACATTTTAAAATTAAAATTTTTTATTATGGGGGACAATGATGGAGGGGAGAACAGATGGGGGTGAAGGTAATCAAAAACAAACACTTTGGAAAGGGGACAGGGTCAAGGGAGAAAATTCAATAAAGCGGGATGGGTTGGGAAGGAGCAAAATGTAGTTAGTCTTTCACAACATGAGTATTATGGAAGGGCTATACATAATGATACACATGTGGCCTAGGTTGAATTGCTCGACTTCTTAGGGAGGGTGGGTGGGAAGGGAAGAGGGGAGAGAATTTGGAACTCAAAGTTTTAAAATCAGATGTTCAAAAACAAACAAAAAAAGTTTTTGCATGCAATTAAAAAATAAGATACACAGGCAATGGGGCGTAGAAATTTATCTTGCCCTACAAGAAAGGAAGGGAAAAGGAGATGAGAGGGGAGGGGGGTGATAGAGGGGAGGGCTGACTGGGGAACAGGGCAACCAGAATATACGCCATCTTGGAGTGGGGGGGAGGGTAGAAATGGGGAGAAAATTTGTAATTCAAACTATTGTGAAAATCAATGCTGAAAACTAAATATGTCAAATAAATAAATTTAAATTAAAAAAAAGAAAAAAAATTTTTTTTATTATGAACTTAATTGACAAAAATGAAAAATTTAATATATAAAACAACATATGAAATTGTTAACTCCTATTGTGCAGTTTTAAAAATGATGTTATATGTATATAATAACATAATGTATAATATATATTATAAATACATATTAAATAATATATATTGTGTATATATATGTATGTAATATATATATTAATAGTATAGTAAATTTCCTAGCTTGTTTAGATCCCCTTCTGAAATACTTTCTACTCTCTTCTGCTTAATTCTTAGTATTTTGGGGAAGCCAAGTTTGCAACAGGGGGAAGGATAATAATTAAGAATTCTGAGGTCACAGTCGAGGTCAAGATCTAGAATAACAGGCCAAACAACATGACACAGGCAAGGTTTAGAGATGAGTAGGTAGGTACACAGAGTGAATCCAAACAAAGAACACAGGCAGAAGACTTGTCAAGAATATATAGGTTCAAAGATCAAGATATATAGAGAAGAGAAACTAGCAAGAAAGTATATTTGAGGGATCAAGAATTCAAGATAGGCATGAGAAAACAGGTAGGGAAAAAAAGTTTGAATAGGGAGAAAGGGAGATAGTTATCTCAGGGTCTGAAATAGCAAAGTACATTCATTAAATAGAATTAAATTTAAAAAGCTATCATGTGGATAGTACCTGGACCCTTACAAAGGGTTTTACTCCCAACACAGAGGTAGGTAGTAGAAATCATAATTTCTAATTCTAATTTTAAGAATAACGAAACAGACTCAGATTGGTTAAGTGACTTTTCCACAATCAAATGGCCACTAACTGGCTGAGTCAGGCCTCAAAACCATCTTTTGTCCCTAAATCTTGTGTTCTATTATATCATAAACTCAATATGACTACTGATTCCAAATAACCCAATTTCTGCTCTTCACCACAGTTTTAAATACAGCTTCACCAAGCCTGGCATGTACAGACTCTGAGTTTTCTCCAGTTCACAAGCCACTTTGATATGGAGGTTGGTACCCTCTACGGTGGTGGCCACTCCCAGGGAGAGGCTTTGCTGGAGAGGAGATGGGCAGGAACTCTTCTGCTTCAATACTTAACAAATCCATGAGGTCACTGATGTAGGTATTCCTCCTAACGTGCAGCCTTCAAACAATCCACACCTTCTCATTCTGGGTGATTTTTACTTAAGTACCCCCATCAATCATTCACTTATTCACACAGCTCCATCATTCCATGACAGGTGGCCCACATGAAAGCCTTTCTCTGTATGTTTTAACATTTCCTAGGTACTATCCCAAAATTACCAAAGAAAGGGAAGGGGAAGAGAAGGGGAAAGAACAAACATTTATTATGTGTCTACTATGTGACAGGAATAGTTCTAAGTGCTTTACAAGTATCTCATTTGAGCCTTACAACAACTCTGTGAGGTAGGTGCTATCATGATCCCTATTTTACAGTCGAGGAAACTGAGGCAAAAAGATTCAAAGTGACCTACCTAGGGTCACTCATCTATTAAGTGTTCAAGGCTGAGATTGAAGGCTCAACATCCAATCCACCGTACCACTTAGCTGTCTAGAAAGAAGAAAAGGGCCCAGAAACTGTCACAGCAGTTATTTTTGTGGTAGCAAAGACCCAGAAACTAAGAGGTTACTTATCAACCGAGAAATGGCTGAACAAATTATAGTGTATGAGTTTACTGGAATACTATCATGCTATCAGAAAGGACAAAAGGAATATGTTCAGAGAAACTTTGGAAGACTTCTTTGAAATGAAGCAAGGTGAACAGAACCAGAACAATTTACATAGTAACAAGAAAACTGAGAGAAAAAACCACTTGTGTTAACTGAAAAAAATTTTTTAAGTTAAAAAAAAAACATATATAAGTACCAGTGCTGCATTCAGGATGTCCATTTATCAGTCTCTGTCCTTGCTCTAAATGATGATCATAATTTCTTGGATAATATCTTTTATGAAACGTCTTACTTTCAAATCTTTTTTTGTAATAGACCAAAACCTATTTGAACCTACCATGTTTCCATTGTTCTTTTGAGTCACCCATGATGTTAATCCTTCAGAGATTGTGGCATTTGATTAACAGCCATAAAGAATGAGTAAAAGAATACTGATGTTAAAAAGAAATAGATGTTTGAAGAAAATGTGGGGTTGAAAGCACTGTATAATTTTCCAAATAGAATTCAATCTTTCATTTTTTGCATTTCTAGGCCTACTTCAATACCCATCTGTAATGTCTGCCTAAGCTAGACCAAGTTCTTAAGCTTGAGAATATCCATCCAAAAGCGTATTAGAGTCCAGACAATTAGCCATTTTTCATCCACTTCATTTTTCCTGTGGATATTGTTAGGCTAAATTTCACTGGCTGACTGGACTGTGAGCTCATGTTGCAGTGCATACTGACATGATTAATTCAAATAATTTCAGTTGGAACCTATAGAAATATTCATGGAATATAGTCACACTATATATAGTCACACATATATAGGAGGCTATAGGTCAGGACAGGTCAAAAGAGTCCAGGACAGAAAGTGAGGCTGGGCTGGTGGGTAAATCATTTAGTGACATGCAGGGGAGAGATCATAAGTAGAGGGGTGGGTATGGGGTGAGGGTGGGGGAAGAACAATTAGTCTAGATTTTGGGTATGTGGGCACTATTTATCTTGAAGGTAGAACCAAGTAAAAATCTAAGGGAATTAGGCTAATCTGGAAGATAATACTGAAAGTCACCGTAGGTAATCTAGAGCATAAGTGTCAAACACACAGTTAGGCGGCCCCACATGGCCCAAACACTCCCAAGCACGGCCAAAACAGATTAAAACGTAATTAGGAAGTATTAAATAAAACAGTAAGTAAATTAAATAAGTAAAAATACAATGAAATATAGATAATGTTAATATGTGATTTTCTAAGTCAACATGCCCCCCACAGGGATCTTTCTGTATGGTTTGGTGGCCCTTATGTCTATTTAAGTTTGACACCACTGATCTAGAATCTATGTTTAGCTCTAAACAATGTGAGGGGCACAGACAGACAGGACAGAAGTTAACAGCTACGGAAGAAGCTACTGAGAGTAACGGAATCCAAGTAGAAAGCACAGATTATGATTCAAGACAGGCATAAGGAAGAAGGAATTCAGCAGTTCAGGCTATGACATGGAATGAGATCTCAAGCTATGGAATAGGTGGACAAATCAATACAGCAGAACATAATGAGCATCATACCTTCTACCCTGGCTTTAGATAGCATTCCTGATTTGTTTAGGTAAAGGCTAGCGAGTCTGGGCTACTGATCAGTGAAACAGGATTCTACAAGTGTTGGTGACTGAAGCAGGGAGCTAAGTCTTTGAGGAAGACAGCTTAGTCTCGAGGATAGCCTCCATAATGCTAATAAAGGTCCCCTTCTGAGCAGTTTATGATTTTAATGCTATTTCTCTTTCGTTAAAGTCATGCATATAAAGTAATAAGATGCAGTGTTATATACTGGATAGAGGGATGACCTTGGAGTTACAAGGACCTGGGTTTAAATTCTGCACATGACACATACTAATTGTGTGATGACCAGCTGGGAAGTTAGGCATTGAGAGATGAGAACCATGGGCTACAGAGGAGTTACCTATCTCAAGTTTCTCATATTAATGAAATTACAGGTATTTACCAAAAAAAGAGAAAAAGTAACATTTAATGACTGATTAGTTAACCCGAATTCTAGGAACAAACCCTTGACTGACTTGCAGTATAACACAACAAAGCAATTAAATTCTCATCTTTTCATGCCTTAAATTCCTAAGCAGATATGTTGACATGTGCCCCCTAATAAATGAAACTTTTTTTCTCAAGCAGATGTTACCAGTTATGTTTCTAAGATATATATTCAAAGGGTACTCACAAACCAGCGTAATCTGTACAGAAGCAATGTCTCTCCATTTAACATGTAGTCATTCTGCTGCTTACTTTTTAAAAAATGATCTGTGTCTGCTTTAGCCAGTGATGAGTTTTATACGCAAACTAAAAATTATAATAAGGGAATTATAACAGATTTAAAATAGTATCACTAAATAGGCCAGTTCTAATAGTAGTTCCTATTTTGGGGCCAATGCAAAAAATCTGCCAAGTATAATAGGGTGATAAGACATTGTGTACTTGGGAAGAACTACGAGGTAAGGCAGTGGAGGGGTGGGAGGGAGGAGGGGGACTCTAATTAAAAAGGAGGTTAAGGCATACCAAGAACCTGAAGGTAGGGCCAAGCAACACAGTCCTACAGAATGAATTTCTTTGATGCATAGGTCTGAGCAGGTCTATCTTGCCACGTTTCAGCTTCTTTTTATGTGTTGCCTTCCTCCCTTAAATTGTTAGTTCCCTGCAAGAGGGACTGTCCCTGGTGCTTCTTTGTATCTCCACGGCTCAGCACAGTACCTGGCACACAGTAGGCATGTAATACCTGGAATCTCTTCCTCTTCAACTCTATCTCCTGGCTTCCCCATCTGCCTTCACCCCTTGGCTAAAATGCCACTCTCTGCAAGAAGCCCTTCCCAGTTCCCCTGAATGCTAATGCCTTCTTTCTAATATCACCTCCAATTTATCTTAATAAATATTGTTGACCTGACTCCTTACAGCTTAACAGTATCCTATTCCACTATATGATACAATTTGCCTGGCCATTTCCCAATTGGCACTACATTTCATACCCAGAATACTCTTCCTCCTTAATGAAAAGAAGGAATTGAATTGCCGCATTCTCTGAGTCAAGAATGGCTATTTTAATTATACAACATTCAATTTTATTTTATGGGTTTTTTCTGATATATTTTTAAAGTACAGTGCTTTCAGCTCTCTGTAGGGAAAGTCCTATTCTATAAGATTTGAGACTGATTTTGATTTAAGTTAAACTTTTTGCATTTTGGGAATACATTGATAAAATAGTCCTCAGAAAAGAGGTTGCTCTTTTAAAAACCTTTCACTTCATTCTGCAATAAAGACTAATGAAAAGAAGGAAGGCAGGAAATAAGCATGTATTAAGTGTCTACTATGTGCCAGGCATAGTGTTAAATGCTTTACAAGTATCATCTCATTGGATTCTCACAATCACCCTGGTAGGTAGGTGCTGCTTTATTATGTTGTATTTTACAGCTGAGGAAACTGAGACAGATTCAGAATGATTTGCCCAGGGTCACACAGCTAATAAATTGGATTATCTGAATCCAATCTGGTCAATCTAAAGCTGGACTTAAATCTCAGGCTTCCTGACCTCTATCTACTGTCTTTATCTGCCTTTGACTGACACCTTACTTTATTTATATTTAACCTCATACCTCAGACAAAGCTAGTGGAGTCTTTTAAATTTTAACTTGTTAATACAAGTTCATTTATATTGAAATACAAAAAATGGAAAAGTATACTGTCATATTCAGTACTGCATTAATTTACATTTCCAAGGCCAATAAAATATAAATGAGCTCAAAAGTCATATAAAAGCCAAGAATGAAATTCCCCTTGAACAAAAGACACATACATGGCAAGGCTTTCTGAAGACTCTACAGCTTCAAAATTAACCCGATAAGCTGTCATAATATAGCAATATAAGCTGTTATTTCTCTTTACTCTCTATGGTTGGAAGTTTCACCATCTAGGACCCCTAATACTCATCACCAGAAATGAGTAACTAAGCCTAGGACAAAGAATCTGAAACTCACAGACAGTAGGAAATGGGAGAAAATTCAGTGTGATAGGGCTCCTCAAGACAGTAGGATTCTGTGGTTTCAGGAGATGTCCTGGGTCAGAGCACTGGACCATAAGGTCAGGGACTATGAGAATAAGGCTAAGCTCAAGTTCACAGCTGGGAGAGCCAAGAATTCATGGAAAATACAAACCATAGTAAGAGCAGACAAATTATGTCAGCAAGTATCCCAGTAAAAATAACTGAAGAAGCATTTTATATTTATGGATAAATACTATTTACACCAAAGTCAGTACATAGCACTGGAAGGAAAAAAGATACTATAAATCACCTCATTGTACTAAAACTTTCAATTTAGTTACAACGGTTTACACAAAGATTTAGAACATTGTTTTTCAAATGGTTGTTGATGACTTGGATACTGGGGGTGGGAGTGGAGAAAATATGGCTAATGCAGGAATTTGTTTTGCTTGACTACACACACACACACACACACACACACACTTCTAAAGGTTTTGTTTTTCTTGCTTTCTCAAATACAGAGAAGAGGTAGGTAGGAGGGAGAGAATTCTGAGCTGAAAATGAAATAATTTTTTTTTTAATTGTAAAAGCCAATACAACTTGGAAAGACTTAAGAATTCTGAGCAACGCAATCGATCAACCTTTGATGAGTTGTCCTAGCCACTACCTTCCTAAGAGAGGTGTGATGGACACAAGATGCAGTATAAAATAAACATTTTAGACATAGTGAATATATTTGGATCTGCTTTGTCTGACAATGCTTATTTGTTACAAGCACTGTATTTCTTTTCTTTTTATTTGTGGAAACAGAATTTGCAGAGAAAGGAGGGAGCTAGAAAGAGTGTTGCCAAAAGAAAAGAAAAAAAAATACCCAAATAAATAAAGCATCTTAAAAAAAAACACAATGGAATAGAAAATCAGAGGGAAACAGACAACAGGGACAATTCTGAAAGTGACAGAAATATTCTTTTATTGGTGTTAATTAAATTCAGAATTTTATTTTCTGAAAATAACTGTAAATTAAATAAGTCTTTTATTAGTGTTTGTCTCTACAATGTTGTTGCATAAACTATTCTGCTTCTGCTCACTTCACTTTGCATCATGTCCTAAAGTCTTTCCAGGTTTTTCACCATAAATTAAATTACTATATTTTATGTTTTGGTACAGTGTAATTATTATATATCTACTATACAAATATTTTGAACTCAAATGAAATTTCAGACAAGCATTCATTTATAGATTAGTTAATATGTAGCTAGTGTATCTCTAGGCTTAAGAGGAAACACTAATTATTTTACTTGAGTTAAATAGGACTCTAAAGGTGTGTTATACAACATTTATCTACACTATAAAGGTTACAGAGAAGGAATTATGCACTTTATTACATACTAGCTTTTGATTGTAAGAAAGGTGGCAATATACAAGAACAGTTCACAGTGTTCAGCTTGTTTTCACTTTGTAAAAATAGATGCAACACCATCATATACCGCAATATATTAGTATAATGAATTGTGATAACTGACAGTCTATCAATGGGCAAAACTCATCTTTTTCATAGGCGTCTAGTCAGCTTTGAATTTCCTTATGAATGCTTAAATGACATCAGTCCAAGCAGCTTAGTCTTCAGTCAAAGTAGTTCTATGGGTTATTGCTTTCAACAATTTGCTTCACAGTCCGTAATTGACAAACATTTATTAAGTGCCTATTATGTACCAGGCACTGTGCTAAGCTCTGGGGATACAAAGAAAAGCAAAAGACAGTTCCTGCTCTCAAGAAGCTTACAGTCTAATGGGGAAGACAACGTGTACAACAACTATGTACAAAAGAGCTACAGCAGGATCAACTGGGAATATACAACAGAAGGAAGGCACTGGTATTAAGAAGGCTATGGAAAGGCTTCCTATAAAAGGTGGAATTTCAGCTGGGACTTGACTTTCTACAGATTCCTTTCCAAGCTTCTCTATAACAAGAAAAATTTTGGTTCTTTTTTTGTTTTGTTACAGAAATAGTCATCCGTCTTACATATGAATAGGAATATGTTAATGTTCGTTCTGTGATTTTATTGAAACAAACACTTGTCAAGTGTTTTTAAAGTAATTCAGGCTGTGGATTATTTCAATTAATTACAAACTGAAACATTCTAACTTGTTCAAGCAGTCACAGGACAAGAAAGGAAATGACAACCTGGGATCTCCGTAATATTTAGCATCAAGTTCTAGATGTAATATGAGAATCATTACTAATTCAATGTTTCATTAAACCTATCTACTATAGATAATCTTTAAACAAAACAAGAAATCACATATCTGATTCTTTGTTTAACCAAACAAATAAAATGTTGACCATGGACTTTCTCTTCTGCCCATCCTCATCTCCCTTTTCCAACACTCCTGAAGTTTGCAAAGGAAGGAAGTAAAAGCTAGTGAAAAGAATGCTAAATCTGGAATCAAAGGACCCATGTTCTGGTTTTGTTTTTACTACCTTAGTGTCATGTGATCTTAAATCACAATACTTAATGCCTTACTTTTTTTCATCTGTAAAACCAGAACCACTTTACTACTTCTGAAAATTCCACAAGATTGAAATTATACACAAACACAATAAAGACATCCTGGTATAATGGATTGAGCTAATTAATTTAGACTTTAAGCTAGAACTCTCAGCTTTGCTACTGAAACTGACCAATTCACTCAAACTCTAACAGTCTCACAAAGCTGTTGGGCAAAATGCATTCTGTAAATTAGAAATCTAAATGTCAGGTGTTATTATAGTTACTTCTTTCATGGTTATGCAGAAAGTATTTTGTAAACTGCAAAGCCATATAAATATGGCTATTATGAGGCAAATTAGAATTCCTTGAAAGACACTACACATCAATCTAAAATACTCTTTACAACGTACTTATTATTACTAGCTCCTGATTTGAGAAATTGTTAGAGGGAATTATGTGTTGAAAAGTTAGTCCTTCCCTAAGTAAACTAGGTGGCACATAAAGGAACTGAACCCTGGTTTCATCAGTAACCAATTGTCTTAGGCGATTTAGATAGTCTCCTTGGTGTACTGGCCTATCCTTTATGTAGTAATTCATTTGCATTCTTTTCAGATTTAGCAAAAGGATAAACCTTAAGGAATTCAACTCAATTCAACTTCAGTTTACGTGCAAGGCATTATGCTAGGTGCCAGGGATACAAAGACAAAAATAAAAATCACTCTGTCCTCTAGGAATTTACAAAACTAAGGAATTTATACCCTTCTTGTTACATTTTTGAGTTCCTCAAAATAATATGTACAGAATACTACAGAAAAACAGTTTGTAGCACACAATCTGTTAGTATTAAATTAGTAGTAAGGTTAGTTATGTTTGAAATTGCTTAGGGCAGTGAGGTGTTGCAGTGAATAGAGAAGTGGAGTCAGGCCCTAGAGTCAGGAGGACCTGAGTTCAAATCCAGTCTCAGATACTTACTATCTGTGTGACCCTGGGCAAGTCACTTAACCCCAACTACCCCCTCCCCCAAAAATATACTGTTTTTTCTTTAAGGGAATAAAGTAATTAGTAACAATAATTTATCAAATAGTACTTTAAGCTTTTACATTTATTATTTCATTTATTATAACACTGTGGTGTTTACCACTCAGGAAAAAGACTCAGAATAACTCTCCTATGGTCATCCAGTGAAATGTCACCCACAGTAGGGGTTTGAATACAAGTCCAGAATTCTTTCCATTATATTATTACACTTCTCATGTGAAGTTCAAATAGATTCTTAGATTAAAAACTGAACAAACAAAACCCAAATTAGTCTTATAATATAGTACTCAGACTGAGGGAGTGCATCAGGTTCTAAAGAAAAAACTTTGCAAATCATAGGCCTGTTACAGATTTTGTTGAATTAAATTTACAGACATTTTGCTAACATGTTCTAAGATTAAATTCTTTACTTTATATATAAGCTTGAATGTTTTCTTCAAATGATCTTTGCTGATTATAATTTTTACTTCATTGTAATAATTGAAAGATGTCTTTAGTATTTCTGCATTTATGAGGTTTATATGTTGTAGCATATAATCAAATTTAATTTGGGTCCTGACTTTGTTTACTTTTGAATTTTTAGTTAATTTGTTTAGGTCTAAGGAAATGAACATTGAGATCTCCAACTATAATAGTTTTGCCTCCTAATTCTCCCTGAAATTTGATTAACATTTCCTTTAATTATTTCAGCATTATGCTATTTGGCGCCTATACAGGTTATGAAGAATGAAGAAAAGGGAAGAACTGAGTATGATTCCTAGCTTGCAAACCTGTGGTCCTCAAAGGATTAAAATAAGAAAATTGTGTGTATGTGTGTGTGTGTGTGTGTGTGTATACACACACATAAAATATATATGAAAAAAATGTATATGAAAATTAGGCAGAGAAGGGAGGGTTTGGGAGTAAAGGTTAAAAGGTTAAGAATTCTGATTTGGAAGCACTGAGTTAAAGACACCTACAGAACAACCAGATGGAAACTGCCAAGTACAGTTGGGCCTTGTGACTAGAGCTCATGACAGAGACTCAAGACAAAACACACCAATCTTGGCATTATCTGCATAGAGCCATAGTTGAACCCATGGGAGCTGATGAGATCAGAAATGTACACAACTATAAAAATCTCTCATAACTGTCCAGTTCCTCTACTCTGGCTGCCACCTCAAGTTCAGGTACTTTTCATTGTATCTCTCCTGGGCAGTTACAATAATCTCTTCACTGGTCTTCCTGTCCTAACTCTACCCACACTGATATCCTCTAAAGCACAAATCAAGCCTTTCCATTCTCCTCCTCAAGGATGCTCTGCATTCTTTTTCATAGAGATGGATTAAGAATTTATGGTGATTCCAGAATACTTTTAGTCTTTGTTGATGATATGTAATATGGGTCAATAAATTAGTATTTAGATTTTGTGACACATTGGTTTGACTATATTACAGCACAGGCTGAAGAGGCACTTATTATATTGGATCAGCTTATACAAGATTTTATGAACATATAGGAATGTCTAGATCTACTTACTTATGTGTAAGTCTAAGTATTCTGCATCACTGGTTCTTCTCAAGCTAGAGCAAGAAGACCACTTCCTCATATTTTCCTTGGCTACTAAACACTTTTCTGATACAACTCTTTCCACCCTCCAACACTTATTAAAAAAGTAGAGCTGCCTCTACTCTGGCTGCTTCTTCCTTTTTCCCTTCTCTCACTGGTCCTGCTTCATGTCCATTAGCATGCAGGAATGCTTAATCATTATTCAGATACGAGTCAAATAAAACGACAGAAAAATTACAAATTCTGTACTGATATGAATCCTGATATATGAACTCATATGAGTTACATAGTTTCTATAAATATCAAGTAATATGTAAATTAAACCTTATATTTAGGTACCTTCAATTTTAATGCTACTTAGCTGATAGAATTTGAAATACTAAAAAAAATATTGGTGAGAGAATTGAATAAAGTAAGAGCTTACGGTGATGATTCCAGAATGATGCTGTTAGCCTGTGTTGATGATGGAGATCTATGATTCACAAAAACTTCACTTGGAGAGGTGTGGACTATATGGTCTACCAAGTGTCCAACCGAAGATGGTCGTAGTCGGGTTCCCTCTTGTGTAAATGCAGAGTTGCGACTAAATAAAAATTGGATAAATTTTTTTAACTTTTCATTTAAAATTTTTTCACCTTTTTTTAAACTATGAAGTTACACCAAAAAGTTTTCTTTTGAAAGATTAAACATTCCAAGTAAGCAAAAGCTTTCTGAATATTTCCATTTTCATTTTCTTAGTATCTACATCAATAACTGAAATGAACACGTTATTAAATCATTGACATTTTAAACTTTCTACTTATTACATATTTTTATTATACGTGTGCATATATACACATACGTACTTAGTTTCAAAATTGTGTTGCTCAGCTCCCCTCTCTCCATTCCATCCCTCACTTTTTTGAATGAATTCAACATTCTGAAAATGTGACTCTGTGCAGTAGAACTGCAAGCATCTTCATTTAAAGTGGCTCATACATTTGTTTTATATAATTGTTATATGAAGTTTCAATGGCTTGGTTATCATCCAGATATGACTACTGGTGTGTGTGTGTACACAAATGATAACAAAGATTAAAGTGACTTTCATAGGGCAGAAACTCATCTTAGCAAATTTATAATAATGGAGACAGTGAGGAGCTGGGGACAATTTGAACAGTGTAAGTCAGATTTCCCAAGCTTTTTAAGAGACTCAATTATTCTGAAGCTATGAGATCAACTTTTGAGTAGTGGCAGTAGGATACTGATAATGAGAGCTTCTGATAACTGATTCTCTTTCTCTAGAAGACATAGGGCATGACAACAGCAACTAACTTGTAGTTCTACTATGTAAAGCTTTGGGATGTAGTGCTAAGTAGCTGGTCATCTATGGAGTTAACTCAATTATATTGGAAAGGGTAAGAGTCCTTCTCACCTATTAATGACAGAATGGGAACTATGGAGCCAGAGCCGATGATTTATGCAATGATAAATACACTGTATGATTAACTAAAATTGTAGTCCTACATTGTAATTTGGGAGCTGGATACCATTGATAACTAGCTTCCTACTAATGGAAACTTGAGGTCATATTTTACTTACTGATTTGGCGTTCCAGGTGGAGAGCGTGATGGTAAACTCTGTGTTTCTAATCTTTCATCAGACAATGAATTCCTACTCACTACTTCCCAATCCATCAATTTCCGTGCCAAAGGTTTACTGGGGGATCTGCAGAAATAACAGGAAATGGCTAAAACTATATCACAGGACTTAGTTTACCTAAGCAAACCTTAAATGAAATCACAGTATTTCTTTCACGTGAATGAAATATTCTCTGAAGTAATTACATGCAAGAAATGAATGTTTTCAGTATTTTTCAGTGTTCTTTGTCCTCATTATGACATCTTATCATCCTCCCTCCCACCCCACCCCCCAGCCCTAGTTCTTTCCCAGAGCATCACTTTTTACTGGCTACATTCCCTTCCCCATTTTGAACCCTTAGTAAACAAGTTCATCTCTACACCATCTTCTTCTCTTGAGTTGCTTGCCCCTTTACACTATCATCTGTCTTGTATGGCCAAGCCTTAGTCTTAGATTACTCTCATCATCATGTGCCTTCATTCCTAGTCATAAGCTGATGAATCAAACCAGAGAAAATGAAAAATGTATAGTGAGTCCACTACAAATTTAAATTACATAATTTCAACTTGGCCCTTGCTGGGATAAGGCAATCCTCCATAAATGATCTACTATCCCATTCACCACGAAGGTTTTTTCCAAATCTTTTCAGTCCTCTTCAAACCAATTATGGCTCCCTCTCCCATCATCCTCTCAGCTGAGAAACTTGCCTCATATTTCACAGAAAAAATTGAGGCCATTCTCTAAGATCTCTCTCTTTTCCCATCCTCCTCATCTCACTCAGATATCTTTTACCACTTTCTCCTCTTTCATCCATCTCTATGAAGAAGTATCCCTTCTACTTGCAAAGACAAACTCTTCTACATGTACAAGAGATTCCCATTTCATCACTCTTTGTTTACTGGTTACTTTCTCCTCTTTCTTATAACTATTGAGGGCACTACCACCTTTCCATTCACTAAGGCCAATATCCTCAATTCCTCACTTTCTCACACATTTCCCCTCCCTCTAATACATTCTTTTGCCAAGTTCTGTCAATTCTACCTTCACAATATCTCATACACACTCCCTTCTCTCCTCTTTTACTGCTATCACCATGGACCAGGTCCTTACAACCTCAAAACTGGACAATTTCAAGAGTTTGGTGGTTGGTCTTCCTGTCTCAAGTCTTTCCCCACTCCATTCAGCTTCGAAGCGATCTTCCAAAAGTACAGGTCTGACCATGTCACTCCCTTATTCAATAAACAACAGTCATTTCCCATTACTTCCAGGATAAATATAAAATCCTGTTCAATTTTTAAAGTCCTTCATAACCAAGATCCTTCCAATCTTTCCAGTCTTCATATACCTTATTCCCCTTCACATACTTAATGATCCAGTGATATTGACCTCCTTGAAGGAAGACACATCACCACCCTACTCTATACATTTTGACTTGTTGCCCTCCATGCCTTCAATTCTTTCCCTCCTCCTTTCTATCTCCTGGCTAAGTCTCAACTAAATTCTACTTTCTGCCCAAAGCTTTTCCCAGTACCCTTTAGATTTGTTTGGAGAATTTTGTGCCACCTTTCAAATAACAGGACATACCCTGGAGCAGTCTTAATCTGGGTCTGTGAACTTGTGTTTAAAAATGTATTTTGATAATGCATATACAATTATTTCCTTTGTAATAATACATGTTTACATTTAAAAACATCATTCTGAGAAGGCGTCCATGGGCTTCATCAGACTGTCAAAGGAGTCCATGACACACCAAAAGGTTAAGAACCCCTGCCCTACAGACACTGTCCTATGGCAAAAGTCAGTTCAGACTATTTCCAGACATTGACATTGTAGAAGGAGTTGAAATGACGAATTTTTATCTTTGGCAAACTCTTACTTCTCCTATCAGTGATCTTTTCCTTTCACCTGATAGGTTTCTTTCACTTTTTTCCACCATTCCCTCCTCTCCCAGGTCACCCATCCTAGACCTCATTTCTGTTTATTCCTTTAAAGTTAGTTGGTAAAATGTTAGCTAATAAGGTATACGCCTGAGCAGGAGTGTTTACTTTTGTTATAAGGACCCCAAAGAGGGTGTGTGTGTGTGTGTGTGTGTGTGTGTGTGAGAGAGAGAGAGAGCGAGAGAGAGGGGGGGGGGGGGGGAGAGAGAGAGAGAGAGAGAGAAAGAAGAAGAGGTGAGAGGGAGAAGCACATTAGCATGGTTAGTGTGTCTCAAAATTAGGGCCAAGAATTCTCAGCTTTATTAATGCTGGGTAATGGAAAGAGCAGATATATTTGGACATGTGGTTGGTGTTGAATATCTTTTATATTTATGTACAATCATCACTTGTTTCTTCTGCTATCTAAACCAGAAGTCTGGAGTCACCTCTCTACCTGTTAAAAAAATAGCTACCACAAAAAAGATAGTAAATGTAAAATCCCAATATGACAAAGATCTGAATTAGATAACTTTCTTTCAAAAAGGGAAAAGCTTTGAAAAGTATATAGAGATCATTACCAATAGGACTTTCATGCAGATTAATAGATTCTTCCTTTCCTTCTTTCTGAGGCAACTGGGGTTAAGTGACTTGCCTAGGGTCACACAGCTGGTGAAGTGTCTGAGCCAGGATTTGAACTTGGGTCTTCCCAACCCCAGGGCTGGTGCTCTATCCACTGCACCACCTAGGTGTCCCAATACATTGTCTCTCTCTTTTTTTTCCTAACGGATTGTTTTTAAAAACATAAAGGTAGAAACTAACATTTTGGCCAAAATGCCTTTGATAAAAATATATGAGCTGTCAAAAACGAAGATCATTTGGGCATAAAGATTAATACTATGTATGTGTTAAAAAAAGTTGATAATTAACAAGTTTCTTGTTTTATTCTCAAGTTTTACATAGCTATTTAAATGTATATTACCTAAGAAGAAAGTCTCCTTTATATTTAGTTTCATGTTGTTCATCTTAAGTACTGTTTTGAAGTTTATGTGACTACTGCCTCTGCCATTTCACAAGATCAATACTTTTACGTGATCTTAAATGAGGCAGATTTATAGCCATTATTTTCCAAATGTAATAAAACACTAAGATTATGTTTGCTATCTAAATACAATGTATCTAATTCTTTTCTTTTCTTGGACGGGGGAAGGCAGGGCAATTGGGGTTAAGTGACTTGCCCAGGGTCACACGGCTAGTGAGTCAAGTGTCTGAGGTCACATTTGAACTCAGGTCCTCCTGACTCCAGGGCCGGTGCTCTAGTCACTGCGCCACCTAGCTGCCCCTAGGCCAAAATAAATCACCTTTTTCTCTTGAAATATATTTTGTTCATATTTTTATAGGGATAAAAAAGTCAGGAACAAAGATGAGTCAGCACAATATTGTTTTTCTTTTGAGCAATGGTTTTCACTAAAAAAAAGCTCTGATAAAAAAAACTAACACATATATAGTCAATTTATATCTTATACTGGAGAAGTAACACGAACTGTAAATGTGAAATGAAGTTGACTAAATGAAAAGAGTGCTTAGAAGAGAAACTTCTCAGTATACTTCTCCGTATATCACATACTTGTTTAGGAGGAATACTAAAATTTTCAAGTTACAATCTGATTTAGAATGTTCACCTCATCTGCCTTCATCAGCTATACTTTGCCTGGCCTCATCCTCCTATGTTTAGCAAATTTTCATTCTGTCTTTATTTTCTCAATACCAGTTACATCAGAACTCCATGACAATAAACCATATCTCCCTTCCCCCAACAAACTCTGAAATATCCTTTAACCCACTCCAAATTTGCTTACCCTTTCCACTGTGTTCAAAATTAAACAACTTCCCTTAATTTTAGACCTCATCTTCCCAGGGTCCTTTCATGATCCATAATTCAGAGACTTTGCTCCCTTAGAAAATGCATCCCTAGCCATCCTTTCCAGTACTGGTTGTACCTTTTCTTTCATACCCCAACTCTCTGGTCCCAAAGGAGGAGTCAGAATACTCTTTGCTCCCCACTTACACCTTCAGACTCCCAATTACTAACCTCTCCTCTTTTAAGTTACCTCTATCTAAATTTGTCATTCATTGCAGATCCTAGCCACTGTTGTCTCGAGTCCCAAATATTCTCTTATACCCCCAAACTTTTTAATTTACTCAACTCTCATTACCTACTCATCCACTTCACTCAGACACAAAACAGGACAGTCATACCCCTTGATCTTGCATCTCCCAAAGTGTTTCATTTCCTTAATCAATAAATCTAAAATTTCTATATAAATTTCATAATATCCTATTCTTCCTGCCTCTCCCCATGCTTTATTCCACTTAAACCTATGCAGAGTCTTGTTTAAATACCTCTACATCCATGATTAATCTTATTTCATTCTATCTTCTGCAACATACTGCTCTCCTCTACTATTTCCATTCTCTCACTAATCTTCAGTCTCTCCATCTGCCTAAAAAAAATACCCAAGTCTCCACCACCCTTGAAAAACTTTCAATCTGACCATTCCCAATGGCCAACATCTTACTTCTCTCCTCCCGTTTTTGGCCAAACTTCTTGAGAAGGCCATTTATGTACTTGGTTTCTACATCCTTTCTTCTCTCTCGATTCCACTTCTGACTCCATTTAACTGAAAATCCTCTATACAAAGTTCTCAATGATCTTATAAACTGCCAAATCTAATGGCCTTTTCACAATCCTCATTCATCCTGACCTCGCCTAACACCTCTGCCTCGGATTCCCTCTTCTCTCTAGTTTCTCTTGACACTACTTTGTCCTAGTTCTTCTACCTGTCTATTTACATTTCTCAGCCTCTTTTGTTGGATCTTTATCTAGCCTCAAAGGCTCTGTCCTAGGCCCTCTTCTCCTTTATACAGGGTAATCAAACTGCATTCCATGAACTTAAACAAAATTTTACTATCTTATTTCAATCTAATTGATTTCACTTGTAATTCAATATATTTTGTGTTATGCAACTGAAATGATTATTCAGAGAAGAGATACAGAAACCCAGATTGCTTAAGGATTGCAACAGATTAAACAAATTGGCTAAAAGAACCCCTATTTTGTATTATCTTGATTGGTGATCTTATCAGCTCCCACAGATTCAATTATCACTTCTATGCGGATGATTCTCAATCTATATATCTAGTGCTAATCTTTCCTGAGCTCCAGTTCTCAAATCACCAACTATCTATTTCTCAAACATTTTGAACTCAATGTTCTGTAGACATCTCAAGTTCAGTATATCCAAAACAAAATTTATTGTTTCCCACCAAATCATTCCTGTATCTTCTAAATTTAGTGGTACTTTTTTGTACAAGGCATCATCCTCCTCCTGGTTATGCAGGCTCACAACTTCAGTGTCATTCTTAATTCCTTAATCATACTCTCCCTATACATCCAAACTGTTGTCCAGTCTTGTTTCCACCTTCACATCTCATTTATGTGTCACTTTCTCTCCGCTAACAGTTCTGTTAAATTTATCGCAGTGAAAAGAAAAAAGTACTACCTTATATTCCTAGTTTATTAAAAACAGAGAGGTCAAATAGACTGTCTTAAAACGCATAAAATCAACTCCTTATCTCAACTTTGATAATAAATGTTAAACAATAACCTACTAACTGCAGTCTATAAGAACACGCAATTACTGAGCAGGAGTTAAAACAGCTGCTAAAGATTCATTTGAAGAAAAACAAAACACACTCACCTTACATATGCTAGAGATTCAGGATTCTTTATGACTCTGATACAATCTTAAATATAACTTGAAGTATTTTGTATCTAAGTAAATTTCAGGTATTTATTTTATTAACAGTTTTAACCTCAGGGACCCACCCACTCAAGTTTGCTGTCTTTATTTCCTGTTGTGTTTGGAAATTTCAGAGAAAAAAATACCACATTGTATCTGTGACTTTGCAGTGTGGTAAGATCTATTTTCTGACCATGGCACTCTTTTTCTGCTGTGTGGGTATCTTATTCTCTTTCCTCAGACAATAAAATATGCTGAACAAGACTGCTAAAATACTTCTAGGAAGCTATAAAGGAAAAAACAAAATCCAAGTAGAATAACCTGTCTAATTACTGCTGAAAATTAGTCTTTATTTTATAGAAAATGTTAAGCAGAAATTTATTCTATATTTTTGGAATTTCAGTAAATAATATGTCACCAAGACAAGGGTTCTTTATCTTGTCAATACTTTAGTGAAATAAATTAATTTAGCAACTATTAAATCTATGAAGTATTCTTGAAAGTACAATCATATCATCAAAATAAGGTTAAGATATTTTATAGAAAGTTTACAAGAGGAGAAACTAAGGGCCAAATGTCATTGTCTAAAATAATGGCGCTAATTAAGACAAGCTGAGTCCTATATTGCAACAAAAATATCTGTCTAAAAAGATTTCCAACCTTTAGCTAATGGCCTACTATTTCAAGCAGGACTCAAGGCAAATGTATTATAACACAATTAAATAATTAGGACAGTCCCTTGGAACTTACTCTAATGGGATTTGATCTGTACTAGTAGTACACTGAATGTGACTGAATTTGGTTATAAAAAATCTGCCAAGTTAAAGGTGAAAAATTTTATTTAGTGACTACAAATACAGAAATGCCCATTAAGAAAGTTTCAAATCTGATAAAAAATATTTGTAAATTTCTGAAAACTTGTGACTTAAAATGACCTCACAAAGAAAGATATTCCAAGTATTTTATAGGCAATATTAACCTCAAAATATCATTCACTGGATATGTTTTGGGGCTCAAAGGATTTTCAAAAGCAAGCCGTGACATGGTGAACTCATCCAATCTAATGTTCTATATAGTTCTGTTGATCAATATTTTTTTAATATTGTAAAGATGATCAATTTGATAGATTCAGCTATTCTATTTAATATTTTATTTTTCAACATTGATTTCCACAAGATTTTGAGTTACAAATTTTCTCCCCATTTCTATCCTCTCCCCCCATTCCAAGATGGCATATATTCCGATTGCCTCATTTCCCAGTCAGCCCTCCCTTCTGTCACCCCACTCCCCTCTCCATCCCTTTTCTCCTTACCTTCTTGTAGGGCAGGATAGATTTCTATGCCCCATTCCCTATATATTTTGTTTCTCAGCTGCATGCAAAAAACCCCTTGTTTTTTAAATTTTTGTAAGCATCTGCTTTTAAAACTTTGAGTTTCAAATTCTCTCCCCTCTTCCCTTCCCACTCACCCTCCCTAGGAAGGCAAGCAATTCAACATAGATCATCCATGTATCACTACATAAAACACTTCCACAATGCTCATGTTGTTGAAGGCTAACTAGATTTCCTTCCAACCTGTCCTGCCCCCCTTTATTCAATTTTCTCGCTTGACCCTGTCCGTTTTCAAAGGTGTTTGCTTTTGATTACCTCCTCCCCCTATCTGCCCTCCCTTCTATCATCCCCCCCTTTTTTATACCACTCCCCTTACTTTCCTGTGGAGTAAAATAACCAAATGAGTATGTATGTTATTCCCTCCTCAAGTTGGATCTGATGAGAGTATGATTCACTCATTTCCCCTCACCTGCCCCCTCTTCCCTTTCAACAGAACTGCTTTTTCTTGCCATTTTTATGTGAGGTAATTTACCCCATTCTATCTCTCCCTTTCTCCCTCTCTCAATATATTCCTCTCTCATCCCTTAAATTTATTTCATTTTTTTAGATGTCATCCTTTCATATTCAACTCACCCTATATATATATACACATATGTATGTGTGTATGTATATTCCCTTCAGCTAACCTAATAGTAAGTCCCTTATGACTTCTCCTTCTTGTTTACCTTTTCATGCTTCTCTTGATTCTTATATTTGAAAGTCAAATTTTCTATTCAGCTCTGGTCTTTTCATTTAGAAAGCTTGAAAGTCCTCTATTTTATTGAAAATCCACATTTTGCCTTGGAGCATTATACTCAGTTTTGCTGGGTAGGTGATTCTTGGTTTTAATCCTAGTTCCTTTGACGGCTGGAATATCATATTCTGGGCCCTTTGATCCTTTAATGTAGAAGCTGCTAGATCTTGTGTTATTCTGATTGTGTTTCCACAATATTCAAATTGTTTCTTTCTGGCTGCTTGCAGTATTTTCTCCTTCATTGGGAGCTCTGGAATTTGGCAACAATATTCCTAGGAATTTTCTTTTTGGGATCTTTTTCAAGAGGAGATCGGTGGATTCTTTCAACCTCTACTTTACCCTCTGGTTCTAGAATATTAGGGCAGTTTTCCTTGATAATTTCCTGAAAGATGATGTCTAGACTCTTTTTTTGATCATGGCTTTCAGGTAGTCCAATAATTTTAAAATTATTTCTCCTGGATCTATTCTTCAGGTCAGTGGATTTTCCAATGAGATATTTCACATTGTCTTCCATTTTTTCATTCCTTTGGTTCTGTTTTATAATATCTTGAGTTCTCATAAAGTCGTTAGCTTCCACTTGCTCCAATCTAATTTTTAAGGTGGTATCTTCTTCAGTGGTCTTTTGGACCTCCTTTTCCATTTGGCTAATTCTGCCTTTCAAGGCATTCTTCTCCTCATTGGCTTTTTGGAGCTCTTTTGCCATTTGAGTTAGTCTATTTTTTAAGGTGTTGTTTTCTTCAATATTTTTTTCAGTATTTTTTTGGGTCTCCTTTAGCAAGTCATTGACTTGTTTTTCATGGTTTTCTTGCATCACTCTCATTTCTCGTCCCAATTTTTCCTCTACTTCTCTTACTTGCTCTTCCAAATCCTTTTTGGGCTCTTCCATGGCCTGAGCCCAATTCATATTTTTCTTGGAGACTTTTGATGTAGGCTTTTTGACTTTGTTGACTTCTTCTGGCTGTATGTTTTGGTCTTCTTTGTCACCAAGGAATCTAGACTTCTGAGTTTGAGTCTGAGTTTGTTTTCACCGCCTGTTCATGTTTCCAGCCAACTACTTGACCCTTGAGCAGGATAGGACTGCTTTAAAGTAGAGACTACTTTGTCCCAAGCTTTAGGGTCCAAGCATTGCTGTTTTAAGAGCTACTTCTACTCCACTGTCACCCCAGGCTCTGTCATGCAATGCTCCTCCTCCTCCCCCAAGAACCGCCAACCAGGATGCAACACAGATCTAAGCAAGGCGCAGTGAGAGAATCTGCCTTTGTGCCCACAAAGTGCTCCTTGAACTCCGGCTCTGATCCACTGCTAGATTCCTCCAACAGTGTGAGCCAGGACTTGGGAAGCAGCTGACGCTGGAGTTCTGGAAGCAGCCTGAGGTGCTTCCTGCTGCTGCTACCACCACCACTGCACCACTTTCTCCACCCCCAGAAGTGGCGGCCGGAGCGCTCTGAACTCCATTCCACAGTTTCCCTCTAACCAGCTCTTTGGCAATTGTGGCTCGAGAAGTCTGATAATTCCTACAGCTCACTGTTTCCAGGTCTGGTCTGTCCTGGCGTGGCCCACACTGGGCTGCCCTCCCCTCTCAGCACTGTGCGAAAGACCCTTCCTGGTGACCACCCAGGCTCTCCTGCACTGAAGACCTGTTTCCCTCTGCTATTTTGTGGGTTCCACAGCTCTAGAATTTGTTCAGAGCCATTTTTTACAGGTGTTTGGAGGGATTTGGGGGAGAGCTTAAGCAAGTCCCTACTTTCCAACTGCCATCTTGGCTCCGCCCCTTTGTTGATCAATTTAATGAGTGTAACACAGTATTCGAGGCACTTTGGAGTTTATACAAATGGAAAAATATGGTCCCTGTCCTCAGAAACTTGTAAAAGGAAATGTGACTTGCATACAAATGACTACCACACAAAACAGAATGTGGGAAGTCAGTAAGAAAAATGTAAATAAAATACAATGAAGCTCAGAGGCAAGAGACTACATCTGCTTGGATGTATGAAAACCAGAGAAGACTTGGTGACATCCAAGTTAGGCAATGAAGGACAGGAACAATTTTTTAAAAAAGGATTTCTTTTTAAGTGGTAATGAGTAGAGTATTCCATTCTGAGAAGAATGAATCACAGAATAGGTCATCATAGAACAGGACTATTTTTCCACTGACCAAGTTGACTTGTGATAACTTCAGAAGAAGTAGAAGAGAGTTGAATGCTATAACTAATCACATATGTTATGTGCAGCATATTGATACAGCAATGGGATAGGTGACAAAGGTGCATAATCAAAGCATACATATTAGTCATAAAAACAAGTGACATCATTGCTGTAATATAGGTAAAGAACACGCTGTAAACTGTATCAACAGCCATCGTCCTTCTATACATGGAATCTTCTCTTCCACTACTCTTAAAGTACCACCAGGCATCCTGTTACTTCTACCTCCACATTACCTCATACACACGGTTTCCTCCTCTCAACTGCTCTCATTACGTCTCACCTCAACTTGGCAGGACTCTAACTAGTCTCCCTGCTCTTCTCCCCACCAATCCATCCTCCACACAGTTGTCAAAGTTATATTCCTAAAGTCTAATTCTTACCATGTCATTCTCCTGCTCAATAAACTGCAACAGCTCCTCAGTCTTGTTTGGCCTTTAAAGCCTTTCACAGGCCAGCTCTAACCTTCTTTTTTAGCCCTATCATATAGTAATCCTTTTTACACTCAGCCTACCTGATCTTACTGCTTTTCTTCACATATGACATTCCATCTAATATGCCTGTGCCTTTGTATAAACTGTGTCTGTGATGCACTTCTACTCACTTCTCCAGGGAATCTCTAGCTTCTTTCAAAGCTCTACTTAAATGCCACCTAATCCATATCCTTCAGCAGCTGGTGCCTTCTTGTCAGGAATTGAATCAGTCAACAAATATTTATTAAGTTCTTGCTATGTGCCATGCAATGTGCTAAGTTCTGGGCATACAAAGAAAGGCAAAAAAAAAAATCAACTGCCTTCAGGAAGCTCATGTTTTTACAACATGCAAGTAACTGTACATGAAAGATATGGTGTAAAATGGAAGGTAGGGCAGCTAGGTAGTAAAGCGAATAGAGCACTGGGTCTGGAGTCAGGGAGACCTGAGTGCAAATCCAGCCACAGACTGACTAGCTGTGTGACCCTGGGCAAGTCACTTAACACTGTTTGCCTCAGTTTTCTCATTTTTAAAAATAAGCTGGAGAAAGACATGGCAAACCACTCCGGTGTTTTTGTCAAGAAAACCCAAAATGGGGTCATGAAATGACAATACACAACTCAACAACAACAACAGGAAGGTAATCTCAGGACCAGCAGGAGGCAGAGACAGTTGGGGAGTGATAGACCTCATACATAATGTGGGAATTAAGCCGAATCTGGAAGGAAGTGAGGAAAGCTAGGAATTGGAGATGAGGGAAATGTATTCCAGGAATAGGAGATAATCTGTGAAGAGGAATGGTCGTAAGAGTGTCAAGTGCGAGAAACAGCAAATAGGCCATGGTAGCTGGGATGAATACGAAGACAGGAAAGGCAAGAAGGGAGTTGTCTGTTAAGGCCTTTAAAAGCCAAAGATATCAATAAAATTGATTAATTTTTCTTAAAAAAATGATCATGGAGGCAAAAGGAACCTTTGGAATTTATGGAGTAGAGGGGGTAACATGATCAGACCTACAGTTTAAAAAAGTCACTTTCACAACTGACTGGAGGATAGAATGGAGTAGGGAGAAAAAGGAGGAGAGATGAGGGAGAAGGCTACTTCAGTAGTCCAGAGGAATGAGAGCTGGCTACGGGAGTGGAGAGAAGGGGAAACAAGTATGATGTTGTAAAGGTAGAAAACAATAAGACTGGACAACAGATCAAATAAATGGCAGGGGTGGGGTGGGGAGTGAGAGAGAGGAATTAGGAATGGCAGTGAGGTTGTGAGCCTGACTGACTAGGAGGATGATGATGTCCTATATAGTAATTGGAAAATTTGGTAGAAGGGTGGAAAGTTTGGGGTGAAAAACAGCTTTATTTCGGACATGCTGAGTTGAGATGTCTATAGAATATCCAATTTGAGATGTCTAAGAGGCAGTTGGTGATGCAGAAGAGAGATTAGGTCGGATATCTCTATCTCTAATCTACATTTACATCCATCTTATGTATATTTGTTGTCTCTCCCAAAACAACGTAAGTTTCTTGAGTCCAGACTGTTGTATTTTTGGTTTTGTAGGTGTCTGGTACGTGGAAAGCACTTAATATACTTACTGATTATGTGAAAACACTTCCTTACAGAAGAAAGCAAGACAATTTTATTCTTTTATTTGTAAGCAGATAAAAGATCAAACTATCTTAAAGTTCTATAAGGTCCTTACTCCAGTGGGCTAACAACTCTTTTTCAGTGGTCTAGGGTACTAGTACTGGCTCAGTTATAAAAAGGGCAATAAATCATTTAGAAGTGCTCTCCAGCTTCAAAATAAGGAAAAAAAGTTTTTACTTAAATCTTCAATTTAGGTCAATAAAAATGAATTATGTATAAAGATTACACACTTCCTCTAAAGTACAAAACTTCAATGTGCAATAATCTCTTATGACAAAATACCTTTTGTACTAATGCTTACTGTGGTTTTTTTAAAGCTCCTCATTCCAAAACCTGTATCTAATACAGGAATACTGAAGTCCTTATTCACTTCAACTCACAGACTTCCCAAGTATAGATGACAAATAATTTTAACAAATATTACCCAAAGTGAAGGTATACATACATACATACATACATACATACATACATACCTTAACAGAATTTAGAATATCAGTGCCCTGTAAGAAACAGTTTGACTAAAATAGCCTCATGTTATATACATTTAAGTATATAAGTTGCTACTGTGATTTAAAGTAATTAAAAAGAACATTTTGATACTGGTGCAGGACGTAAAACTTAAAACCTAACACATTTAGTACACTGCTCAAAACAGTAGCGAGGTGGCACAGTATATAGAGCACCTGGCCCGGAGTGAGGAAGATTCATCTTCTGAGTTCAAATTGGGCCTCAGACACTTACTAGCTGTGTGACTCTGGGAAAGTTACTTAAGCTGTTTGCCTCAGTTTCCTCATCTGTAAAATGGGCTGGAGAAGGAAAAGGCAAACCACTTGAGTATCTTTGACAAGAAAATCCCAAATAGCGTCATGAAGAGTTGGAAACAACTGAAAAGACTGAACAACTAAATAGTAGGCTCAACTGAACTGTTTTGCTGACATAAGTGAATGTAGTGAGCTTATGTTAGCATTTGGTAGCAAAACTAGTTAGTCTACTGTGACCTAAAGCCACATTTCTTTTTCATTCATGAGTTAAACTGAGGCCAATCGGCTTAAATTCACAATGAGTAGGACTTTAAATACTTATTAATTAATCATATCCATCTATTCCCTTATGGGAAAAGATCATCATTCCTAACCTTCCCAATTCAAGTTGCCTTGGCCCCCACCCCGCTAAGTGTTAAGTTTCCCCCGTCAGAAGGTAAGTTCCTTTAAAGGCAAGGGTTATCTTTGTGTTGGTGTGTCTACTTTTAGGGCTTAGACACAAGTCAATTTTAAAAAGAAAAACAACACCCCCCACCAAAACACCAACATAATGAATTACTTATATTTTTAGTTTTCAGTTTAATAAGTACTTATCGAATACTTACATCATACAAGCAAAATAGTTAATAAAATTCCTTGTGCATGAAAATGGATCAGTAAATTTTGCCAAATCATATGACACTAATGCTCTAAATTCTGGAAAATATCTACAATTCACAGTTATGTTTAGGTTCAAGGGGCTTAAAAATATTATTTTAATTGTTGCATCCCTCTTACTTGGGGGATTAACTCCATTATGAACAAAACAGCGCACTTTCGTGTCTATGGCGGTAAATCCCAGCTCTGGATCAGCCCTACTCACATTTTTTTTTCCCATTATGACTGCTATAGTACAAAGAAGTGTTCGACAAAGTCAGGGAACCATGGACTTGATTCTACTACAAATTATCTTATTTCATGCTCTCATTTTAATTGATCCCCTCACTGCTACTCAGCAGTGGATTTATTAATCTCTTGTTGAATATGCTAATGTATACTAGCTGGGCAGCAAACTTAATTTGCTGCACTATGGTATAGAGTAGGCCTACAGGGGATTTTGGGCAGCCCGCGAGAAATGTAGAGGAAAATGTATTTAATTCCACTGGCAAACTTTTCAAATGTGTGGTCTATACTGTTTCTACTTCTTTTCTACTTACTCTTTCATAAGCTCCAAAACATGCCCTCTGCCTCTTCCATTCTACTGAAAGATCTCTGAAACATCACTAAATATTGGATGTTTCATCAATTCCAATGCTACTTTCTTTTTTTTTTTTGCTTTTTTTTTGGCAGGGCAATTGGGGTTAAGTGACTTGCCCAAGGTCACACAGCTAGTACTTGTGTCAAGTGTCTGAGGCCGGATTTGAACTCAGGTCCTCCTGACTCCAGGGCCGGTGCTCTACTGACTGCGCCACCTAGCTGCCCCCCCAATGCTACTTTCTATATGAAGTCTTTCCTACTCTCCTGGTTGCCGGTGCTCTCCCTTCCGAAATGACCATGTACTCATTTTAAGTATGTTTTATACACACACACACACACACACACACACACACACACACACACACATACTCACACACATATATATACACACACACATACATCCATATATACATTATATATGTACATGTTAGAATGTAAGCTTCTTGAAGACTTGGAGATTTTTTTTTTCTTTGCATCCTTGAAACTTATGACAGTGCCCAAAACATAGCAGGCACTTAAATGCTTGTTAGAACTGTGATTTCTTTGTCTTCCAAATTCAATAACCATGTCTTTTTAATTCTTCCTTCATATTATCTTTTTCATCTGGCATTTCTTTTACCTTCAATTACCACAGCCAGTGGAGTATCACTTCATACCTTGAGTGCTCCAATAGACTTAGTCCTCCATTCAAACAATTTTGGTTGTACTCTAATTACTATGAGATTAATATAAGTGTCCATTTATTCAGTGCTATAAAGTTTGTATACAATGTGTGCTGTACTTTCTTGCCCTATACTTTTGCAAATGTCGCTTCCTTTACTTTAATGGTCTCTTCCCTTGTGTTAATCCATGGAAATCTGTATCATTCTTTAGTCATGGGCTTAAATTTTACCTCTTCTCTCCTCCATGATTAACCAGCCTGAAGTGATGTCTCTTTTCTCTGGACTCTTACAGCAACTATTACCCAGATAAGTCATTTCACAAACACATACTACCTTGAAATATGACCTCTATGACTGTCATGTAGTTTTATTTAAATCTGGCTACTTAATTTCTCATATATTTTTTCCATGTATCTCTGTTTTTCAATAAGACTAGAAACTCTTTGAAGGCAGGGGATACTTCTTCAATTCACCCACAATGCCTTCTAAGTAGCAGGTACTCAATAAATATTCTGAATTTGTAGATTTCTGGAATGGCTGAGAGAAATGATGGTCCTATAAGTATAATATAATTTTCATCCAAGGGCTAAAATAGCAGTATCTTACCTTGCAAACACTCTGTCTTTGTTTGCCTTTTCTTTGCCATACTGTACAGACTGGACTTCTGTTCTCCCGCTAAAAGAAACAAATTTACACAATAATGGAAAAAAAAAGAAATGATGACTATGCACAATACTATTCTATTGACACTTCTATCATTTCAAATGTCTGAGGTTTTTTTAGGACGTAGAAGAATTCATACAAACATGAGACCCAAATATAGCTAAACCAATTAATTCTATTACAAAATGTGCAGTGACAAGGACAGAATGAATCATTAACATATGCTGGCTGGGAAAAGAACTTGTTTAAAACCAAGTTGCAGCAGTGGTCTTTAATTTCAAATTCCCCCATCATTTTCACTTTTCTTTGGAGTACGAACAAGGAAAGTGTTAATAGTATTTGGTTGTTGGATATACTTGTTGCTATTCTTTTTAAATGACAATTCAGAGATGAGCCAGTGACAGAAAGTTGAGAATTGAAAATTTTATGTAAACATTTCTTCAAAAATAAAACGAATAAAATTTGGAATTTCACTTCCAAGTACTATATTATCACTTTGTTCATCCATGAGAGAAAGAAAAGCAAAAACTTCGGGGAGTTTTCTGTTCATTAAAAAAAAAAGAACCAACTTCTTTTGGATTCTGGGTGTCCTACTACACCATGGAGAAAGCTAAAGTTACTTTACCTTTGGCAATTTGTTTTGGAGAGGTTTGCGAGTTTGTGGGAGTCAGAGATTAGTTAACTAAAACCATAGTTATCTCTTAAGCTTATCTAAAATTAATAGTTTGATGCTGATACTTTGCATTATCATAGGAAGATAAGATGATCTCTGGATAAAAAAAAATGAAGGATGGAAGAGTTCAAAGCATGGACCAAGATAGCAATGTAAATATCCTTGCTTTACTTCTGTATTTACTGGAAAGGTTCTAGTCTATTTCTGCTGCACATCATGCTTGCTTTTGGTTTTATGATACTAAAAAGGGTCCCTCTCTAACTATACTTTGTAGGTTTTTTTTTTTTTGGCATAAATGAGTATGGTACTTTGAAAAAAGGTTTTTCCGGAAACATATCTTTTGAAATAATCATATGGTTTTGAATGTTTTGATTTTTTAACATGATTAATTATGTTGACTTTTGCCAATGTTGAACCATCCTTTCATGCCTCCTATGACTCCAACATGGACATAATGATTTTTTTTAGATGAACTGCAGTAGTTCATTTTACAAGATCTTATTTAAATTTCTCCCTCTCTCCTCTCTTCACTCATTGAGATAGCAAGTAACTTGATATAACCTATACATGTGCAGTCATGCAAAACATATTTCTATATTAGTCATGTTGTTAAAGAAAACAGACCACAAAAAATTAAAAAAAAAAAAGAAAATTAAAAAAAAAAGTACGGTTCCATCTACATTCAGACTCCCATCAGTTTTCTCTGGAGGTGGAGAGAGCATTTTTGATCATGAATCCTTAAGAAATGCCTTAGATCACTATATTGATGAGAAATGCTAAGTCATTCACAATTTCTCATCCTACAATAAATATTTCAGTTACTGTGTACAATGTTCAACTGGTTTTGCTCACTTCCCATTGTATCAGTTCAACTAAGTCTTCCTAGGTTTTTCTAAAGGCACAATAGCATTCCACCACAATCATATACCACAACTTATTTAGCCTATCTTCAATTGATGGGCAATTCTGTCAACTTCTGACTCTGCCACCCAAAAAAGAGCTGATATAGATATTTTTGTACATATAGTGGCATTCCCCCCCAATCTTTTTTGGATACAGAACTAGCTAGAACTATTGCTGGGTTAAAGAGTACGCAGTTTGATAGCCTTTTGGGTATAGTTCCAAATTGCTCTCCAGATAATTTGGATCAGTTCACAACTCTACCAACAGGGCATTAGCGTTCCAATTTTCCCACCTCTTCTCCAACATGTGTCATTTTCCTTTTCTGTCATATCAGCCAATCTGATAGATGTGAGATAGTACCTCAGAGTTGTTATAATTTGCATTTCTCCAATCAATAGTACATACAGTATTTTTTCATATGACGATAGATAGTTTTGATTTCTTTGTCTGAAAACTGCCTTTTCATATCATTTAACCATTTATCAAATGACTTGTATTATAAATTTGACTCAGTTCTCTGTATACTTGAGAAATGAAGCCTTTATCAGAGAAACACTATAAAAACTTCTAGTTTTCTGCTTTCCTTATAATCTTGGCTGCACTGGTTTTGCTTGTGTAAAACCTTTTAAATTTAATCAAAATTATTTATTTAACATCAAATGCTATCTTTTGTTTGATCATGAATTCTTCCCTTATCCATAGACTTGACAGTTAAACTATTTCATGCTCCCCTAATTTGCTTATGGTATCACCCTTCATGTCTAAATCATTTCCCCATTTTGACTTCATCTTGGCATATGGTGTGAGATATTGGTCCACACCCAGTTTCTGCCAAACTGCTTTCCAGTTTTCCCAGCAGTCTTTGTCAAATAGTGAATTCTTGTCCCAAAAGCTTGAATTGTTGGGTTTATAAAACAATAAATTACCGTGGTCATTTACTAATGTGTACCTAATCTACTCCACTGATCCACTACTCTATTTCTTAGCCAGTACCACATTGTCTTGATGATCACCACTTTGTAATATAGTTTGAAATCTGGTATAGCTTCCTTCCCTCACTTTTTTCCGCCATTGATTCCCTTGATATTCTTGACCTTCTGTTTTTCAAGATAAATTATTATCTTTTTCTAGATCTATAAAGTAGTTTTTTGCTGGTTTGGTATGGCACTGAGTAAGTAAATTAATTTAGGTAGAACTGCCATTTTTAGCCATTTTAGCAATTTTTCCAACTCCTTAGATAAAACTCTTTTACATGAAAAGTATTTTGTAATTGTGTTCATATAGTTCGGGAGTTTGTCTTGGCAGCTAGAATCCCGAGTATTTGATATTGTCTAGTTCTGTTAAATGGAATTTCTCTATCTCTTGCTGCTAAACTTTGTTGGTAATATAGAGAAATGGATTTATGTGGGTTTATTTTATGTCTTGCAAGTTGTTAATTATTTCAACTAGTTTTTTAGTTGATTCTCTAAGGATTTTCCAAGTATATATACCATCATATCATCTTCAAAGAGTGAATAAGTTTTCTTTTCTGAGTGTCTACTCTAATTCCTTCTACTTCTTTTTCTTCTCTTATTGCTATAGCCAGCATTTCTAGTACACTACCAAATAATGAGCATCATTGCTTATATATCACTTTATAAAGGCATGTTGAAATGGACAAAATCTGTGCCTGAAACTCAAATAAAAATAAAATAAGATTTTATATGGTTAACATGACCAGGTATTATGAACATTATATGGTACTATAAACTAGAATTTGACTTTCAAAAAATCCAACAATTAATATAAAAATGTTAATCATGAATGTATTACTTACCAATATCGGAACTTTGAACCCAAAGTAAAATAATGTGCAAAAAAATTCTTCTGAGGTGGCAGTGGTCTATCCAAACGGAAAAATGTGTGATGTTCTACACATGCTTTCCACAAATTCTTACATGCTCTATAATTCACCATATTGAATCCCAGTAATGTTTCTCTAGATTCATGCTGTAGGGAATGAAACCCCCCCAACCAAAACCAAAAAAGATAAAACAAGTTGACAACATAGAATAATTATTATCTACAATCAGCATTAATATCATATGATTTAGAAGGATTTACAGCCAAGCTGTTAGAGCACCAGGGAAGAAGAGCCACTGCCAGTGAGTTTCCCCTTTCCCCATGCTCACACTTTGTTCCTCTCCTGACAACCTATGCAACCCAGACACCATCTGGATGGTGAAGTAGAAAAACAATATTCTTCACATTATCTGGATGATGTTTACATTGACTCAACAACTACAATTCTTCCAGTAATATGGAGGACCACAAGGACTTTCCATTTGTATTGCCACTGTGTCCTATGGTCTGCCAGGTCTTACCATATTACCTCGCTATTATTTACTCCAGACCAACAGCCTTAGTTACCTGCCTTGCCACAGAATGTTTATAATCAGCCCTAAAGATTAATTTTTTTAACGTGTTGTCATCCCAAATGAAAGGCGAATTCCTTGGGAGCAAGAAGTGTCTCATTTTTTTTCCCTATTTGTATCCCTAGCTCTTAGCACAGTTCTTAGCATATAGTGCTTAATCAATGATATTTTATTCATTCTAGAGATGCCAACCTTTTGTTTAATCTTAGTGCTTCACTTAGTAAGAATATATACAAAGACAAATGAGGTTACATCTCCTGGTAACCAAAAAGTAAGTATCAAACTTCTATGTACAACTAAAATGAGTCTCCATTTTGTTTCAAAACATCATACTTGCCTCCCATCATTCACACTACAGTTAATAAATCTTGTTTCTAAATACACAACATCTCTTACGTATATTTCGTCCTCTCTACTTACAAAGTCACCAACCCAAGTTCGGGCTCTTATTAGCTCTGCAATAGACTCCTGCGAGTCTCTACCTTTAGCCTCTTCCCATTTCAAGACATGAGCTATGCAGGTAGAAAAGAGATTTTGTAGTTTGTTCTTTTTTTAATCATCAACTTGACAATCATCAACAAACATGAACATTTTCACAGAAAAAGAGGATTATATGTGAAATCAGTTTATTTTTAAAAGTATATTAAATGTATCTTGGTAGGGACCAACACTCCCTGGCTTCTCTGTCACCTTCTGAATTTCTTTCTGCTCACTTTTCTTTACTTTAAAAATGTTTCTTGGATGCTCTTTGGTTTTTTTTCTTTTAGTATCACCATCACAATTTCTCAAATGCCCCCAACCACCCGTAAAAAACCAAACAAACCCATTTCCTTGTCATCTGTGTCATTATGTATGTGTCTATTTTATACATTTAAGCCTGCCTTTGTCCATTTGAAATGAATAAGGTGCAAGAGATACTTGCCCCTCCATGTTTGTACACTTTCTGCTCATGTACTCCAATTACGAGAAGTAGGTTTTTCCTCCTAATTCCTAACTTTTTCCCTAGTATATTTCTTTCCTCCTTTCACTTTTCCTTGCTCTGGCAGAGCCAACAAAACACAGTCAAACCACAAGTAGGTCCTGTGTATGTCTGAGACCTCTGAAGACAGTGAGATTCTGAAAGGACACTTATCTAGGTTCCTTTTCTTAGAATGTAAGCCCTTAAACATCATTTAACCAATTCCAACTGCTCATATGTATTTATATTTCCAGATTTCTCTTACCTGAACTATTTGCATTTCAGCTCTGATCTTTTCATCAGGAAAGTTTGAAAAATCATCTATTTAATTAAAGGCCCTTTTGTTCCCCTGAAGGATTATATGCACTCCTACAGGGTAGACAATTCTTGTTTATAAGCCTTCCTCTTTGGCCTTTACCAAGATTTTGTCTCTTATAGGTGCAGAATATATCATGATCCTGAGTGGGGTTCCTTGTTATTTGAATTCTTCTGGTTACTCGCAGTATTTTTTTTTCTTTGATTTGGAAGCTTAGGAATTTGATCTGTATCTGAATCAAAGTCTTCCTAAAAAATATTTTTACTGATTTACTTTGTTTTTATATACCTTAGATTTTCTCTTTCTCAACAACAACTTTGCATTAATGCTTAGCAGTGTAATTTCTGGTTCAAAAGGTACAGACATCTTAGTCTTTTTATTTGCATATTTCCAAATAGCTGAGTTAAATTTTTAAGGAGGAAAAGTGAGGAGGGGGAATATTACAGGCACAGGTGATTATAAAAGTATAGAGTCAGGAGATGGAGTGGAATACACAAGCAACTTTCAAGTAAGACAGCAGAACTGGGTTCTAAAATGTATGAATTGTATGTTTTCATTGGTTTACTCATTTCTTACCTAGCCCTTAATCACTGAATGGGCATTGCCTCAGTCAAACTGGGACCTGGGAAAAGACCTTAGCTAAAAAGGCCAAGATGTCCCACTGCATCCGGGGCCATCTCCAGTCATCCCAATCTATATCTTGCTACTTGAACCCAGATGACTCTAGGGGAGAAAGAGAGGCTGGTGATTTTGCACAGCCCTTCCTCACTTAAATCCAATTTACTTGCAAGTCATGGCATCATCTCCCTGATGTCATGGTCCTCTTTGAGAACAAAGGACAAATAACAATATTACTCATATTACCAACTTTTTGGTTCTTGAATTTGAGATTGCACCAAGGAAAGGATCTGTCCTCTAAAGCATTCTTGGGTCAGTTGGGTAGCTCCTATTTGACATTCACTACTTTGTAGTTTAGATGCTGCCATCCTGGGGCAAGGGGAATGGCACTCGTTCTAGTCTCTGACTCCAGCTCTGGCTTTGATCTCTATTTCCTGGTAGTCCACTGTGGATATGGCTTCAGCCCAACAACCATAGTCATCTTTTTACATTCCCCAAACAGGACTAAGTTCCATCCAGTGCTGTCACATAGACAAGTGCCAGGTAGATATTAGATATCAATATTCTCAGAATCTCACATTCCATTCCCTCTGGATGGGTACCCAGGTCTCCTGATATTCCTTGTGCTGCCTGCCTGGCACATTTCCATCTGATCACCCACACAGAGGCTTTAGGCTGGTGTGTTGCTGCTTATGCTGGCTAATTACTTGGCACAAACCTTCTCCTAAGACCTTTAGGTCCATTTTCCAGAGCTTACCCAGACTTTGTTGGTAAGAAAGCTCTCTGGTAGGTTTCACTAGATGGAGAAACTCATTTCTGTTTTTCTTCAATTTTCTTTATCACTGCTCTATCTATAATTTTTTCAGTAACTGGCTACAACATGAGTGGGAAAGCTAGATTCTTCATTGATGTTCCATGCTGCTATCTTAATTTGAACTCATCCTAACCATATTCTTCATTGTCATCACAGCGTCCAATCCCTTGGGTCCTTGCTATGCTACTAGTCCTTCACTGATGCTTTGACCTTACTTTCTTCCCTTCAGTCTTGGCTCTAAGGCTGACTGGTTAAACTAGACATATTATTTCCTAGCCATTTCCACATTATGATATCTGGACTCTAAGCCACTTTCTTTTTCCTTCTCATACTAGAATCTTGGACTATATCCCTAGGATGCTGGGCTTTTATAGGTGAATTTTTGCCTCATCTTGACTGTAACTGAGCCTCCACGTCACTTCTTGGACATTTCCAAACCATGCTATTCCCCTCTCCTTCTAGCTCCTGTCTTCTTCCACTAAAATATAAGTTCCTGACTTGTTTGCTTGCTTGTTTTTGTATTCTATGTTTAACATAGTGTTTGGCACATGCTCAATAAATGCTTTTTCATTCATACTCATTCTAATGTGTTTCAGAGCATAAGTAGGGTTTCTATTATCTTAAGGTAACTTTTTTGCTCTAATATAGTTACTAAAAAAAGCCCCGATTTGACATTGACTTACAGCACTTAATTACTCAGCAATTAATTCCTAAGAAATGAAAATTAAGTATTTGTTTTTGGCTATTAGATTATGAATTTCATAAAAGCAATGATATTTTTATGTTTTTATATCTTCACCAAGTATTAAATGAAGTATTCTAAACCTACTAGGTACTTTCGAGCTAGAAGGGACACTATAGGTTAGACATCTAGTCTAATTCTTTTACATGATTTTTTTTTAATTTTTAAAAAAAATTTAAATTCAGACATCCATAATCATCAATATAAGGAAGAAACAGAAGAAATTGAACTGCTACCACATTTAAGGTTTTGGTTTTTTTTTAAAAAAAAAACACACATATGTAAGTATTAATCTAGGTATTAGTAGATATTTTTAATATTCATATATATGTCACTGCTTACCAATCTATCTTGCCTTCTCTTTCACCCCACCTCCGAGTAAAAATTCTCTTGTATAATACATATGTATAGTCAAGAAAAACAAATCAAAATATTGGCCATGTATGAGAATGCATGAAACCATCATCAGCCTTTTTAAGTCAGGATAGATTTTTTTTTTGCCTTCATCAATGTTTTTAAGTCTTTCAGAGATGTTTTCCTTCACATTATTTTGGTTAAAGTATAATTTGCTGGTCTGGTTCTGGTCACCTCACTCTGTTTCAATTCACACACAGCTTTTCATATTTTTCTGAACTTATCATATTCCTCATTTTTTGCTGCGTAATAATATTGCACTGTATTCATATATCAAAATTCATTCAGACATTCTGTAATTAATGAGTACCTATTTTTCCAGTTCTGTCACAAAAACAAACAGCTGCTAAAATATTCTTGAACATACAAAGCTTTTCCTTCTGTCTCTCACTTCCTAGTGGTATATGCCTAATTGTAGTTTTGGTAGGTCAAAGGATATGTACTAGTTAGTGACTTCTTATTTAAGTTTCCAAACTGTTTTCCAGAATCAATTGTGGAAGCCATTCTCAGCTCCACAAACAGTATATTAATGTGCTTATCCTCTCTGACAATCGTTATTTTCTTTTTTTTTCCCCTTTAAATCATCTTTGCTTGTCTGATGTGAGTGAGATGAAACCTCATACCAATATCCTCATTTTAAAGATACGGAAATTGAGGCCTAAGGATGTCAAGTGACTTGTTCAAGGGCACATATTGAAATATGTAGAAACTGAGGATTAGAGATTAGTAACTTCCCTATGGCTATTCAACTAGTAAGGATGGACGTAGAATTTTCACCCAGGTATTTTCTGAGCTCAAGACTGGCACTCTTTCCTTTATGCTACTTTGATACCTCTATTGGCTGAAATAGGAAATTAATACTCATTTACATACAAATTTAAAACTCATACTCTGATGCTATAATAATGAGCCAGGTCTTCTATAAGTATAGTACTGACCTAACATAATGCAGAGTTGGCTTGTTCTTTGAGCTTTCCTATTATTATCCATAAAATATAGGACCAGACTAACTGACCTTCTAGATGTGCTACATGATTCAAATTCTTATCTGATAACTTTTATCACAAAGTCCTTTCCTAGTTGTAATAAAAATTTGATTTCTTATCGTGAGCCTACCTGCATTAAAAGCAAGATAGAACAGGGCTGAGTTTCTTTGCAGAAGGGACCAGTCTAAGAACTGAGTGAAAGCAAGTAATCTGAATAAAGCAGGGCAAAGAAAATGATGCTATAAAAGCAGCATGTTAATGCCCTTTTAAAATAACCATGTAGATGTAACAATTTATATCCCTGAGTGGGAAAGTAACCTCTTTATTTAAAGAATGTTATGCAGTAATAGGCTAGTTAGGAAAACTCCGAACTGGAAACCCTATCAGAAAAAGGAAAAGGGTTTTTTTTTTTTGGTGAAGAAACAAAATCTCATAACAATCAAATTATTATAATTAAAATTTAATTTTTATTTTAGTGGTCAGCATGTATGAGGCAGGTGACATTTAAAGGAATATCTGACTTTACCAATGTAGTTATTCTCTCTATTGGCAAAGAATGCAATCCATCCATGCCCTTTCATTCTGAGTAACCTGTGTCTATGTCCTCAAATAGAAAACAGATTTAAAGCTAGAAGGAAAGTTAAGAGGTCTTCTAGTTCAAACTGCTCATTACATAGATGAGAAAGATGAGACCTAGAGAGGTTAAAAGAACTTGCCTAAAATGACAAAGGTAGTAAATGGAAAAGGCAGGATTTAGATCAAGGTCTTTTGATTTCAACTTTTCAAATGCATTATCCTGCCTCTCCTATCTTCCTTGTCCCTTATAGTCAATTACATCATTACAAAGATGGATCTGCCATAAAAAAATCCTTTGTGAAAATCTGTCCATTTTTTTTCATATTTTCACACCCAGGACATATACACATAAATCTCATATAGATTTTTATAAAGCCAAGAACAACATATGAGTTGAGAGATACTGATGTATTCTAGGCCATCTCTTTGGGGTATTAATATAACCTATGAATTCAAATGAATTTGTATTAAAATCTGATGTGGTCTTTGGCTTCTATAACTTTGAATGGAAAGGCAATCTAGTGTTTGCTGGCTAAGCTGATTTCTGAGCTCTCCTTGGTTAATTCTTGAGGGTAAAGGTGACAATCAAGATTGCCATATATATGATTTATTCTATTTCCTGTTTATAGGAATATCAATGAAGCTTATTTAAGTAAATCAATGACCTTTTCTGACTTTTTTTCTAGTTTGAGTTTAAATTTGACTTTTGCTTTGTCTAAATAATAGTCTAACAGTAAATAAGTAGTTGACTTTGACAGCCTTTCCACAAATAATACATTGTTTCTTTTCTATTAACATATAATCAAATTCATTTTTGTGTGTGATGTCATTCCATCTTTGCTATGTCTAGCACCTTCCAACTCTTTCTGGAAGAATGTATTTATGGTGTATAGATGTGAGGCTTCTCACTAGTTTACAAGTATTTGACCTCTTAAATTTTTCAAATCTGAGCGATACTTTACAATTCTTCATACATCATAGATTTACAGCTAAATGGGACCTAGGAGGTAATCTAGAGTAACCTCTTCACTTCACAAATGGGGAAATTAAGGTTTAGAATGGGAAAGACCTTGCCAAATGGCACAGATGCAGTAAAGGGGACTGTCAGGATCTTAACTCGAGTCCTCAGACTCTAAAGCTAGCATATTTTCTATTATCCTATGATGCCTTCCATATGCTCACTATCACATTAAAGGTGGGAAGTATACTTGAGTTGGTTTGAAGAATTTTGTCAAGTTCTATATAGAATTTCTGTAATTCTTTATCACCTGCAACAGATCTTAGCACACAAACCATAATTTTCTTCCCAATGTTTCCTTTGGCTGATGCTTATTACAAGCATGGCCAAGTGTCCCATAAAAATACTGTTCTTTTTTTGCCTCTGGGAACACAGTGAAATCAACATGTCAAATTCCTTGGTTTACGTCTCTGAGGAAAAATCAGTGAGCAATTCTTGCATTTACTACATACGTGTAATTTCCCTTCTCCATCTCCCACCCAGTTTCTGCTTTTCATGAGAATATCAATACTGATATGGATTCCCCTCCCCCAAAAAGCATGTCAATTCTTTGGTCATCATATTTAGATTATCAACAGTAAATCTTCATAGATGGTCAAATAACTGTTAATCTTAGTGCCCTCCATCATTTTAAAGGAATTTTTGTGGTTTTTATCTAATCTGTAATTTCATTAGGTATAAGGTGCATCCAATCAGGATCAGCTATCTTTAAAGGAATCTTATCTGAAGTCACATACTTGACATGATTTTCAAAGGCATCATTACTTAAAATTTACGTATAAATTCATTTAAAAGAAGTTATAGCAATGCAGCTATATGAACCTCTTCTACTTAGCAAAATAGGAAAAGTTTATAATATGAAAATGGCTAAATTCCTCTCTAAAAATATATATCATAATTTCTATGTTGATTTGACAAGGTAAGATTGGTACTTACCAATTCTTTCCTAAGTTGAATAAAAAACTGCTTGCATTTAAATGAAATTTTTACAATCTTCAACCTATAAAAAAACAAAATCAAACTGGAACATTCAAGACATATATGCCAAAAATTATTAAAATAGGGAAAGAATAGATTCCATGACAGCAGTCACATAAAAGAATCATTTTTATTCACAATTAATACTTTTTTTTTCACAAAACATTATTTAGAAAAGATATTGCCAAAAAAAATTGTTGGCTGAAATTTTCTTATGACTTGATTACAGTAATTACCTTAGGAAAATAATTACTTGGTTAAATTCATAATTGCATATGGACTACTAAAATCATAAAGAAGATTCATATTTGATATTGCAATTCGTGCAGGAGTTTGAACCAATTTCTAAAATATATTAGAGACTTTCTAAAATGCCGATGAGGTGAGTCTAACAAATTCTAAATCACAAATGTTACTGAATATAATGTTGAAATTTTGTAGTTTACAAGATTAATACTTGGTCTATTTAAAAAAACGTACATTTCAAAACCATTTTAATTTATTCTTATACCACTTTTCTCCTAATGTACAACTTTAATGCAAAAAAAGTTCCTGTATGTGCATGCAGATCTGTGATCCAAGCTGTTTATCAAAAGGACATAAAATAGAATCACCACCAACAAAAGACTCTGTCCCTTGTATTATAACACAGTTATAAGTATCACTCGAATTTCTGTAAACCTCAATCTCTATAATAAGGAGCTGAAAGAGTCCAATGTTACAGAAATCTAGTTTTGGGGGATCTTCAGCAAGTGACAGAAACAGACACACTCAAGGCGACATTATTTATATTTATAGTCAGTGTCTATACTTCCAAAAGGTAGGACACTAGCAAATAACTCCAAGTTAGAAAGAAGCAAGTGAAGTAAAGTGTGCATAAGAAGAATTCTCCTCCACTTTATGGTTGTTGTTGTTTTTGGGGGGTGGGGAGAACATTGCTTTTATTTCTTCAAATATAAACTAAATTTTTAGCTAAGACATGGAATTTATAGCTGGAGAGTCATAATGGATTTGGGCATTTCTTTTCTCATATCATGTGTGCACACAAGTTCCTAGACATAAAAGAAGATAGAGAAAAACATAAGCCATAAATCTTTAGGAACAACAAAGAGCATATACTTGTATACGGAGATAGCTAGGTGGCCCAGTGGATAGAGTACTGGGCCTGGAGTCAGGAAGACCTGAGTTCAAATCTGGCCTCAGACACTTACTAGCTGTGTGACCCTGGACAAGTCACTTAATCTCTGTTTGCCTTAATCTACTGGAGAAGGAATGGCAAATCATTCCAGTATCTTAGCCAAGAAAATGCCATGGAATAGTATGGTGCATGGAGTCAGACATGAGACTGAACAATATACTTGTATATGTGTATTCATACATGCTATGCTGCACAGCAGAAAGAGCTCTGGTCTTAAGGTGTGTATGTCCATCCATACATATACACCAATCTATGTAAATGTTTATAGTTTTAGTTTTTGTGTTCTATCCTTTACAACCTCCCCCCCGCCCCAGCCAAATTATACACACCCAAGATTTATCTTGGAGTTAGAAAGCAACTTAGAACTAACCTAGTTCAAGCCCCTGACATTACTTTGTTTTTTGATGCTTTTTTTCTGCTAGTAATTTCCCAATACCATCCCCCTCCACCACTTTCCCTTCTAACAAAGAAAAACAATTAAGCAAAACCAAACAACACAAAGACTGTATTTGTTAAAGTATGGAACATTCTGCACTCAGTGTGCCTACCAACTCCCATCCTACTTACCCACTGAGAACAAGGAGTTGTGTTTCTACCATCTTTTCTTAGGACATTTTATAAATGTTAGCTTTCGGCATTATTATTATTCAGCACTAACAAGATGCATCATGATTAAGTATAATAAATAAACTCCTTTGGAAGACTAAATGTTTTACATATACATGTATTACTATTTTACAAATGACGATGATACGATGTTTAATAAAATATTAATTCACTTAAAGGTGTTACTGAAATAATAGCTTGTCATCATGTATTTTCTTAATCAACGAATATTTATATCTTTTCTTCTGATTCCAGATAACTGATTTGTGTAAAAGTTTTTTAATTATCTACAATCAGATTTTGTATTTTGTCTTTTAACATCTCCCTTATCCTATGTCTAATTATGAATTGTTCCCTTATTCCTATTTGGGAAGGAAATAATGTTCTATTCTCTCATTTTTAAATGGTATGAGCTTTGTATTTAGATTACATATCCACTTGACATTTACTACAATATGGTGTAAAATGCTGATGTAAATCTGTTGTTCATCAGTTTCCCCAGAAATTCTTTTTTTTTTTAAAGCATCCCTTGCCTACTAGTTTGTTCTATGTGTAATGTGTATTTCACTGTGTGTTTCTTTCTAGGTCTTGCTTATCTGTTCTAGTCTACAATTTAATTTATTGATAAAAAGCTCGATGACAGCAGATGATAGGCTTATCAAATTTTTAGATAAAACAAATTTTAGGGAGAGATAGCTAACATACTGGATTACAATTAAGAATGAAAGAGATCTTGAGAGGCTAGATGACAAGCTAAATTGAATAAAATGAAAAAAAAAAGGTATAAAGTTTACATTTAGATTAAAAAAAAGCTTAACTATACAAGTACAAAATTGGGGGGGGCAGTTTAGAGTTAAAGGGAATGCAAATATGGAGTGGGTCTAAAAAATAGACCCAGTGCTTTCAGTGTATTATAAATTCAACAGGATTCAAGAACAGTGCAGTGTTTGCAAACAAATAAAAAAAAAGTTACCTCAAATTTAGTTTACATTATGAGGCAGAGTGTCAGATACACTTAAAGAGCTTATAACAGTTCAATTTTTTTCCCCCTCTGATCATGCTGTATTAGGAATATTTTGTAACTATGGGGTACCACATTTTAAGGGAGATGTGGACAAACTGGAGTATATCCAGAAAGAGGTTACCATGATGATGAGGGCACCTGGAGAGTGTTTCTTATGAGAATGAATGTAAGGAACTAGGGATGTTAGGCCTGGAGAGGAAAAGACTTTGGGAAGGATATGTTAGTTGTCTTAGAGTATTTAAAAAACTTATGTGAAAGAAGGATTAGACTTGTTCTACTTACCCCAAACCCGAAGGCCCAACTAGGACGAATGGGTTGAAGCTGCAGAGAGGAAGATTTAGGTATGAAGCAAGAAAAAAATTTCAACAATTAGAGCTCCCCAAAATTAGAATGGGTTGCTTTGGTATGTAGTGAATTCCTTTTCAACAGTCCTTTAAGATGAGATGAGTACCTGCTAGGGATGTAGTAGAAGGGATTCCTACTTAGGTATGAGTTGAAATAGACAACCTTTGAGGTCCCTTCTGAAGTTGGTGATTCTGTGAATGTGATCTTCCTAGTCCCTAATTGATAGCAGCAAATATATATGACTAAGATTGGCCATTTTTAATGGTGGTGTACTGAATTCACTGGATTATAACCACAGGATATCAGGAAAAATCTATAAAAATACAGTTTCAAAAAAATCAATCTATTTAGAGGAAAAATAAATGATTAGAAGGCATTCACAATAGGCTAGACTGATGACAAGAAGCATATTCAATGGACACTTCAACTTTATAGTCATGGAATAAATTAAAAATGTGGTTAAACTCAAGTTTCAACTGACATGTAAGATCCAAATACTGGACAAAAAAAATTACAGATGATTTTTTTTTTAAATCCAACAAATACAAATGTAAAAGAAAAGGCAATGTTTGAATTTCTTACCATGGAAAGGTGTTCATTCGTACCCTGTTCTTGTAAATTAGTATTCCTCCTGACATTACGCCAATCATAATTTCATTATTACTTTGATCCTTTAAAAAAGAATATTAAATATCACAGAAAGGAAACAGTAGGCTTTAATTATAGGATGAAATTTTATTTAACTTGAAAGGGCTATTTTAAAGAGCAGTACAAAAGAAATTAAGTATATTAATTCTGGTTTAATAATTTGCTTCTAAATATTGCCTAAGTAGTACAGAAAGAACCAAATGGCAAATGCAATTGTAAAAAAATAAACAGCTATCTTTAATACTTAAAATAGAAGTTCTTGTTTCTGAAACTCCAAGATTAAAAGTTATTTGACTTTGGGATTACTCAAAATGGGGCTAACTAAGGTTAATCCTTCAGTATTGAAAGGTGAACCCTAGAGATCAAAGAACCATCCATTACTATAACCTTTAAGGAATAGTGAGGGAACACCAGAACTAAGCATTTCCTTCCCCAGTGTGTCCTCTCTTCCCATCCCAGTTACATGGCTCAACTGCACAACACAGAGGATGAGGACAAAGATGTCTTTCTGAAGTGCTGAATGACCAGCAAACAGTTATGATTCAATATCCATTAACCATATGATGTCATGCAAAATATATCTGTACATTAGGAAAGTCTTATGGAAAAAAGAAAAGAAAAAGAACGAGAAAAAAAATGCTCCAATCTGTATTCTAAGTCTATCTAAGTTCTCTATTTGGAAGTGGAGAGCAGTTTTCTTCATGAGTCCTTTGGAACTTGGGTAGATTATTGTACTGATCAGAGTCACCAAGTCTTTCAGAGTTGATTAACTTTATAATATTGCATTTCTATGTAAATTATTCTGCTGATTCTCTCTAATTCACTTTGTATCCGTTCATAAAAATCTTCCCGGGTTTTTCCAAATCTATTGCTTTCATCATTTGAGAGCATAATAGTATCTCATCATACTCATATACCATTATCTTGTTCAGTCATTCACCAATTGATGAAGATCCCTTCAATTTCCAATTTTTTGCTACAAAAAGGTGCTATAAATATTTTTGCACATTATGAGTTTTTTTTCCTTTTTCTTTGATTTCTTTGGGGCATATGCCTAGTAGTGGCATTATCAAGTAAAGGATATGTACAGTTTGATAACTTTTTGGACACAGTTCCACCATACTGTTCTCTGAAAGGCTGGACCACTTCACAACTCTACCAACAGTGCATTAGTGTGCCTATTTTCCCACATCCCCTCCAGCATTTGTCATTTCCCTTTTTCTGTCATCTTAGCCAATCTGATGAGTATAAAATGGTACCTTAGAGTTGTTTTAATATGCAATTTTCTATTAGTGCTTTAGATCATTTTTTCACATGACCACTGACATTTTTGATTTCTTTTGAAAAGCACCTATTCATATTCTTTTGATAATTTATTGTCCCTTATTTTTATAAATTTGGCTCAGTTCCCTATATATTTGAGAAATGAGACCTTTATCAGAGAAACTTGCTATAAAACTTCCTTTCCGGTTTCTTCTAATTTTGACTGCATTGGTTTTGTTTGCATAAAAACTTTTAAATTTTATGTAATTACCTCCCAATAAACCTCTTTATCTTTTACTTGGTTCATGAACTCTTCATGTATCTTACAGATCTGATAGGTGATTTCTTCCATGCTCCTCTAATTTGCTTGTGGTATCATCCTTTATGTCTAAATCATGTATTTATTTTGACCTCATCTTGGTATATGGTGTAAGAATCTGAGTTATGACTCCTTTCTGCTAGACTGCTTTCCAGTTTTCCCAGTAGTTTTTGTCAAATAATGAGTTCTTGCCCCAGTAGCTGGCATCTTTGGGTTTATCAAGCCCTAGTCTACTACGCTCACTTGCTTTTGTATATTGTGTACCTAATCTGTTCTGATCAGATTCTATTTCTTAACTGGTACCAAATTGTTTTGGCTATTACAGCTTTGCAGTATAGTCTGAAGTCTGGCACTACCAGGCCACTTTCCTGTCCATTTTTTCTTTCCCATTGATTCTCTCGATATTCTTAACATTTTGTTCCTCTTGATAATGTTATCATTTTTTTCTAGGTCTATAAAGTAATTCTTTGGCATTTTGTTTGGTATGACACCAAATAAGTAAATTAATTGAGCTAGTATTGTCATCTTTATTATACTGGCTTAACATATCCATGAGCAATTAACACATCTCATATTATTTACATCATTATTTGTGTAAAGTATTTTGTAATTGGGTTCATACTTGTGTGTGTCTTGGCTAACAGACTCCCAAACATTTTAAACTGTCCTCAGTTATTTATCTGATGTCTTCCTGCTGGGTTTTGTTGGCAATATACAGAAATGCTGATGATTATTTGGGTTTATTTTATACTCTGCAACTTTGCTGAAGTTGTTAATTGTTTTGACTAGTTTTTTGTTGACTCTCTAGGGTTCTCTAGGTAAACCATCTTATCATCTGCAAAAATTGATGGTTTTCTTTCCTCATTGCCCAAGTTTCAATTTCTTTTCCTTGTCTTATTGTTATAGTTAGCTATAACAGTTAGTACAATATTGTACAATACCGAATAATGATGATGATGGACATCCTTGCTTCACCCCTGATATTATTGGGAAAGGTTTCTAATTTATCTCTATTATAGACAATTCTTGCTCTTGATTTTAGTTAGATATTACACATCTTAAGAGAAGTTTCATTTATTCATTTGTTTTCTAGGTTTTTTTTTTTTTAGTAAGAATAGGTGTTGTACCCTGTCAAAAGATTTTTCTGCATTTATTGAAATAATTATGATTTTTGTTTTTCTTACTCACATGGCCAATTATGCTTATAGTTTTTTCTAATATTGAAGTAGCTTTGTATTCCTAGCCTGGTCATAGTGTATGATCTTTGTGATACACTGTTGTAATCTCCTTGCTAGTATTTTATTTAAAATTTTTGTATTAATATTCATTTGGAAAATTGGTCTATAGTTTTCCTTTCTATTTCTGTTCTCCCTGAATGAGATATCAAAACCATATTTATGTCACAAAAGGAATTTGGTACAACCCCTTCTATACATATATATATATTTTCAAACAGTTTACACAGTATTGGAATTGTTCTTTAAATGTTTGGTATAATTTGCTTGTGAATGCATCTAGTCTTGGGCGTTTTTTTTCCTTTGGAGAGGACATTACAAATAATAATTTACTACTTCATGTGTGAAATCATAATCTTTTTATTGTTGTCCTTATGCGTTTGTCAATGGATATGAAATGTATAACTCACAAAATAAATAAAATGTAGATGCATGGATATAATGAAAGACAAAGGGGAAGCACATCAGAGACCAATGCTAACTCAGAATTGATTCAAATGACTACATCAGCTCTGAAGCTATCAAATAGTACTATCACCTTGCCATATTCCTCCAGCTTTCCAACAGAATTATATGAGAAAGTTTGACAGTGCTTTGCTAAAATCCAGGTATATTATATCTTCAGCATTTCTTTCATTTACCAAGTCTTACTTAGTACACTCCATCAAAAAAGGAAATGAGGGTATTATGGCAGGACCTGTTCTATACTAAATTGTGGTGGTTCTCAATCCTTAGAAACTGTCTTTTGAATGAAAAATCTAGATTTTTTAATAAGAACTAATCTCACTGCACTATAGTTTGAAGTTTTTACCCTCTTTCTTCATTATAAAAAAGTTTATGGCATTTAGTTTTCTGCAGCCCTGTGACACATTTCCCATTCTTTGTGATTTTACAAAGACTACTAATGGTAGCTCAGCAAATTACAAGTTCCTGTAGAAAGCCAGGATGTCACCTTGAACTTCTCCTTACTGGGCCTTTTTTTTTTTTTTTTTTTTTTTTTTGGGTGAAATGGAAGACTTAGACTAGATTATCACTAGAATCCTGTTTGGCTTTAACTCTATAGAAACCCAACTAGAACTTATCATAAATGCTAGGGAGCTGCCTGCTTACATGGAAGTTGATTTGCCCAAGACCATACATCCAGTTAAGTGTTAGAAAGGAAGTTAAACATAGGTATCTTTGACTCCCAGCCCTACATGTTATGTCATGATGCTGCCTCTCTGATTTCATTAAGAAAAAGTACAATGTTCAGGACTAAGAAGATGGAAATACTATTATATTTTGGTTGGGTCAGATCACGTCTCTAGGACAGTTTTCAGTTCTGGGCTCTTTGTTTTAGGAGGAACACTGATAGGCATGAGGGCATTCAAAGAAGGGTGACCAGGATGGGAAAGGGCCTTGAGATAATGCCTTATGAGAATCAAATGAAGTAGGGATGTTTAGACGAGAGATTAAATAACTTGAGAAGAAAGATATAGAAAATATCTTCAAGTATTTGATGGGCTAACATATGGAAGAGGGATTAGACTCATTCTGCTTGACTCTAAAGACCATAACTAGGAAAAATGTGTGGAAATTACAGAGAAGCAATTTGCTTTGAAATAATGAAAAAATTTCTGAATTAATAATTAAAACTATCTAAAAGTGAAATAGGAAGTCTCAGAAAGCAGTGGGATCGTTGGTTAGAAATTTGTTGGAGATATTATAGAGGAAACTCTTATTCTGGTTAGACTAGATGGCCTTTGAGGTCCCTACACATCTGAAGTTCTCTAAGTCTGTTATATAGAAGTTTATATAATATGGAACATATAGACATTTCTGTGCATAAACTGAGGTTTCTTCCTTCAAGAGTTTTCTGGTTTCTGTTAAGGACATCAGCTTACCTGGTTCTGGTCTTATCTAGTTTTCCCTTGGCTGACAAGGACTAAAAATGCATTTTTCTCTTGGATACTGGATAGAGATAAGGAAGAAAGGGGAGGAGCTGCTAAGGTAAGTGCTGTGGGGTGAGGGAAATGAAAAAAAAAATAAGGTTCTCAGGGAGATTATAATCTAGCATGGAAACAAAGCTAGTACACAAGAAATGATGCTAGAAATAAAAGACAGTAAAGTACTAACATGCATTACCTAAAACTTTTAGATGGGGTTTTATTTTGCTTGTATGGTTCTTTTTGTAAAAGCAAAGTAGTATGAAAATAAGGATGAGATTTGGGTTCTTTGTAGTTCTATTTCTGACTTTATAAATCATCAGGGATACAGAAACAACTAATCTCAGTCTTGTTTATCAGTTTCGGACAATCACTCCTGTTAGCCCAGGTTTTGCTCCCACCTTTTCTGCTCCTTGCCTTCATCAATAACAGAAATAATAAGGGGTTACTAGCAGCTACCAGGGGCAACATTACCAGTGGCTACCAGCAAGGAGTAACTTTAGAAATGTTAGGAGCAGAGGATATCAGGACAGGAAAAAGTTGAGCAGAACAACTGAAAATAAATGAAATGCTTATATAAAGACTTCCTGAACTAGGGAATCTTTTATTTTTTAATAATAAATTTCTTTATTTATTTTTAGTTTACCACATACGGTTCTACATAGTCTTGAGTTCCAGTTTTTCTCCCCTCCCTCCCCAACACGGCATGAAGTCTCATATAACTGTCATGTATAACTTCGCATTGAATTAATTTATGCACTAGTCAAGTCGTGGAGAAGAATTTTGACCAATGGAATGAATCATGAGAAAGAAGAAACAGAACCAAAAAAAAAAACAAAAAAAACCCAAAAACAAAAACAAAAGAGAAGCAGAAAAGGCGAGCATGTAGTGTGCCTCAGTCTGTATTCAAACTTCGCAGTTCTTTGTCTTGATGAAGATAGTATTCTCCATCGTGAGTCCCCTGGAGTTGTCCTTGTCCCTTAGGTTGCTGAGAAAAGCGCAGTATGTCAGGGTTGGTCCTCACGGAATCCATATATCTGTGGCTGTGCACAACGTTCTCCTGGCTCTGCTCCGCTCACTCAGCATTATGTCGTGTAGGTTTTTCCAGGTTGTTATGAAGTCTGCATCATCCCCATTTCTTATGGCACAATAGTATTCCATCACCTTCATATACCACAGCTTGTTCAGCCATTCCCCAATTGATGGGCATCCCTTTGATTTCCAATTCTTGGCTACCACAAAGAGAGCTGCTATAAATATTCTTGTACATATGGGTCCTTTTCCCGCTTGCGTGATTTCTTTGGGATACAACCCTAGAAGTGGTATTGCTGGGTCAAAGGGTACGAACATTTCTATAGCCCTTTGGGCATAGTTCCAAACCGCCCTCCAAAATGGCTGGATCAGCTCACAACTCCACCAGCAATGCAACAATGTTCCAATTTCCCCACATCCTTTCCAGCATTTATCATTCTCCTGATTTGTTATTTTAGCCAATCTGACAGGAGAGATGTGGTATCTAAGAGTGTTTGATTTGCATTTCTCTAATCAGCAGCGATCCAGAGCATTTTTCCATATGCCTGTAGATAGCTTTAATTTCTTCCTCTGAAAACTGCCTGTTCATATCCTTTGACCATTTCTCAATTGGGGAATGGCTTGTATTCCTATATATTTGGCTCAGCTCCCTGTATATTTTAGAGATGAGGCCTTTATCAGAGATACTAGTTGCAAAGATTTTCTCCCAATTTTCTGCTTCCCTCCTAATTCTTGTTGCATTGGCTTTTTTTGTACAAAAACATTTCAATTTGACATAATCAAAATTATCCATTTTGCATTTTGTAATGCTCTCTATCTCTTGTTGGGTCATGAATTCTTTACTTTTCCACAAATCTGATAAGTAAACTATTCCTTGCTTTCCCAAATTACTTAGAGTATCAACTTTTACTCCTAAATCATGAACCCATTTTGACTTTATTTTGGTATATGGTGTAAGATATTGGTCTATGCCCAGTTTTTGCCCTGCCATTTTCCAATTTTCCCAACAGTTTTTGTGAAATAGTGAATTATTAGCCCAGAAGCTGGCCTCTTTGGGTTTATCAAAGAGTAGATTGCTAAACTTGTTGAATTCACCTACTTGTGTACCTATCCTATTCCACTGATCCACACCCCTGTTTCTTAACCAGTACCAGGCAGTTTTGATGACTGCTGCTGTGTAGTACAGTTTAATATCTGGTGTGGCTAAGCCACCGTCTCTAGCATGTCTTTTCATTAATATCCTAGATACTCTAGACCTCTTGTTTTTCCAAATGAATTTTGTTGTTATTTTGTCCAGCTCAGTAAAAAAATTTTTTGGTAGTTCGATTGGTATGGCACTGAATAGATTAATTTAGGTAGAATTGTCATTTTTATTATATTAGCTCGGCCTAACCATGAGCAACTGATATTTCTCCATTTATTTAGATCTGATTTTATTTGCGTGAAAAGTGTTTCATAGTTATGTTCATATAGGCCCTGGGTTTGTCTTGGCAAATAGACTCCCAAATATTTTATAGTGCCTTCAGTAACTTTGAATGGAATTTCTCTTTCTATCTCTTGCTGTTGGGCTTTGTCAGTAATATATAGGAATGCTGAGGATTTATGTGGGTTTATTTTATATCCTGCAACTTTGCTAAAGTTGTTTATTATTTCAAGTAGTTTTTTACTTGATTCTCTAGGATTCTCTAGATAAATGATCATATCATCTGGAATCTTTTTTTTTAAAATTAAATCTTATTTGATATTTCCCATTAGCTGTGTCTCTCCCAAAAAAGGCAAGAAAAAGGGAAAATATGTTTCATTCTGTACCTTAAGTCTTTCAGTTATCTGGAGATGGATAGTTTGCTTCATCATGAGTTCCCCCAGAATTATCCTCTTTCTTTTATTTTCAAGTAATAGCTGTAATAGTAATTTAAATTTGAATCTCTTTCCCACCCATTACTAGGCCATGTGACAAGTCCCAGGAAGTCTAAGTCACATGTGGTGGGAGGAGCTTGCTGAAAGGTAAAGGACAGTGTGCCACGGGAAATAGAGAGAGCAGTTAGAACTGAAGGAGAGAGCAGATGCAGGCGAGCTAGCTGTCTCTGTGAGTGTGCTTGTAGGGAGGCCCCAGCAGGGGGCGGAAGGCTATGGGATGGAGTGGCTCTCTGCTGTGATACTGGGTATTGAATTCTTCGCTGCCGGGGTGGACTGGGCTTATTGGTTTGGGGATCTGGTTCTCTGGTGTCTAAATCAATGGTTTACTTCTTCTACCTTCCATATGGAGAGTCTCTTATATTTTGTGATACAGCTACATAGGCATATTGACAATTATCGTCTATATTGTGATTATTGCCTTGCTACACTAGCTCATTCCCTATTACCTAACAAACAGGACACATTTTCCCCATTCTTAAAAGAAAATATCACTTTACCTGACTATCCCTTACAGTTATGATCCTGTATCTCTCTTTGCTTTCTCTGCCAAATAGGAAGCAAAAATGTCAGGGAAGGCCAGAGGTGGGGTTGGGGGTGAGAAGGAAGAAAAGATGAAGAAAGGGAAGGAGGAAAAGAAAAGGGAACATTTTGTTAAACAGCTACTATGAGCCCAGCACTGGCTTTGATCCTCACAACCTCCTGGCAGGTAGGTGCTATTATTAACACCACCTTACAGTTCAGGAAACTGAAGCAGAAGTTAAATGACTTCTCAGTTACACCAGCAGTACATGTTTGATGCTAAATTTGAACCCTTATCTTCCTGATACCGGGCCATTACTTTACCCACTGTGCTACCGCTACCCAGTTACCTCCTAGAAAAAGTCTATAATTGTTGCTTCCACTACCTCTGCACTCAGTTCCTTTAACTCCTTGCAATCTGGTTTCCAATATCCTCTCTCAAGTGATTCTCTCCAACCTTATTTAAGACTTAACTTAGTTAAGGAACTGCCATACCCAAAGGCCACTTCTCAAACCTTCATTCTTCTCAATCTCTCTGCCATATCTGACATTGTTCATTATGTCCTGCATACTGTTTCCTCTCCAAGCTTTCTTAATATTGCACCCTCCTGGTTCTTCTCCTAACTGTTGGACTCTTTCTCATGCCTCAAAGTAAAGCTCAGATGTTATTTCCTTCCCAAGGTCAATCCTGATCCATTACATTATTAGTCTTCTTCCTCCCCCCACTTACTTTGTATGTATTATGTGCATATTTATTTGGGCTCCTGTTGTTCCTCATCCCCTCCCAAGAGAATAAAAGCTCCTTGAAGGCACAGACTGTTTTACTAAGGTCTTTGTGTACCTAGCATAATGCTTGGAACATATTAGACAATTAATAAATGCTTGCTGAATGAAAAAATGATGGAGAGTTTAAAGTTTATTTGATTCTCTCTTTAATATATTCAGGGCTGTCCAAAATGTGGCCTGCAGAGTGGTTTATGTGACCTACCTATAAGCACAGAAATTTACATAAATGCTTTAGTAAACGAAGCTGAGCTACCACAGAGCTCTCACTAAAATGGCATATCAAAATATGTTGTCTTTTGTTTCAATAAAAACCTAAGGTTGGACAGCCCTGATATATATATATATATATATATAAAATAGCACAGTAGGATCATTCTTGGAGAACAAAAGCATTATGTAACTTAATACTTTGTCAAGTTTTATTAACATTTTATCTTCCATGGCAAACACTATTTCTCTAAAACAAAGATGAAACTAAACATAGCAAAAGAGAATAATTTTGTTTTTAATATGATCTAATCAATTTATACTGAACCTAAGTATATTTGAGAATGTTGAGTGCATTTTGCCAAGTTTGAGAAAGCTTACTGAAGTTCATTAAGTCAAACAATCATTAGATTTATTTATCAAGCAACCACTATGTGCCAAATGCTGAGGATACATGTATGAAGAATGAAACTCACAATGACCTTATACACTTATTAATGGAGAGACAAATAGATATTTACAGTATAAACATGAAGTTTATATATGCACATGCAAAGTAGTTTTTAAATAAGGTACAATGGGAGGATGGGCCCTGATAGTTGGGGGACCAGGAAAGGCTTCATGCAATAGATGATGTCTGATTTGTACCTCAAAGTAACAGAGGGATGCTATGAGGCAGAAGTAGGGAGGGAACACATTCTAGGCATGATCATGGCCAGTGTAAAGGCACAGAGATGGGAGACAGAGTGTCATGAGAGAAACCAATTAGGTTGAGGTGCAGAATTCAGGATATGGAGTAATATCCAAGGAGGCTAACAAGGTAGGTTGGGGCCAAATTGTGTGAGGAGTAAAAGTGAAACACAGGAGTTGATATTTTATCCTATAAGCAATAGAAAGTCAATGGAATTGGTTAAGTAGGGTTGTTACATGGTCAGATACATTTTAAGGAAAATTCCTTTGGGAGCAGTGTGCAGGATGTACTAGAGTGGGAGAAGCCTAGTTTGGAGACTGTCACAATAGAGTAGGTGACAGGTGATGGGGGATATAACTACGGTGGTAGCCATGGAGAGGAGAGAGAAACGGTCAAAAGAGAGAGAGATGCTTTGAAGGTTGACAGGTCATTTGGCAACTTACAGCATATATGGAGTACAGAAGAGGAAGGAATCCAAGATTATGAACCTGAGACACTGGAAGGATAGGAGTACCTTTGAAAGAAGTAGAGAAGTTCGGAGGAGGGGAGGGAGAAACATAATGAGTTCAGTTTTAGACATGTTGAATTTAAGGTGTCTCTAGAGACATCCAGTTTGAAATGTTCAATATGCAATTAGTGATGTGGGAAAGAAGCACAGAGAAGAGAATGGGGCTGGATAAGCAGATCTGAGAGTCTTTTACACAGAGATGATAGTTAACCCATGAGAGCTAATGAGGTTGGTGAGAGTGAGGAGAAGAGAAGAGGGCTTATGACAAAACCAAAGTTAGGTTAGTGATGTGGCTAAGCCAGCAAAAGAAAGAGAAGGAACAGTCAGACAGGCAGGAGGTAAATCAGGAGAGTACGGTGTCATAAAAAACCCAGAGAAGAAAAAGTATTGAGTACAGACTAGTTAACACTGACTAATAAGAAGACAGTAATGAAGATTAGTACCCATTTACATTTTTTAATAGCAAATATATTCCCTTAGTAATGTATTAGCCTTTTACAACAATCTATTCATGCCTACCTCATGACAATACTGCATGACAATAATGGAAAGAGATGGCACCACTTCTTCACCTCTGCCTTCTAAAATCCCTAGCTTCCTTCACCTTCGAGTGTCACGTTCTAAATAAAGCCTTTCCTGACCTCACCTGGATGCTAGTGCCTTCTCCCTACTTCTCCTCTAGCTAGAGGGCAAGTTTCTTGAGGCCAGGTATTATTCTACTTTTTTGTTTTACTATATCCCTAGAGCCTTTTATATTGCCTGAAAACATATTTAAGTGTTTAACGAATGACTCTTGACTGATTAAAAGAAGGCAAGGATTCTGAGAGGTGGAAATATATTTATAAGCTTTGAAGAATTACAAACTATTAATTCCTATGAATTACTGTTTCAACCTGCCAGATTTTTGCTTTTTTCATAATGAAGATAGTAAAACTTTCTTACTTGTACTCATTTACTTTTCACATTTGCTGAAAGCAACACAGCCTTCTCTTTCAATATTCATTTTTACCATATCTACACTGTTGCTACTGACTTCCTTATCCTGGTGATCTCATTTTTGGAATTTCTTTCACCATGTCTTTTTCATATGTTCACTGACATCATCTTTCTTCAGGTTGACTGGATAAGTTTTTGGATGACTGATTCAGATTTAACTTTCACATTCAAATCCAAGTCTCTCACTTTGAAATTTAATCTCCTGGGGGCAGAGCCAAGATGGCAGCTGAAAAGCAGGGACTGGCCTAAAGCTCTCCCCCAGGACCCTCAAAACACCTATAAAAATGGCTCTGAACAAATTCTTGAACTGCAGAACCCACGAGGGAGCAGAGGGAAGCAGGGCTCCAGCCCAGGACAGCCTGGATGATTGCTGGATAAGATCTATCACACAGAGCTGGGAGTGGAACGGAGCAGAGACCAGCGTGGGCTGTGCCTGGACCAACCAGACCAGAAGCCTGGCGAAACAGGCCCTAGCACCCTGAATCAGTGAGCTGTGGCAGTTACCAGACTTCTCAACCCACAAACAGAGAACAGATAACAGAGAAGATCAGTGGGAAAAAACTGGTGGGACAGAGTGAAAAGAGTTCTTGGTTGGGCCACCGCCCCAGGGGCAGTGGAGGTGGTACAACTACAGAACTACAGCTGCAGTTACTTCTTAGCCCCAGGGCCACCTGGTGGGAGGAATTCAGTGGCGGATGTGAGCGGGAGTGCAAAGCCTGCTCAGACCTGAGTTACGGTCCGCGTTGGCGGTTTTTGGGGGAGGATAAGCGCTGGTGTGGCAGAGCTTGCTGTGTAGATAAAGCTCTGAAAACAACAGCACAGCCCCTCAAGCTTCAGACAAAGTACTCTATGCTCTACAAGCAGTCATACCCTGACAAAAAACTCAAGGGTCAAGTAGTTGGCTGGGAAAATGGACTCAGATTCAGACTCAGACTTTGGAATCTTTCTTTGGTGACAAAGAAGACCAAAACATACAGCCAGAAGAAGTCAACAAAGTCAAAGAGCCTACATCAAAAGTCTCCAAGAAAAACATGAACTGCTCTCAGGCCATGGAAGACCTCAAAAAGAAGTTGGAAAAGCAAGTTAGACAAGTAGAAGAAAGATTGGGAAGAGAAATGAAAGTGATGTGAGAAAACCATGAAAAACAAGTCAATGACTGGCTAAAGGAGACCCCCAAAAATACTGAAGAAAATAACACCTTAAAAAATAGACTAACTCAAATGGCAAAAGAGCTCCAAAAAGCCAATGAGGAGAAGAATGCCTTGAAAGGCAGAATTACCCAAATGGAAAAGGAGGTCCAAAACACCACTGAAGAAAATACTACCTTAAAAATTAGATTGGAGCAAGTGGAAGCTAGTGACTTGATGAGAAATCAAGATACTATAAAACAGAAACAAAGGAAGGAAAAAGTGGAAGACATCTCATTGGAAAAACAATGACCTAGAAAATAGATCCAGGAGAGATAATTTAAAAATTATTGGACTACCTGAAAACCATGATCAAAAAATGAATCTTGATATCATCTTCCAAGAAATTATCAAGGAGAACTGCCCTGATATTCCAGAATCAGAGGGTAAAGTAGAGATTGAAAGAATCCACCGATCACCTCCTCAAAAAGATCCCAAAAAGAGACTCCTAGGAATATTGTCACCAAATTCCAGAGTTCCCAGGTCAAGGAAAAATACTGTAAGCAGCCAGAAAGAAACAATTTGAATACTGTGGAAACACAATCAGAATAACACAAGATCTAGCAGCTTCTACATTAAAGGATCAAAGGGCCAGGAATATGATATTCCAGAGGTCAAGGGAACTAGGATTAAAACCAAGAATCACCTACCCAGCACAACTGAGCATCATGCTCCAAGGCAAAATATGGATTTTCAATAAAATGGAGGACTTTCAAGCTTTCTCAGTGAAAAGACCAGAGATGAATAGAAAATTTGACTTTCAAATATAAGACTCAAGAGAAGCATTGAAAGGTAAACAAGAAAAAGAAATCATAAAGGACTTACTAAAGTTGAACTATTTTGTTCACATTCCTACATGGAAAGATGATGTGTATAATTCATGAGACCTCAGTATTAGGGTAGCTGAAGGGAATATAAATATATATATAGACAGAGGTTACAGGGTGAGTTGAATATGAAGGGATGATATCTAAAAAAATAAAATTAAATTAAGGGATGAGAGAGGAATATATTGAGAGAGGGAGAAAGGGAGAGATAGAATGGGGTAAATTATCTTGTTTAAAACTGTAGGAAGGGAAGAGGTGGAAGCTGAGGGGGAATGAGTGAATCTTGCTCTCATCGGAACTGACCTGAGAAGGGAATAACATACACACTCAATTGGATATCTTACCCCACAGGAAAGAAGGAGTAAGGAGATAAGAAAGTGGGGACAATAGAAGGGAGGGCAGATAGGTGGAGGAGGTAATCAAAAGCAAACACTTTCTAAAAGCGACAGGGTCAAGGGAGAAAACTGAACAAAGGGGGATAGGATAGGAAGGAGCAAAATATAGTCTTTCACAACATGAGTATTGTGGAAGGGTTTTACATAATGATACGCTTGTGGTGTATGTGGAATTGCTTGCCTCATTAGGGAGGGTGGGTGGGGAGGGAAGAGGGGAGAGAATTTGGAACTCAAAGTTTTAAAAACAGATATTCAAAAGAAAAGTTTTTGCATGTAACTAGGAAATAAGATATACAAGCAATGGGGCACAGAAATCTGTCTTGCCCTACAAGAAAGTAAGGGAAAAGGGGATGGGGGGAGTGGGGTGACAGAAGGGAGGGCTGACTGGGGAATGGGGCATTCAGAATATATGCTATCTTGGAGTGGAGGGGAGGGCAGAAATAGGGAGAAAATTTGTAATTCGAACTCTTGTGAAAATCAATGCTGAAAACTAAAAATATTAAATAAATAAAAAAAATTTAAAAAATTAAATAATAAAATAAAATGAAATTTAATCTCCTTTAATCTGGTGATTTAATTGAAAATACATCATATTATACACCATGATAATATTTCAAAAATGTCTTTTATAAAACCACTTTATATTACCTCATCCTAAACAATCAAAAAATAATGTACTTAATAAATAAGGAAGAGATTTAGGGGTATCATTCAAGTTATAAATTCAAACCCAACACATGACTTCACATTCTCTTAAAGATTTAAAAATATTTCATGAAAACTGCTGAGGTCTGTAACTATGATTACTTAATTGCTTTATGGCAGTTATCTGCAATTCAGGGGATTCCCTAAGTAAAAACCTTTAAAAAGGCACATTTCTAACACTACTTTTGATTTTATAACAATAAAAAGTAAACAATATCTATTCACAAGAATATTAACTACTATGTACTTCATCTCAAATTATCAAGAGTTGCTTAAAAACAACAGAATATGGCTAAAGGAAAACTGGATAGCGCCATATGAAAGATCCATGCTTTTATCATAGTATAATTCCCTTACCAAAACAGATTTCAACTCTTGAACTCCTTGCCACCTATGTGAGTGTTGCTCACGCACTCTCATAAATGTTTTATGCCACTTCTTTTCCTTAGTAATATTCTACATCCTGTAGGTGCCTTTCTGTTACCCCTTAGATTATCTGTATTTTTAAGTCCTCTGAGATCAGACACATATTATCAATAGAAGAATATTCTAGAGGAAGTATAACATCAGGGATGCACTTGAAGTCTGGAGACTTAAGATCTCCAGATCTTACTTACTTACAGATTTGTACTTACTAGCTGTGTGACTCTTATTGGACTAGTGTCAAAGAGCTGTACTCCTACCAGTTTCCCCATTTCCATTTAGTCTGATCTCCTTCTTCTAACTCCATTCCAATGCTAGCTAACTGTCAAGCTGTAGTGTTTGTCCAAGATTATACAAACCAATGGACTAATCTGAAGGTCGAGTCACAAATCTTGGCAGGATACAATTTTCATCCACTTAGTTTTTCTCAAGCTAGACAACCATCTCTTTCATGTGACTAGGGGTATTACAGAGGAAGCTCTGCAGGGATTCCAAGGAACTAGAGTTTGATGCTAACTATAAACAATAGCATTTGCAGAATCTCTCTATAAATCAGAAGCTCTTCTTTTATTAGGACCTTATAAAGGACATCTTCCATGACAATGACAACTTACTTCCCTGTTTAACACTTTTCCAGATATCAAGACTCTACTACCTTGGTGTAATATCTTCCCGTTAGAGAGTCTCAAAATTCTGACATATGGGAGAGAGAGAGAGCACCTTATCTGATAAGAGATTTCAAGGCAAAATTTTTCTACAGAATAAAAGTTTCTTAAAAGCAATAGAGAACAATATAATGTGATTATATAGTCTCAACATCCCAGCCACTCATGAGATGGACCTCAAATTTGTTTCTTAAAGAGGGAGATGAATGAACTTTATAAAAGGAATCTGACAGATGCATACTAGTAGACTTCTGGGGAAAAGCCCATAGTTTTGAGAAAGAAGCAAAAGTTAACGTAAGGAATAAGGAAAGAAAGAGTTTGAATGTGTGTGGCAGGGAGGCTGTACTTAATTTTTAGACATGACCAAGCCAAAAAAAAATCTTATTCTTCTGCAAAATAGAGATAATTTGGTATCATCTATTAGTTTAAATACAGCAAACAAAAGAATAACTAATCACATGGACCTAAATGAGAAGAGTTTAACACACAGAATCATAAAATAGAGCTCAAAGATCACCTCTAATCTCACATCGTACAATTTAAGATTATTACATTAAAATTATTGGCACAGTTTTCACCATTTTATACCTCAGGAAAGTATACAGAAAAGGAAGAATTAAATCTATCTGAAAATTTTTTTTCTACCATCTTTTCAGATTGAGTTTTCATTCAAAAAGAAATATTTGCTGAAAAGATTAAAAAAAGATACTTTTCTTGCTTGCAATATCATTTACACAAAAATACTGATTGGTTATTATAATTAATCTACTATTCAACTGGTTGAAACAACATCACTGGAAGAAACGAACTTTCTTTTCTCTGCTTAACTGGATATTAAATTTGCTCATGTCAAAACCAACGTTAAACTGAATAAAAACACATGCATACAACAAGTAAAATGTTCCATGCAGATGCAAGTACTCAAACACTTTAATGCTGTCCTCTGACAAAAAAAAATTTCTTACTAATATAGAAGTAATTTTTATACTAAATAAAGTATAACTTAAGAATATTAATACTTCATCCTCACTTACCCTTGCGTAGTGCAACTCAACTCCATATAGTTCTAAGGTTCGAGCTGTGTTGAGATAATTGAATTCTGCTTCTGCAGGAGATAAGCCTCTGTAAGAAGAACACTAAATTAAAAATCAGCTAAGTCTCAAAAATAGATATGCTTTGTATATATGATATTTTCCAGGAAATTTAAAAGTGCTTTGATACTTAAGATGTATTTGAGCTTCCTATGACCATCATTTAATGACAAATTTAATTTTGTATAGAACAAAACTATATTTATCCTAATGTGAAAACTTTAACCACTGGAACACATAAGAACCACGAAGGTTTTTACTGTTTTTTAAAGGCCTTCTGGCTGCTAAAATAGCTAGCTTCAGTATAAGTTAAAAAACAGTAAAGGTCTACTATGTTTCAGGCACTCATAGTCATGGATATAGAGCTAGAAAAGATCTCAGAAGCCATTTAGTCCAACAACCTCATTTTACAGATAAAGAAACTGAGATTCAGGAAGATTAAGTGGCTTGCCCAGGATTGCACAAGCAGTGAATGTCAGAGACAGAATTTGAACCCAAGTCTGTGGACCCCAGAGCCAGCGTTATTTCCTTAAGACACAGTTTGTGTTCTCAATCATTTAGTAGGAAAACTAAGACATGCATGTAAATAACAACAATGGAAAACAGAAAACAAGTACACAGAAGGCTTACAAGGAAATTGCTAAGTTAAAACGAGGGTACATGGAATAAAAGAAAACAAAACGCTTTAAAACTATGGCACTGTGATTGATTTCCATTCAGAGATTATATACAATTTTAGGAACTCTAATTACCAGGTGCTTCGATCGACAGCATAGTAAAAGCCATAAACTAGAAAGGAAAATGCATAGAGGTAGATAAAAGGATGAATGACAACTGACAGGCATCTTCTAAGGAAGGAGATGAGGAAAATTACTATATTATAGTACTGTATAATAACTTAAGAGTCATTAAGATGATTGTGAATCATCAAGAAAAATAATATTTCAGAAAGATTTCAGTTCAAAGGACAGAAATTTTTAACGGGCACATAAGCTTTAAATACCTGAAAAATGCACTTATATCAGATTTACTGACAATGTCTGAAATACATTAAGTGGACAACTATTTCAAAAATATCTTTCTAAAAATCAAGTAATTAAAAAAATACTTTAGTGTCTACCCACCTATATAAAAGTCTTGTTGAGACTTTACATTTTTATGAAATTCTAAAAATCAGGCACATTAAAAAAATCTATACATTCTTGTATTTGCCAAGCTATCTAAAAGTTATCCTTCTAAGTAGGGCTGTCTTTTAGAGTACAAATTTCTGAAAAGGACAAAGCCCAGTGTCTAGAAGGAACCAATCCATTACATCTTTTTTATCCCATGGAGGCACATAAGATACTACAGATGGATAGCAAAACATATATATGTATGTATTATAATATACAACAGACAAATTATATATTATATAAAATTTACATAAAATATAGATTTAGCAAAATCTATCGATAGAGGGTTGCTTTTCTTAGCTCCCCCATTAGTCTTACATTGCTCACTTGCTATTATATACTATAAAGATGAATCAACAATATACAACTGGACTTTAAATTATAGCTTAATTTAAAAAAACACACTATGCAATAATAGTTAAGTGTCATTTGAATCAATTACCTACATATCTTAGTAATCAATCCTTTGCCATAAATTTGTTAAAAAATACTTAAAAAAAATTTAACTGTTTCCCTTCTAATTTTAACTGTATTTATTTTATGCATTTATTTTCAATTTTATGCAAATTGCCTATTTTATCCCTATTAGCATTCTGTTTAAAATGATGGCATTTTACTTTTTTTTGTTTTGTTTTGTTTTTTGTTTTTGGCAGGGTGTTTGGGGTTAAGTGACTTGCCCAAGGTCACACAGCTAGTACATGCGTCAAGTGTCTGAGGCCACATTTGAACTCAGGTCCTCCTGACTGCATGGCTGGTGCTCTACTCACTGCACCACCTAGCTGTCCCCCAAATGATGGCATTTTAAATAATTTGTATAAACTCCACAGCTTTTTAAAGTATCTGTGCAGTACCATAACTGCAGTTAATAAAAAGATGCCAAATTACCCGACTTCGCTAAATAAGTACAAATTCAAAACTTACATATGTTGCTGATGTAATTTTGCGATTTCTTTTTCAAAGTCTTGAGGCTGACCAGGGATGAAAGAATAATCAGAGAGGTAGCCTGGCAAGTTTTCTGAATGGTCGTAGTCTCCCAATTCAGCTGTCAAAAGAAAAATGCTCACACTTTAATTTAGAGATGAATCTCTTAGTTAATACAACTGTGCAGGAATTAAAATAATTTCTAGAAGGAAAACATTTTCACTTTAGCAAATAACAAGGATCTGTCTATGTTATTCTTCAATCTCTGCCTAAAACCATTTAAATCACATTTTACCTTAATCTTAAGGTACACTTCACTAGTTTTCACACTGAAAAATCTGTTGGTTTTCTATAGGGTAATGATTTTCTATGACACTAAGAACACAAAGTGAATCAATGAAAAACATTTATTAAGTGTTTATTTTGAATAAAGTATTGCGAACCTAATACAAACGAGACTAAGAAAACAAACACACAACAGCTATGTATTATTTTATAATTTGGGAGACCGAAAATTGTTAGGTAAATGTATAATTATAATACTTACACTGAATAGCAAAGGAAGCCAAAAGGGCAGCAGTATTATAAGGACAGGGCAATCTGATAAAAGAGAAGATATTTATTACAATCTTTTAAAACACCTTACAGCATTTATATTTGTATTTCAAAATAGTGACTTAAACTCCCAGTGACTTAGTATTACTTTTTATCCTCAAAACAAGAACACTTTCTTAAGGCTCTCTCTGGTAAAATCCATATTGTGCTATCCTCACTTATTTTTAAATGTAAACTTCTGAAGATAACCATACCAATATGCATGTAATGTCACCAACTGGCTAGCATTAGATCGTCTGGCATGAATTTTGTCAAAGAAGCTGGAGGCACTATTAATAAAGTGTCTTGTTACAGTATGGTCTCTTTAAACTTTGGTAATGCTTTTTCTGCTGCAGTCAGCATGCTGTATGTGCATTATTTATTCTGTTATAACATTTTTATACTGGTGTAGTGGACCAGAGAGTTTGATTTGAAGTCAGCAAGGCCTATGTTTGATTTTGGCTTCAGATACTTAATAGCTCAGGATTCTGAGCAAGTTGATTAACATCTCTTATTCCCAGTTTCACCTATAAAATGGGGATAAGAATAGCACCTACTTGACAGTTTTGGGGTGTGTGTGTATGCATGGGGGGGTGTCAAACAAGATCAAATAATCAACTGATAAAATTTATTAAGCCCCTATTATGTTCTAGCTAGGTAAAGTATTCAGTACTGGAGATAAAGTTCCAAAAAAATGAAACAATTTCTACTCTTAAGGAGCTTACATTCTAACGGGAAGACAACACCCATCTATCCATCTATCTATCCACTCACCCACACACATACACACGTATAAGCATACAAAGAATAAATACAAATTAGGAAGGCATTAGAAGTTTGGGGAGGGATCAAAAAAGGCTTTGTACAGAAGATTATTCTTGAAGGAAGAGATGGCTTCTAGGAAGTAGTGTTAAAGAGGAAATGTATTCCAAGGATAGGAGATGGGTCAGCACAAAGACAAGGAGATAGAAGATGGAGTGCTTGGGGGCCAAAGCCACTATGGTTGGACGACAGAGTGTGAGGAGAGTAATGTACAATGAGATTAGAAAGGTAAGGTGGAACCAGGTAGTGAAGGGCTTTAATAGCCAAACAGAGTAGTTTATATTTGATCTCAGCAAGTGCAGTTCATTGGGTAGAGGACTAATATGGTCAGATGTGTGCTTGAGGAAAATCACTTTGGTTGATTTATGGAGGATGACCTAGAATGGTGAGAGACTTGAAACAGGGAAACCAATTAGAAGGCTGCTGAAACAAACAGGAGATGGGTGATGAGTGCATGAACTAGGGTGGTGGTTATCTAAATAAAGAGAAGGGGTCAAAGAAAGAACTTAAAATTTGGTAACTGACTGGATATGTGGGGTGAGGGAGAATAAGGAATTGAGGACAGTAACTAAGTTATAAAACTGAGACACTAGAAGGGTGGTACTTTCAAAAAATAGGGAAGCTTGGTAAAAGAGATAGATTTTGGATAGAAAGAGTCTGGTTTAGGACATGGTGGGCTAGAGGTAATTCTGGAACATCTAGTTGAAAATGTCTAATGGCAAGTTGGTGATACTGGACTAGAATTCAATGGAGAGAATAAGGCTGTATAGAAAGACATGTCATCTGCATAGAGATAATTACTAAAAAGCATGGGAGCTGGTGACATCAGTGAGAAAGAGTGTGGAGAGTGAAGAGAAGAAAGCACCACAGAGAATATGGACAGACATAATGTATATAAAACACTTTGCAAACTTTAAAACATTATATAAACATCAGCTATTATTAAAGAGAGGAATAGAATAGATTTTGCATTCTGATAAATTTTAAGCATAAAACTCTAGATATGAGAATACTTATGTAATCAGTCAGAAAATAAAAAAAATAATTTTACCACAGAATTTGAGCAGCAAAAATAGCTTACCTTCCAGTAAGAATGTCTTGTTTAATTTGCAAAAAATACTGGTATCTTTAAAAAGAAAAAGAAAAAATGATGAACTAAGGAGATATAATTAATCAAAAAAGCCACTTTTTATTTCAAAGTACATTTACTCTAACAAACAAAATAAAAATTAATCATTCAGCTTTTTAATCTTATATATTGAGATTTGCATACCTAAATCAACAAAATACTAAAACCATATTGGGTACCTATGGGAAATTTATTCTGACAGACCACTAAGTTTAATGTAAAGAAAACAAAAGTTTCCTTTAAAAACTCCCTGGAGAGTAAAATTTTATACAGTGAAGCACAAACTCCTACCAACTTTCATTATAAAACTGAAAAAAAATTCCAAAAGTGTTACCAATAGCAGAAAATGGTAAGGATAACTGATGTGGCGGTTAATGGCTTCCTGGGTACAAGATTTAAAAAATACTGTACAAAGCAAGAGAGAAGTAAAGTGCCAGAAGTGGCAATACATTAGTCAGAAGGTTATAGATGTGTGGCATCATTCCTTTTGCAGAAAGAAAGACTTAGAGGTTGGTTGAGTAGGAGAGTCACATGATCAGATTGGCAAAATTACTTTGGTAGCAGTGTGTAGGGTTACCTAGGGTGGGAAGTGACTTTGAGGCAGGGAAACTCATTAGGAAGCTGTTGCCACAACTTTGGAGAGATGTGATGAACAGAATGAAAGGGGAAGAAGCTGTGTGAATGGAGAAAAGGGATTAGTAGTGAGAGATCTGACAGTTCTACTCTGAAAAACTGGTCCTCTGTGACATCATTCTAATTTCCAAAATAGATAATTGTGATGTCAGAGTGTTTAAGATCATCAGGGAGTAATAAATAGAAAACAACAGGAAAATAAAGAGAAAATTGTCTAATACCTTTAATTTTATTTAATTCTTCAAACTAAGGTTTAGTGTACAAAGATGCAAATATTATCCATTTCCTCATTCTAATTAGGGCAACTTTATTGTGTTTTTATCAGGCCAAACGTTTTCCCAGAACCAAACAAAGATGTTCTTAGTAAGAGTCAATTGTTGGGTTAAGAGTTGAATGTTCATCTACACCCCTAATAAATGCTAGTAAAATGTTCTATTTACATGTGAGCTGGAGACAAAGTGGCACTATGGTAAGGGTTCTTATGGTTAGAAGACACAAGTTCAAGTGCAGTCAATGATGTAACCTAGATGTGTGAATGTATTGTTGTTAAGTCGTTTTTCAGATTATGTCCAACTCTCTGTGTCCCCATTTGGGGTTTTCTTGGCAAAGATATTGGAGTGGCTTGCCATTTTCTTCTCCAGTTCATTTTATAGATGAGGAACTGAAGCAAAAAGGGTTAATTAACTTGCCCAGTCACATAGCTAGTAAGTGTATGAGGTTGTATTTGAACTCATGAAGATGAGTTCTAAGCCCAGGGTTTTATCCACTGTGCCACTTAGTTGTATGACTATAAGCAAGTCATTTAACATATTCATGTCCCTAGGCAACACTAAGACTCTAATTTAACAAACTAACTGAGGATCTGCACAAGGTAAAGGGAATTTTCACATTCAAAGTTTCTCACACTGATGAAATCACACATTTAGACTCAAAAACCTGAAATGTACTTATTCGTACATGGTCAATAATATACATGGAATCAAGAAAACAGGATATTTTGAAAAAGACCTGCTAAAAGTCAGACTAATAATAAAACAAATATGAAAACATCTCAGATTTAAGAATACTACAAATTTCTAAAACACAAAGCAATCTCATGTATCAGTTTTTGACCATATCTAGTCAATTAGGATTTAATGAGCACCTACTGTGTACAGAGCCCTGTTCTAGATACTATAAAAGGACAAGAAACTATATGATACCTAGAATTATTATTTCCATAAAAATCCTAATTTTAATGGTATCAATGGTATCAATATTTTGTTTTTAGATAGGAGGCTGTCATGTATTTTCCCTTCAGAGGTATCTCTCTTCCCTGCTGGAAGTCCTATTACAGCCACTAGCCTCAGTCATAGGGGATGTAATGATAGTGGTATACTTCTCAATCTGTAGAATCTGAAAGTAAAGATAAACTAAGTAATCACAGAAGCCTAGCAGTAGCTTTTGTCACACACGAAAATCACTGGAGAAACAACAATGGAAATCTGAACTAAATGAAAAACTGCCTGAAAATTGAAGTAGCGGGACCTGAGGTAGCAGGCAATCAATCAAGTACTTAGCACAAGATTTCCATGATAAACTGTAGTTATTTTGGATGGAATTTCTCTCTCTTCCTGTTGGATTTCGTTAATATACAGAAATGCTGATAATATTTATGGGTTTATTTTACATCCTACTATTTTGAAAGAAGGTATTGTTATTTATTTCAATTATTTTTAGTTGAATCTGAAGGATCCTTTAACTAAACAATAAAATCATCTGCAAACACCGGTGATTTTGTTTCTTCCTTGTCTACATGTATTCCCTCAACTTATTTTCCTTATCTTACTGCCATTTCAAGGATTTCAGGGACTACATTTATTAACAGTGAGGACAACAGACAATACTTTGCTTTAGATCTTATATAAATTATTTGGTAGTTGTCTTACCAAGATATACTAAGGACTTATATGACCATAACTACAAGATACTCTTTACAAAAAAAAAGTCTTAAATAATTGAAGAAATATTAATTCTTTATGGTTTTGCCAAGATAATGAAATATTTTATTTTCATTTCTTTTCATTCTCACCTTAAACATTAAATAAAATGTGCATTTCTAAATACACTGTAGAAGAGAAAATTATACATGTAACTGTGAATCCCATAGGGTTTTGCTTTTTTTTACAGCACACAATAAATTCTACACTTAACTTTTAAAATCATCCTGCTTCTCTCTAATGCCTTTTGGTCTTTCTATTAAACCTTATTATTAGCTGTCTTCTCTCTCCCATCTATTCTCCCTCCAATTAAAAAATATTCTTTATAACACATACACATAGTAAAAGTAAAACAAATTACTGCATTGGCCACATCCTAAAATTGTATGCCTCATTCTGCATTTGGAGTTCATTGCCTGTATCAGGAGATAGGTAGCATATTTCATCATCAGTACACTAGAACTATGGCGGGTCAAGCAGAACCAGAAGAATTTATACAGTAACAGTAACAATGTGAAGAGAAACAGCTTTAAAAAAACTTCTAATTCTCATTTTGCTCTGCACTGGTTCTCTGAAACCATTTTTCTTTAATAGTTTCTTCTCATGCAATGACATTTCATATTATACTACGTATTATGTTTTGTTCAACCATTCCCCAATTTATGAGTTCCTTCCTAGTTACTAGTTGTTGTTTTTTTACCACTACAAAAAAAGCTACTTTAAGTATTTTAGTTCATGAGTCCTTTTTGTCCTTCCTTTGAGTTCTTTCATGGCATAGGCCCATCAACTTTGCAGGAATGGTTCCAAATGGCTTTCTAGAATGGGCATACCAATTTATAGCTCCACTACCCCTGAGGTACCTCATGTCCTACAACCTCTCCAAGATTTTCATTTTCTTTTATTTGTTGTCTTTGCCAAAGAGGTACTTTAATTTGCATTTCTTTATTAATGATTTGGCATATTTTTTCATGTAGTTGTTGATAGGTTGAATTTCTTTCTTTGATGACTGCCTATATATATCCTCTGATCATTTGCTTATGTACTGAGAAACTGAGTCAATGTAACTGAAATAACAATAATGCTTGAATTAATTTATTGATTTAGTGTCATAGCAATCAACCTACTAAAGAGTTACTTTGTAAAACTAGATAAAAAAATAACAATTCATCTGTAGCAACAAAAGATCAAGAATAGCAAAGGGAATAATGAAAAGAAAAATCTTGAGGTATACTGCTAAGTAATTTTCAACAAAACTTTCATATTTGAAATATTCATCAAAACTATTCAAAAAGTTGATGGATGGAATAAATTAGGTAAACAAGGCATAGAAAGAATAAAACATATTAGCATATTATCTTTGATAAATCCAAGGGCACCCACTACTGGAGCAAGGACTTCCTATTTGACAGAAAGCACTTGGAAGATTGAAAACCACTCAGACTAACGCTGAACAATGTACACCACAAAAAACTCCAGTTGGATACACGATCTAAATAAAAAGGGTCAAACCATAAACAAATTAGAAAAGAGAAAATATCTTCAACAATTATATATATGGCAATTCTTACCTAAAACAAGGGACTGAGGTGATTATAAAAGATAAAATGGATAGTTTTGATTACATAAAAGAGAAAAGCCAGTGTATATGCAAAATAAGTAACATTAAAAAGAGAGGGAAAACAATTATTTGGAAAAAAATATTCTTAGCAAATTTCTTAGGTAAGGTTTAAACAGTAAAGAAGATATATATAAGAAAAGGAGCCATTCCCCACTATATATAAGCAGGTAAAAGATGAAAATGCAATTTTAGAAGGAAGAAATGCAACCACATGAAAAAGTATTCTAAATCATTAAGAGAAATTCAAATGAAAACAATTTTGGGTTCTACTTCACATGACAAAAGGAGAAAATAGTAATTGTTGGAGGGGTTGTGAGAGGAAAACGACACTAAAATATAGCTGATATAGTTGTGAACCATTTTGTACAATATTTGAAACTATAACCCAGCAGTCATCAAACTATATTATCTTCTGACCTAGTGATAACACTATTAGGCATTCCCCACAGAGGCCAAGTATAGAGGGAAAGGACTCAGATATACAATAATATTTATAACAGCCTGTTGTTGTAGCAAGAAAACTGCACTAAAATGGGTGCCTACCATCTGGGGAGGAGATCAAGAAACTGGTATTTGAGTGTACTGCAGGGATAGGCAAACTATGGCCTACGTGTTTTAACTGTCAGCTAAGAAGTTTTTACATTTTTGAATGCAATTAGACTTTATTAACAAACATACAAACTATTCATAGCAACCAAGTTGTAAAAAAAAAAAGTGTCAAGCCCTATTAATTGAATGTTACTAAGATATAAGAAATTCTGAGTAGGACAGAGAAACAAAGGAAGATCTTCATAAAATGATACAGAATTACAACTATGACAATAAAAATACTTAGGAAAATAGCTTTGAAAGATATCAGAATTCTGGCCTAAGCAATAAACAATAAACCAAAAGACTAATAAACTAAAAGACAGGGATGATTAATCGCTTGGCAGACAGCTAGCTGATAGACTACAGATACAGAATGAAATATGTATTCTCAGACATGGCCACATGGCCAACGTATTGATTTATTTTGCCATACATCTTTGTTACAAGGGAGGAGTTGTGTGTGGGGCTTGGTTGGAACATCAATAAAATATTTGTTGATAGAACGATATGTGGAATTTTGTTATTAGTGTGTTAAATTTCACACAGCAACTTAAACTGGATAAAACCAAAATCCAGTTTCTTATGCAGTATTTTTTTTCTATTTCCTTTTTTGCATGTTGAAATGTTTGTATTTATTGATGATTATGTTCAAAACAAAGGTAAAATTTTTAAAGATTCCATAATATAATGTTGAGGTTTTTGTCGGTAAATTTTAATAAAAAATATTTCTACTAAAAAGCATAAATTAGAACCTCAATTCTACTTTTAAATTTGATAGGGCTCACTTTGTAGTCTTTTTGACTTAATTTCTACATCGACAAAGAATATCTTAATGACCTCATAATTCTTGAGCTATTAAGATACATCCATGTATCTCTGATAAAGTATATTGGAACACTGTAAAGGAAACACAGTAAAACCCATTAATTCAAACATAATTAAAAATCTGTGATGATATGGGTTGGGCGTAGGATATCGGTATTCACTATTAGAGAAAACTAGGCTTACTTTTTTTGTTCAACAAAATTATAGCAGAGAAAATTGAGTAAAATTATTAGAAAGGGGAAGGAAGAAGGGAGAAAATTTGGAACTCAAAATTTTAAAAAATGAATACTAAAAATTTTTTGATATGTAATTGGGAAATGATGAAATAAATAAAAATATATATTGAAAAACCAAACTAACATGCTCATTTGAAGTCATTCTTATTTCTTAATCACAGAATTTCAGGTTTAGAAGCAACCTCAAAAGCCACCTCATCCAACCTAATCAAATAAAGAACAGCTTTTACAGCAGAGGTTATCAAGCTGTCTGGTTACAGAACTCCTCTATACTGTTGAAAATTACTGAGGACTCCCCAAAAGAGTTTTTACTTATATATGGATGGGTAATATTTGTCTATATTTACAGTATTAGAAATTAAAATGTCTTAGTATTGTTATGAAAATAGTTTTGACATTGGGGCTTCCTGAATGGGTCTTGGGGACACTTAGGGATCTCTAGACCACACGAGAATTGCTATTCTACAACATTTCCATTAAGTGGCAATACAAGCAGGCTACCCTTTGAGAGGCTTAAAGTGAGGGGTAACCCAGTATCTCCCAAGGAGCCCATTTCACTTTAGTAAAGTGTTAATAGCTAGGAAACACTTTTCTTATATTGAACTGAAAATGTGTCTCTGAAAATTTTATCTACTGTTCCTAGTTCTGCCTTCTCAGAACAAGTTGAATGTATCTAATGCTCCTTCCATATGACATTCAATCATATGAGTAACTGTGAAGATTCTGTTATATTCCTTGCTGAAATTTAAGTTCTAGATAGCAGTTCACCTCATTACTTAGCGCCCTATTTTGAAGGATAAATTGATAATTAAAAAAAGTTAAAAATTTATCAGCTAAAAAAAATTTAAAAAAAATTTATCAGCTGTTCTGCTTTTTGTAAACAACAATCTCCACTTATACCCATGTACCTCAAGTCTTCTGTCCATTTTTAACAGAATAGGTTTTTCTCACTGATAACCAAAGAAGTTAAGAAGCATTCCTTAGGCTTTTAAAATTTTATCTTCTAGCAGTATAACCAACCTTAATTTTGGATATGGGAGATTTACTTAGAAATGGAAAGAAAACAAATATGATCTTTACATAGATCAAAGCGATATTCCTTTGCTGTTGTAACTTGTTGGAAGCAAGGTCCTAAGCTGTATAATACTGCTTATTTTTAAAACTGTCTGTCTCACTAAAGACTTCTATACAAGGATTTGTATCAGTCTATTTATATCAGTTTATCTCCTTTTTTACACAAAATGAGTTTGGTTTGTTCATTTGTCTTCCGTCACCATAGCTAACTAGTTTTTATAATGGGGGGGAAATTGGCACAGATGATCAATACACTGAAAAAGTACAAAACAATATGCAATGTGTAACACCTGTGGAATTCCCATCTCCAAGGAGGGTTAGGGGTGTCCTTTCTTATGTCTTTGTTCAAGTCCTGCTTAATCGTTCTAATTTTGTTATATTTACTTTTGATTTTTTTGGTGTATAGTTCTTTCTATTTATATTGCTATAGTTACTATGTAAATTGTTTTCCTGGTGCTAGTTACTTCACTTTGCATTGATTCATATAGATCTTTCCATGCTTCTGTGTATCCATTACAAACATAATTTCTTAAACTACAATAATATTCCATTACATTGATGCACCACAATTTTATAAGTCATTCCCCATGGGCATCTACTTTGTTTACACTTTGTTGTTTAGTTGTTTTAGTCATGTCTAACTCTTCATGACCCAATTTGGGGTTTTCTTGGAAAAGCTACTGGAGTGGTTTGCCATTTCCTCCTCCAGCTTATTTTAGAAATGAGAAAATTGAGGCAAACAGGGTTGAGTGTATTTTTCTTCTATTAGTGATTTAGAGCATTCTTTCACAAAGTTGCAAATTCTTCTTTTGAGGGCTGTTTATTATATCCTCAGACTACTAATCTATTGGGGAATGGTTATTAATCATATGTATACATATACATATACATATACATATATATATATATATTTATTGTTTAGATAGCTTGGATACCAAACTCTTATTGGAGAAATTTGATAACAAAGATTTTTTCCCCATTTGATTACTTCCTTTCTTATTCTAGGTGGATTAATTTTGTCTGTGCAGAAGCTTTTCAGTTTTAAGTAATCGAAGTTATCTATTTTATATTTGGTGACTGCCTCTGTCTCTTGTATGGTTAAGAATGTATTACCTACCCACAGCTGTATGATGTTTCTCTTCTAATTTTTCTATAATATAATCTTTGATATTGTCACAGGTGAAATTCAACAAAGGTAGACTGAGGCAATTCTCTCCTATCAATATAACAATTTATTAACAGGGCATGAACCTATTAATAAAGGCTTGTCTCAATTTATGCCAAAGACCCCAAGATAACTCATTTTTATAAAGTTAGAACAAAGAACAAAATACGATAGGTGACCTCATGGGGTTGAGAACAACATGACTGGTTACATAGCTGAGGTGTGGGGGAACAATATGACTGACTGGAAGTTGGGAATGAGGTCTAGGAACAACCCCTCTCCTTTTCTCCTGTGCCTAAGAAGTGTTCATTGTTTGAGTCCCCCTGCAAGGTTAAAAGGTAGTAGGCCAGACTTCTTTGGATAGTTAACCACACATCCTTGAAAGATAGCTTGGTGGTGAAAAGATACTAGACCAGACTCCCTTGGGTCCACCTGCATTCCCCAAAGACAGCAGATTTCCTTGAGGAAAGAACAGAACAGTGAATAATAAGAGAACTAAATTTCTAAACTTAACTCATTATAGGCAAGCTGAATTTCTGCATTAAGTTCAGAGATACAGAAGAACAAAAGGATTTAGACAGTTATAAGACAAAATAAGCTAACTGTAAACAGGATCAACAAAAAATGACACAGAATCAAATAAAAATGATACAGAATAAATTTAATCTTCTCAATATTAAGGTCAAACATCCATTTTGAATGTCTTATGGACTGTGGTGCAAGGAGTTTGTATAAATCTGATTACTGCCAGACTACCTTCCAGTTTTCTCAATGGTTTTTTTCTAAATGAGCAAGGAGTTTTTTTCTTAATTATGTTTTCCACTTTATCAAACACTGGGTTGTTGAGTTCCATAGTTTCTGAATCTCCCTTATCTCAACTGTTCCACTGACCTATCTCTCTAATCTTTAAATAATACCAAATGGATTTGATGACTGATGCTTTATCATATTGTTTGAAGACTGGAAATGTTCTTCCCCCTTTGTCCCTAATTCTTTTCATCATTTCTCTTGATATTGTGGATCTTTTTTTTCTCTTCCAAATGAATTGCTAATTTTTTAAAATCAAGTATTGGTATAGCATTAAAAGCCTAAATCAATTTTGGTGATATGGTCATTTTTATTACATTGCCACAGGCTAGCCATGAGCATTCAACATTTCTCCAGATATTTAAGTAATTCTTTATTTCCTTAGGAGCACTTTGTAATTGAATCTATACAAGTCTTGTGTCCTTTTGTAGGTTGTTCCCCAAGTATTTTGTGCATTTTGTAGTTATTTCAAATGGGATTTCTACTTCTATAACTGCTTCTTGTGCTTTGTTATTATTATAATATAGAAATGCCACTGATTGTTGAGGATTTATTTTGTATTCTGCAACTATGCTGAAACTGTCTCAGTATCTTTGCTGATTCTCTAGGATTTTCCTAGCAAACCAGCATATCATTAGTAAATATGGAAAATTTTATCTCCTCTTTACCTATCTTTATGCCTATAATTTCTTTCTCTTGTCTTTTTGTTGTTGCTAGTATTTCCAGATCTATATCAAATAACAGTGGGGAAAATGAACATCCTTGCTTTACTCCCATATTTGCTGGGAGATATTTTAGTATGTTTTCATTGCATATAATGCTTGCTTTTGGTTTCAGACGATTTTTGATATTAAAAAAGTCTCTCTCTGTTTGTACTTTGTAGGGCTTTTAGCATAAAAGTGTTGCACTTTATCAAAGGCTTTTTCTGCATCTATTGTGATGAACATGTGGGTGTTTTGGTTTTTAACGATTATGCTGATTGTTCTACCAATGTAGAACCATTCCTGCATTTCTGATTTACATTCTACTTGGTCACAACAAATTAATTCTTGGATAAATTGCTATAGTGGGTTTGAAAGGATTGTTTTAAAATTTCTGAGTCAAAGTTCGTTAATGACATTGCACTATTGTTTTCTTTCTGTGTTTTATCTTTCTGTAGTTTAAGTATTAAGACCAGGGTGGGGAACCTGTGGCGCCAAGGCCACATGTAGCCCTCTAGGTCCTCAAGTGCAGTCCTTTACCTCAATCCAAACTCCATAGAAGAAATCCCTTAATAAAAGGATTTATTCTGTAAAACCCAGACTCAGTCAAAAGGCTATACCCAAGGACCTAAAAGGCCACAGGTGGCCTCAAGGCTGCAGGTTTCCCACCCCTGATTAATAAAAAGATTCTGGTAGGGTGCCTTTTTTTTTTGAAAATAATTTGTGAAGTATCAGTGCTAAATGTTCTTTAAAATCTTGACAGAATTCTATGAATACATAAGGAGTTTTTTCCTTTCGTAGGTCCTTTACTGGTTTCCTTTTCTGAAGCTGAGCTCTCCCTTTTGCTGGCCTTCTGGTGGTTTGAGTATTTATAATTTTGAAGATATTCCTCTATTTCTTTTGTTTTCTAAGTTTTGTTAGCATATATGTATGCATAATATGTTCTATAGTTCCAAAGAACCAGCTTTTAGTTTTGTTGAACACTTCTATGGATTTTTATTTTGCTTCCAAATTTTCTATTCCCTCTGTAACTTTTAATATTTCCTCTTCTGTGCTTATTTTAGGTTTGCTCATTTGTTGGCTTTCTAATTTTTTAAAAAAGTGACTATTCAGTTCATTTGTCTCTATTTGGTTAATGTAAGGATATAATATTTCCCCAGAGGATTGTTTTAGCCACATCCTAAAAATTTTGGAACGTTTCATTATTATTTTCTTTTATAAAAATACTGTTTCTAAGATTTGTTCTTTGACCTGCTTATTATTTAGACTTTCATTATTAAGTCTCCATTTAGGTGTGTACCTTTTGTTTGTGGCTGCTTCACCAATTGTTTTTTATCATCTTATGATCTTTGGAGGAGATATTAAATTATTTCTGCCTTTTTACATTTGTTTGCAATATCGTTGTGCCCTAGTACATAGACATTTTTTATAAAAGTTCCATGTGGTACTGAGAAATATTTATGTTCTTTCAATGTCCCATTTTGAAGATACCGTAAGACTTTTAACGCTAGTTTCTGCAGCAATTTGTTCAGTTCCATTTTCCCACCTTTTGTTTTTCTTTCTGTTAGACTTATCCAAAACTGAGAGAGGACTACTGAAGTCGCCTGTCACTACTGTGTCTTCTTGTAGCTCAGGTATTTCTTCTATAAATCTGGCTGCTAAGGAACTTGGGAGTATATAGGTTTACTAATTTTGACGTTGATTTTTTTTTTTGTCTATGACTCCTTTCAGCATGATATAGCTCCCGTTTATCCCTTTTTCTTCTGAATATTTGTTTTTCCTTTTTCAGACAGCATGTTTGCCACTTCTCCTTTTTTTGGAGTTCACTTAATGCATAGTAAATATCTTCCTTCTCCATGGTTTTATTTTGTCTACGTATTTGTTTTTGTAGTATGCTCCCCATAAGCCACAGACTTTTTTATTTTATTATTTAATCTGCTATCCTTTTTCACTGTGTTGGATTGGTTAATCCATTTACATTTAAAATTGTAGGTTAAAAAAACTTCAGATATTAATCTGTCCAAGTGCTTCATTTTATTTATATATATATTGATTATATATAGAGAGGATATGGGTCTGAATCCTAGCTCTGTCACTGAACTACCACAGAGTGGAAGGATTCAAACCCAGATCCTCTAAATTCAAATCCATTTTTCTTCGCAGGGTACCATGCTGCTACCCATCATGGAAAAGAAAAAAAGGTAGCCAGTAATGCACATGCAAAGTAACTGGAAAGAGGAAATATTTATGACCTCAGCTGTCTCTAAATCAGTGTACAGACAGATGGGTAACAAACTTGCAATTTTAATTTAAGGAGGTATATATAATCCCACAGGTATCGCTAAACCTTGGTGAAGTGAGACACATGAATGAAGAGCAGTGGAAAATTATAGCAGAATGAGAAGTGACAGTACCACTGCATTCTTCTTCATTATAACATACCCTGAATCTTCAGTACAGCTCTGGCTACATATTAAAATACAGATAGATAGATAGATAGATTTTATTTTAACACAACAGACAATTCCCAACACAAACACTTCTCTAATACTGTTAACAGAGATGGAACATGTCTTTTAACTTCCACAGTATCTTAACTAACATTGATCAGGGTACATTTTAAGAGACATTTTAAGATGGAATGCATCCAGAAGAGAGTATCCAATATGGTAAATCCTAAGAGGAACAGCCGAAGGAACTAGGAACATGACGAGTATATTCAAACATCTCTAGAGCTGTCATATAGAATAAAGAGTAAATATTCTTTGTGGCTCCAGAGTATAAAACTAGATACAATGGATGAAGTTAAAAGGTAAGAACTTTCTACAGAAAGGCAGCCTAGTACTGTACTGGATTCAAAGCTAATCTTGGAATCAAGAACACTTGGGTCCAAATTTTGATGTCTACATATACTAGCATGGGAATGACAAGTCACTTATCCTTTTCGCCCCACTCCCCCCAACTCCCGGCAAGTCTAAGAATATGTTAGGACAGCTGCCAATCTGCACTACTAAAAGAAGATTCCTTACCTCTAACTCCCCATACTCCCCAAAAAACCAGTCATTTTTAACAAATAAAGTTGATAGTATACAGAAAAATTTCTTCATTCCCTATCATGGTATGCTGATCAAACAAAGACTATATGACCTCAGGGTTCTTGCAAAAGCTGAAGTTTTAAACTAGATCACTTCCCAAGATCTAACTCTTTAAGATTCTATATTTTCATGACAAAGCAACAAAAGCAAAAAATTGAATGAGAATTATTGAATTTAAGTATATACCCCCAAAAAGTGTTTCTCTGACAAATTAAAAGTTATTCATGAGGAAATTTAGATTACCTGAACTAATGTGAGAAAAATAAAAAATTAAATTTTCTTAAAAAGTAATTAAGAATAAAATTTAAGATTTCATGGTCATGTTATGAGTTTTAACTCACTATCAAAACAAACACTGGGTTGCATTTTTCCCTGTGGTGTATTTTAAACTGTTAACAGGGCTATTATATACATTTATGTTCATTTATAAAAGTCTCCAAATAAAATAAATTTAAAGAAATTTTAATAAAACATGACTTAAAACTAAAAATATAATTTAAAAAAATTATCTTCTAATAAAAACAGAAATACTTATATAGTTTTTCTCACTTCAGACCACCAAGGGGGAAAAAAAAACAACCCTACTTTACCTGATAGCTAACAAAGAAAGAGGTGCAATGGTATATTGAATAGGAAGCCAGTCTCAGAATCAAGAAACCTGTCTTCAAGTCCTGCCTCTCACACAGTGGCAGGGCAATTTGCTCAATCTTTAAGTGCCCCAGGAACTTACGAATGCAGAATAGGTGCCAATTTGCATTGACAAAAAGAGTTTCCTTACACAGAGTACTCTGTATCAGTGATATCACAGTTCCTAATCCTTCCGTCACCCCTCCAAAAGACTACAGAAAACAGTGAAGACTAAATGTGTTAATTTCTTCTTCGGCTTATTTTCTCCTGTTATAGAAGTTTAAATGGCTCAATAGACATACTTTAAAACTTAGAATATCTGTGATTTCATGACTATGAGAACTATCCTTACTGATTCAGTTTTCAGTTCCTCTATAACAGAATTATTATGGCCAAAATGTTCATCAGGTTGCTAAATGTCAGTCTGGTGATGAGTCTCTTCATATTTAACTAGGATGGTCCTAAGATGAAATACATACAGTTTATCCCTGTGAAAACTTGGCAGGATCTACCACAGTTTGGACTCTTCAAGAATCAAAAGTCATCTCTACATCATGATGAGTATATAGAAAGATTTATACATAATTATTAAATGACGCACACATGTACTGGATAGAGATTCATTCCACATTTAAGAATTGATCCACATTTGAAGATATGTGAAAAGTAAGACTTAACAACAGGAATAAATATGTAGTTAGAGATTGGGTAGGTCAGTATGATAGACTACAGATAGTTTGTGCTGGGATTCCTACAGAGCACTCATTCAGTCACAACGTAATAATGGCATTCTTTTCCTCTGTAGTTCTCACTCTAAACATTATAGAGAATATTCTTCTAGTAGAATCAAAAGGAACAATTCATGTCATATGAAACACATAAATTCAAAACTGAATAACTTGTGACCTTAACTAGGAAGGATCTACCTTAAGCCTGTATCCTGTCAGAATGAAGAAGCTAAATACATCTGCATAAAAACATTCATAGCTGTTATCAAATAAACCTGACTAGAAACAAAGGTTACTACTGGGCCTAGATATACGAAAGCCCTTTGAAGTAAAATTAATTATTTTCCAAATGCCAATATTTTTTTTCTTACTGCTAGAGGAGGGGTTAGGAAGCTGCAGCCTTGTGGCCACATGTGGCCCTCTAGGTCCTTAAGTGCAGTCCTTTGACAGAATCTTAAACTTCTGGACTTAGTCAAAGGGCCACAATGGAGGACCTGGGGGCCATGTGTGGCCTCAAGGCTACAGGTTCCTCCCCCTTGTACTAGAGTTTAAGAAAGTACAATGTGAAGAACCAAAAATTTCCATAGCTCTCAAATAACTTATATATAGCATTTTATGTTCTCCACAGTGAAGGTAAAATGGATAGAGAATACATTTTATCATTATACACTGCTATAAGAAAACATCATGCTATTAAAAAAATGCCAAATTCTCTTTGATTATAAGCAGCTCACATTTCCAAGAGGAGCAAAATTGTCAAATTATTTCAATTAGTTACAGAGAATGACAGTCTTTTTCATTTATGCTTCACTGATTTTCATGTCTGATGTCAGTTTTCAGATAACACAGCTTAGAATATAAGCTCCTTTAACCTACCTTGTATATTCTTCTTGTAGCTTGTTGGGATCACTTACAAAAAATTTGACTCTCAAATTCAAACTGTAAGGAGATCCTCCTAAAATTAATAGAAGTATATCTAATTAATTACGTTATCTTAATTCTTTAACTTTACAAATCATACTTGGAAAATTTCAAGTAGGTATGTGTGCTCACTTTTTAACTGCTTCCTTATTGGTTTGTTTGGATCCAGCCACTTCTGAAAAATAAATAAATAAATGACTTTAAGACTATGATTTCTTTTCTCTGTCTCTCTCTGAAACCCATCAAAACTTCTAAGGACTCTGAAAGTAATGTATCAAATCTGGTAAATTTGTCCCATGTCGAAATTTACAATGAAACTTGCTAAAATAGAAATTACTAAGTTTAAAACAGCACTGCTCAGTGATAAGGAATGAAGAAAATTATATTTTATGTGGTTCTATTAGTTATATCCTCCTATGTGGGTTCTGAATCTTAGTTTCTCAGATGATAAACCATAAGGCTTACCACGTGTTAAGGGTAGGGTTTATTAAAGTAGAGATGCTCCACCTTATTAATCATATTTTATCATGAGCAATCTGAAATGGTTTTGGCTTAAGTAATTTCTACTACCTTAAAAAATTCTTATGAAATAGCTACGATTTACATTCTTTTATTCAGATCAAAGCAGCAAACTACTTTTGAGGGTTTTGTAGATTCTTCTGAATCAATGTATTTATATAAAAAGTAATTTCACCAATTTACTCCTTTTAAACACATGGCAATTTTAGATAAAACAGTAGTTAGAATCTGGAAGTGGTAACTGATTAATGAGGCTACAAGTTACATTGTTTTAGAACAACAAAAATTTAAAATTCTATTTCTGGGTACTCACAACTGGAATCAGAAGGGAATATAGTCCAATTAGCAGCACAATTCAGTTAAAAAAAAAAGCAGCCAAAATACGTAACAAATATGGAAACACACTGAAAAAAATTAAAAGTGCTACACAAATATAAGGACAAGTATTATTATTTTAGAACCCTAGTTTTACACCCTAAGCTCCATTCAGGCCTGTAAGTTCCTCAGGGTAAAGTTCATTACTTTTAAGTAAAATCAAGTCTAGAAACATTACTAAGCGCTTAGCATATGCCAGGCACTGTATAAAGCCCTAAGGATACAAAGAATGGCAAAAAACAGAAAACAAGGAAAAAAAAACAGTCTTTGCTCTCAAAGAGCTCACAATCTAATGGAGAAACATGCAAACAACTAGGTACCAACAAACTAAATACAACCTAAGTTGGAGAGAATCTCAGAGGGAAAGCACTAAGATTATGGAGGATTGGGAAAGACTTGTTATAGAAGATGGAACTTTAGCTAAGATTTAAAGGAAGCCAGGAAGTGGAGATGAAGAAGAATTCCGGGCATGGGGCAGTGAAAATGCCCAGAGTAAGGATATGGAATGTCATGTGAAAGGAACAGCAAGGAGGTCAGTGTCACTGTATCAGATTATGTGAGGAAGTGTAAGGTATAAGAACTAGAAAGGTAGGAAGAGGCCAGGTTATAATGAACTTTAGAAATCAAATAAAGGATTTTATAACTGATTCCAGAAGCAAAAGGAAGACACTGGAGTTGATTAAATAGGAGAGTAACATGATCAGAATTGACCTTTGGGAATATCATTACTGAGTAGAGGATGGACTAGAATAGGAAGAAGTTAGGCAACTGCGACAGTCCAAGCATGAGGAGATGAGGGTCTATAACAGGGTGGTAGCAATATCAAAAGAAAGGAACATATTAATGTTGTTAAGGTAACACTGACAGGACTTGGCAAATAATTGCATATGAGTGGGTTGAGAGTGAGGAGTGGAGGATAACACCTAGGTTGCAAATCTAGGTGACTGGGAGGATGGTCATTCCCTTAACAATAACAGAAAAGTTTGGAAGCAGGGAGGGTTTTGGAGAAAAGCTAATTAGTTCAGTTTTGGACATGATGAGCTTAAGATATCTTTGAGACACATAATTCTAGGTATCTAATAGGCAGGTGGAAGTATCAGACAGAAGAGTTCTCTCTTAGGAGAAAGGTTAGGGCTGGACAAAGAGATCTACGAATTATCTCCATAGTGATGATAACTGAATCCAAGGGAGCTGAGATGGTCACCAAATGAAATAGTAGAGGTGAAAGAAAGGGGCCCAGGACAGAACTACGGGGAATATCCATGGGCTTGACATGGATGAAAAGAAAGCAAGGAGTGGTCAGAACAGGTAGGAGAGCCAGGAGAAAAAAAAACCTAGAGAGAATAAAGAGAAGAGAGTGACTGAGAGTGTCAAAGGCTGCAGAGAGGTCAAGAAGGATGAAGAATGAGAAAAAGGCTGTTAAATTTGGCAATAAAGAGATCACTGGTAACTTGGAGAGAGGACAGAGTTGAAAGATGAGGTCTGAAGCCAGACTGCAGAGAGGAAAGGAAGTAGAGGATCCTCTAAGGAGGCCAGCCATAGGAGGGAGTAGAAACATAGGATGATAACTAACATGATGGATGAATCAAAATGAGGGTTTTCTGAGGATGAGGGAGACCTGGACATATTTATAGACAGGGAAGAAGCCATTAGACAAATTAAAGATTAGTAAGAAAGTAGGTATAATAAAAGAGTGTTTTGGTAAGAAGGGCTATCTTTTCCTGTGAGATAGCTTAAAAGGGGATATATCAATAGAAGGCATCTGAATGATTTGAAATAAAGAGTGAAGAAAAAGGAGCTCTTGGGGAATAGCCTCAGTTTTTTCTGTGAAATATGAGGCAAATCTCAACTGAGGTGGTAAGCAATGGTTGAGTTATGGGGGGAAAGAGGAGGGATGAAAAGGTTTAGAAAAGCCACTGTGATGAGTAGGATAGAAATTAATTAGAGAAGTGAAAAAGGACCATCTTGTCACAATGAGGGGTCCAGCTGAGAGCATGCAACATAAATTTGCAGTGCACCATGTCAGCAGTTTCATGGTCTTCTCTAGCTACGTTCAACATCAAGAGAATAGGAGAGAAAGCAGGGGATGGTGAGAGTAATCCAAGAATGACACCTGACAGAGCGAGATCTTTGATAGAGTAAGGGGCAAGGGACTCAAGATGGAGAAGGGAGGAGGAGTCAATGTGAAGGTGATAGTCTGGGAAAGAACTGGAGGTAGAGAAGAGGTCATGATCCTGCCCTTAAGTAAAAGGTTTGATCCTTAAACAAAAAGTAAAAAGATATTTTTTATGCAGTCATCAGGAAAAATATTTGAAAGGCTCTCTACCTATTATCTTAAAATGGCATATCTGCCAATACTTGGCCATTCCTTTTTTTATCATCTTATATCATAATTCTTATTACAATGAAAATAATTCATTATGAAAGCTGTTAAGAACACTGGTTAGAATGTAAGCTCACTGTGAGAATGGATTGTTTCATTCTTTGCATTTTTATCTCCTAATAACATGTTTGGCATATGTTAGATACCTGAAAACTTATTGACTATTTAAGAATTTAAAAAAGCATTGCTTTAACACCTACCATATTTAGCAAATTAGAAGCAGAGGTAGGATAAGAACTTAAGAACCCAAAAGAATATAAGCTCCTTGAGGGTATACCCTGTTTCTTTTCTTTTTCTTTTTGTATCTCCAGCATATAGTAGTATATGGTTATAACAGTCATTAACAAATGTTAGTTCAATCAATGAAGTCTCCTAATCCCTAATCTTATGCTCTTCTGCCATAATGCATTGCCTTACAATTAGTCATTTGTTATAATCCCTCTCACAACTCAACCCTTCTTACCAATGCAGATATATAGCAGTTATTCTTTTTAAGAGTCTTATAAGCTGTCTAGGACACAGAAAGAGTAACAAATCTGACTAGGATCAGATGGTTAGTATAAGAGGCAAGCCCTGAACCAAGGTTTCCATAATTTTGAGGCTGGAGCTCTGTCAGGTATACAATACTGCCTCTTAATATATATTATTCGTATTAAGAAAAAGGCAAAAAAATCCTGAAATACAAAAAATTTATTTTTGATAATCTCCTTTTCTCTTATTCACTGAAAGAGAAGGGGGGGAATAGTGGGAAAGTCACAGAATCGGAAGGTCAGAGTGCTCCTAGTTCTGCTGTGACAGTATCCCTGTGGGGGGCAGGTCATTTCTCTTTTCTGTGCTCTTGTCCTCATTTGTAAAATGAGGAAGCTTCAGAAAGGTCTCTGTCATTTGCTTTCCAAATCTATGAAAGACCAGCCAAGAAAATAAAAATAATTGACGTGAATCTTTGAAGTTCTGGGCACCGAAAGCTTCTGAGATCAAATAATTATACCACCTTTTGAAACCAGCCAGGAAGAAATTGCCTAACCTGCTTTTTCCTGCAAAGCAGTTGCTAGGAACGAGCCACTTCTACTTTCTAAATCTGTTGTCTATATGTTTTATACCTTTCCTGGAATGGTTTTTAAGTCTTTTCCAAGTTAGGGTTCAGATTCTGATTTTGATGCTGTTGGTAATGATCCATTTTTACCACCTGTTATGTACTAGGAATTCTAATAGCAATAGAAACAGGCCCTGGAAGGCTTCTGTGCCTGCAGTACATCTAGAATTTCTGATTGCTAAATGTCTGATAGATTTAAATGGTTCTGGCAACTGGTGACATTTTTTAATAAGAGCAGCAAAGCATTCTTAGTAATTTGGTCTTAGTAATTTTGTTTTCAACTTGTCAATCAATGGAATAGTCAACAAATATTTCCTTACTGCCTACCATCTATTCAGGACTGTGACACACATTGCAGGGAATGCAAAGAAATATTTTTTTAAAAAGTCTTGGACCTCAAAAAGCTTATAACCTAGTTAAGAAAAAAGGAAACACATGAAAAGATAAATAACAGCACAAGAAATAAATAACAGTACAGTACAAAAGCATAAAAGCTATCATTTACTAAGGTAGTTCATGATCAGGTATTCAATAAATAGCACATAAATTAAGTTCAGAAGGAGGAGAGATCATATTATGCTGGAGTAGTTAGGAAACCTTATAAAGGAAGTAGAATTAGATAGGAGTAGGGTCTTGAAGGATACACAATCTTCAAAGGCAAAAAAATTTAGTTAAATCACAGACAAATGAAAGGATAAATGGTTTTGGTAAAAGCGAGGTTTACATAAATTGTATATTTAGGTGTACTGGCTAAGCCAGGAAAGGTAGGGGGGAGAGTACTGTGGTGGACCTTGAGTGAAAGGCTAGGGGATGTGAATTGTATCTTCTAATGAATAAGGAGCCACAGAAGATCTGTGAACAAGTGAAACATAATCAATTTAGTATGAAAGAACATAAAAGTTTGCTAGAAGTTTACAGAACTGATTGGACTGGACAGGGAACAGTTAGGAAACAATTACCTCAATCTGAGTACAAGCCTGAACTTAAGTGATAGCAACAGAAACTCAAGGGGCCACAGAAAGGATAGATGTTGAGGCATACTGTAAAGTATACAGAACTGGGTAACTAAATGGATATGGAGAAGAGGAAAGAGTCAAATAGTGAAGTTTTCATGACTAGAGAATGAAACTATCAATAATAAATTCCTTTTATTTTGCAAATGTATCCATTAACAGAGGTCATGGTTTCAAAATCTGTAATCTATTAATTAGGCAGCTAGGTGGCACAATGGATAAGAATGCTGGGCCTGGGTCAGGAAGACCTGAGAACAAAACCAGCCTCAGATACTTACTATCTGTATGACTGTGGGCAACTTCCTTAACTTCTGTTTGCCTCAGTTTCCTCAACTGTAAAATAAGATAATAATAGCTCCTACCTCCCAAAGTTGTTGTGAGGATCAATTAGAGATAATAACTATGAAGTGCTTAGCACAGTGCCTAGAACACAGTATGTGCTATATAAATGCTAGCCATTAGTAATTATACCACCTCTATAGTAACAAGGAGCTTATTTTCACCCAGAAGTTCAAAACCTAAATTTCCTGTCTGATTACATAACATTTATCTATTTGTATCACTACTATCTAAATTGTTTCCTTTTCTTCACACAGATTTGTTAATCCTAATATATAAACAAAAGAACATATTGGTGCGAGGCAGGGGAAGTTGAAGGAAAAAAAGAAGCTGTGGGTTTGAGATCTCACTGGGAGCTGAGACTGGATTAACAAGCTTATTTTCCTCTAAAAGCAAGACTCCTGGGTCATTTTCATCTAAAACTGGATTACATAAAATAAGCATTCTGAAATCACATTGCCCTATAACATAATTTGATTAAATTCTACTCTTTTTCAATCCATCAATATTTTTTTGGGGGGGACGACACAGTTTTTTAAAAAATTAATTTATGAAGTAAAACAAGCATTTCCATAACATGGTATAATTTAAAAAATGATTGCACATGAAACCGCAAACCTATTAGGTACAATTCGCTAGTACTTTAAAATATGTTATCACATGACTCCCCCCCCTCTTTTTTCTTCCCTCCCCCCACCCCCAACCCTAGAGATGGATTAGACACCAATATGCATATATGTGTAAACTCATCTTATATATACTTCTATTTATTAGTTCTTTCTCCGGAATTTAAGTTAGCAGCTTCCTTTATAGGTCCTTTGTGGATAATTTGGGTATGTATAATAGTAAAAATGATTTAGTTGCTCTTAAAACAATACTGCCATTACTGTATACAACATTCTCCTGGTTCTGCTCATTTAGCTCTTCATTATTTCATGTAAGACTATCCACGATTTTCTGAAATCAATGAGCCCCATCATTACTTATAGCACAGTAGTATACTATCACAATCATATACCACAACTCATTTAGCCATTCCCCAATTGATGGGCATCCCTACAATTTCCAGTTCTTTGCTACCACAAAGACAGCTGCTACAAATATTTTTGAACATATAGGTTCTTTTCCTTTTTCCCTAATCATCTTTGGAAATAGACCTAGTAGTGGTGCTGCTGGGTCAAGAGAAATTGGCAATTTAGTAACTCTTTGGGCATAATGCCAGAATGCTCTCCAAAATGGCTAGATTAGTTCAGAGTTCCACAAACAGTGAGTGAATTAGTGTCCCAATTTCTCCAGCATTTGCCACTTTCCCCTTTATTTTAGCCAATCTGCTAAAAGTAAAATATCTCAAATTTGCTTTAATTTTCATTTCTTTAATCAACTATGATTTGGAGCATTTTTTTCACGTGACTATAGATTGATTTGATTTCTTCATTGAAAATCTGTTCATATCTTTAGACCATCTATCAATTGGGGAATGACTGATGTTCTTATAGGTTTGACAAAGTTCTTTATATATTTGAGATATGAGACCTTTATCTGAGAAATTTTATACAATTTCTCCCCTATTTCCTACTTTCCTTCTGATCTTGGCTACATTGTTTTATTTGAACAAAATCTTTTTAATTTACTGTAATCGAAATAATCCATTTTATATCTCACACTGCTCTGTATCTCTTGTTTATTGATTAAACTGTTCATCTATCTAGCTTATCCATGCAAAACTCTCTTGGTTCATTGTTCAATTTTAGCCTTTCTCAAATCTTAACAGGGACTGAACTGTAAAGGTAACCTAAGGAATGGAGTAACACAATAGGAACTTTGGGCTATTGTTATTTCAAGAGTACCCTCAAGGATTCCATTAACGTTACTCCAAATCAGTGTTATGTTGGTGAATGTTTAACAATTAGCACTCTGAAAAATATATATATATACACATACATGTAGGTATACATATGTACATAAGTTTATTATAAATTTTTCTAGTAACAGAACTGTAGCATACAATTTACAAATAGTAATAAAATGTATAATATTCTTTATCCTAAATTACATAAAACCAACTTGTTCTCATATAATACTTCTGTTGATTTTTGTGAAAACACATATCCATAGCCAACACTATGGTTGCAATTCAAACATAATTAAACAAATGGGGTGGATTTAACAATCCTCTTTTTTCCCCAATTAAATTTATTGTCATTAAATCTGATTAGCAATCTACTGTTAAAATATTTCCCACTCTTGCCCAAATTATATTCATCAAACTGTTATCTTTTTAGCTTTTTGTGCAGTTGCAAAGATTGGAACATTGTTTGGTTCTACATTATCTACAGAATCCTAAAAAACATCATGTTTTAAAATTTCACTTAAATGGCATAATATATATGATGAAGTTAGTTCTTCATAAGGCCAAGTAGATGGTTCTAATAAATTAAAACAATTAAAATCATTTTCATCATTGTTCCTATTTGATAAATCAAATATTATTTCTAGTAACAAATTCCTAGGAAAAGTTCTAAATTTATTATTTTTATTAAATGGAATACCTATAAACTTATTTATCTTAAATCTTCAACCTGAGAGTTATGCTTTCATTTTGATTCTTTTGTCTCCCAAGCAATTAACAGGGTGATATTCCTCAGTAAAAAGTGTCAGTAGGCTATTTGCATCAGCGTATTTGCTTGTTTACTTCCAAGTTAGGATAGGTCACTTATAAATGTTTACTTGTTCCATATGTATTTCATTGCTCATGATAATTTGTGCTTAAGGATATTTTACTATATCTCAAACTTTTTAGACAGGGATTCTTAAACTGGGGTCCATAGAAATTTCAAAAGGTCCATGAACTGGAAATGATGGGGGGAAGGGGGGAAGCAACTTATTTTTCATTAACCTCTGACCAAAGTGTATGATTTCTTTCAAACATTATTCTAAGAATTTGTCCATTGGCTTAATCATAATCAGTCTGTCATGATTAAAAAAAGGTTAAGAATCCCTGCTTTATAGCTACAGTTTTAAAGTAGCCAAAGAAATGTATAGATAACCATGTTCTATGATTGTACTGGATACACTCCTGAAGATAGAAGACCACATGATTTATGGTGCTACCTAGTCCATTCTATGATTTTGCTTATTTACCTGAGCTTAAATCAAGATGGCTAAATGAGCCTGAAACCTCATTAGCTCAATCTTTCTATCAAATTTAAAAATAGGATCTAACCAGGCAGGTAAATAAACAATGACTCATTTGGCAGATCCTACATAAAATGTTGTCTCCCTGGATAATTAATGGCTGCATATTTTTTAACCCTACATTCATTCATCAACAAATTCTACTTTCTAAACACTGACAATAAATTTGGTGTTTTAAAACAAGCACAGGACTTGGAAGTCTGAAGACCTGGATTTGATTTCTTTTTGGTCCCTTATGTGACCTTAAACAAACATCTATAAGAATGGGGATAATAATAATTATACTACTTATACTCACCAGGTGTTTTTAAGGTTCAAATGAGTTAATGTATGTAAAAGTACTTCGTAACCAAAAACCAATATATAAATTAAAACTGTGAGTATATGGTTTCACAATTTCATAGTATTTCATTCCTCTCCTATCAATTTTTTGTTTTTTAAGTTCCTATATATCTTAAGACAATGGAAAAATCCTACAGATAGTTCTTCATTGCTTTAAGAAGCAATATTTTCGTCCATTAATCCCTTGAAAATCCTCTTCATTTTTCTTTCTAACTAATGCAAACATAGATTTTTCCTTATATATAGACTTGGTTCCCTTAAGTAATGTTTGGCTACATCAAAATCCAAATGCTTTGATATATTTTAGTATTACTGGAATGAACTGAAAAGAACACTGGGCTAGGAGACAAAAACCTGGTTTTTAAATCTAGGTCTGCCTCTGTGTGTCCTTGAGCAGTCTCTTAATTCTCTCGAATTCATTTTCTTCTTCTGCAAAATGAGGTTTTACATTTCTAGTCTGGAGGACAGAAATAGCAATTAATAAATTTAAAAAAAAAACATTACACTATAAGACTGGTTTGACGAAGAATAAAATTTCAATAAATTCTTTGTATTGCCCTCTTCCTATCAGTAGGTAAGTCCTTCCAAGTGGCCAAGACTAAGAGTATTCTGACATCTTCAAGTGTAATAAATAAAAGGAAATGCTTGGTGTAGTACGGCAATAATAACTCATCTTTTAAGTGACACAGGAGAGTAAGTACTTTAAAATTTTAAATATCCTCTGCTTCTCAAATAGTTTAGTCACTAGATATGGTGGTTTTGTACTCTCTTAGAGGAAATTAAGGTAAAAAATAAGAACAGCTGAAGAATGGATAAAAATGAACATAAAGTTCATGCAGAAAGGATAATTAGGCATGAGGACTGGAAAGTTAATGAGCTGTATAGTGTAGTCAGTGTAACCAGTATCATGGACAGCTATGGCTAGAGCATGGTAAAATTAACAGCAACTTTATGTAAACTTCAAGTTCTTTTTCTGTTTTTTCCCATCTTTGAGCTTTTGCACTGGCCATTCATCCAACCAACTATCTATCCCACTTGCCTGGAATATATTGCTTCCTTACCTCCACATATCACAGAATCCTTCTGTCAAGACACAGCTCAAGCAAGATTCTTTGGGACGTCTTTCCTGATCACTTCCCTCCCCCCAACTACTAGTACTCTCCTTTCCAAAATCTTTTGTATTTATTCTACTTATATTTATTGTATACATATTTAGATGCTGCTTCCCCCATTAGAATTCAAACCACTTGAGAGTAGGGATTATTTAATTCATTGTATTTGTATGCCCAGTCTTTAGCACAGTATTTGGCACAAAGTAATACCATAGTATAACTTGACGTTCTTGATTATTTCCATAATGATACCTTCAGTCAAAATGTTGGATTCAGGATGAGAGGGTTATTTGGTTGTGAAGCCTTTCTCTTTCCAGAACAATACTAAGTTTCCTGTATAAAAACTGTTCCAATGTGAGTAGTGCCCCTTACTTTTGGAAAGTATCCCACACAGAGTCCCTAAAGAAAGGAAAAGGCCACATCAAATTTTAATTTCTCTCCTTTCTAAAATCTTCTCTTCCCTCTAATTAAGTCTAATTTTATTAGCATACAGTGAGATATGGTATAATGGGTAAGGAGCTAGATCACAGTCAGTAAGATCTGGGACTCCTGACACTTCCTGGCTGTGGGACCCTGAACAAGTCACTTAATCTCAGGGCCCCTGGCAAATCCCTAAGATTATATATAAACTGCAAAGTAAGTGCTGATCTACATTAACAGAGGGAATTTCTTAAGTTAGAGTTTCCTATACAAATGAAATAATGGGTACACTAAAAAAAACCAAATAAACTAATGCTTGCCGCCTCACCATATATAAATTTGCATGGCAGAATTTTGAACTATATGGAATTATCAAGTGGGAAAGAAATTTAGTCTATGGTACCAAAGAACTGAAGTTATTTTCCATGATTAATCATTTCAAATAGGAGTAAAGAGCTCATTTGCATGAATAAAACTATAATGGTAAGGGAGATGATTTTTCCTTTCCTTTCTGGTATTATTGAAATGATTCCAATCAAGTTTCTTCCAGGAAAAGGGGCTGGACCAACTGAATTATGGTAACACCACTACAACATCCAGCTTCCTTGTCTAGCACTCAATGAGAGTACAATAACTTAAAGTGAGAAGAATGGTAAACAAGAATTTCTAGACACTGATCGGTGTTCCCAACACAATATCCATTTAATCTCTGACCTGTATTTATGACTGCTTATTTCAGCGGCTACTTTGTGTGGGCATCTAACAAAACCTAATAAATGTCACAGAAACCTCTCCTTTTTAGCCTCTCAATTCTACACAAAATGTTTCTATCAAAATGATCTTTTTCTCATTTATTTAAATTCAAATCACAGAGAAGGCCAATAGAGGGCAAGATTTAGACTCGAGAAAACCTACACTTAAATCCTACTTATCATTTTAGAGCTCTATTAAGTATGGGCAAATCACTCTAAGTCTTAATTTATTAATCTGTAAAATGAGGACAATAATACTTTCATGACATATTTTATTAGGCTGATGTAAATAACAAATGTGAATGTACATGAGAGAGATTAGTAAAAGTCAGGCAAAGTTAGGTTACCACAGAAGAGTTAATTAAGTCCCACAGAATAATTGTCAGCTTGAACAAAGAAGGGAATAAAAATTAACTAAAGTAGATGGACATGGCCAATGAGAGAATAGCTAGTGGCTTTCTGAAAACCACAAACTCTGGAGATAGGCAAAACTGGTCTAAACTGGCCAGATAACAGTCAGGGTTGAAGAGAAAACTGGGTCAAATAGCTACCATGAATGCTTAATTGGCTAATTGAATATTACCTTACATACCCACAGGGAGGAGTTTTCTGCCATTTTTTAACATGGGATGTGTGTTGGGGGGGAGGGAATGGACATACCGAGGAGTTACATGTGAGGGGCATATAGGAAAGACTGTAACCCAGAAGGGAGCAGACCAATCCGTTATCTGAGGAGAGGTACTGAGCTGATGCTGCATCAATCTGTGTCAGTCTAACAGAATAAAGCTCACATCACTCCTGTACTCCCTACTCCCTCTTCCTAAAGAAGAGCAGGGTCCGCTTCTGGCCAGGAACGTAAGCCCAATTCCTTTGGATTCCTCAATAATAATAAATTGACCTTGATACCTGAATTTCAGTGTCAAGTGTATTTCTAACATACATAAAGGACTTTGTAAATTTTCAAGCATTGTGTGTGTGTGTGTGTGTGTGTGTGTGTGTGTTCATATCCTTTCAGGCACCTCTGAAGTGTCCACGTTGAAAGTAATATGTTAGAATTGTTCTCTTTTAGGTACTGATCAATTTATTTTGATATCTTACATTTTTAAAAAGTTTTTATTGATATTTTTATTTCTTACATCACCATAGTTATCCAAAGTATCCCCCCCCCCCAAACCTTGTAGGGCCATCCCATATGGCAAATATTAATTTTTTTAGAGAGCGGGAAAAATAAACATGGCTGATTGAAACACAGAAAAAGTCTGAAAACGTGTAAATATGTAATGCCTGTGAACCTCCCACCTCCATGAAGGTATAGGTTGGGGGTGACTTTTTATATGTCTTCATCCTAGAATTGCTTGATCTTCAATTTTGTTACATTTATTTTTTGGTATATAGTTGTTCTTTCCATTTACATGGTTATAATCACTGTGCATATTTTTTCTTGACTATGCTCACCTCGCTCTCCATCAGTTTATATAAATCTTTTCATGTTTTTCCTATATTGACTGGACACATCATTTCTTAGTAAGCTGCACGGTAATATTTCATTACATTCATAATTCCATAATTTTGTTTAGCTATTCTCCAATTCATATGCATCTATTTTGTTTACTCTTAGCTATCCCAAAAAGTCTATCCATAAACAAATTTGGAGTATTGGGGGGTGGGGGGTGGGGCTTGTTCTTATCAGTGGCTTCCTGGGGGTATCAGACAAATAATGGAATCTTTGGTTCAAAGGGTATGAAAATTTAATCACTTTATTTACATAATTTCAGATTCCTTTCCAAAGTGGCTGGACCATTTCACAGATATACCAACAATTAATGACGTGCCTAACCTAGAACCCTGTTGCCATTTTTTGTCCTTTTCCCTATTTTACAAAGTATGAAGTGAAACTTTGTAAGGGTAATCAAGCTGGGACTTTTTTTTTTTTTTTTTTTTTGCTGTTTTCTGTTTTGGAATGCTAAGGTAATCAAGTACCTTTGAGTCTTGCCTTTCAAATATAATGGCAAGCAAAGTGGGACTTTTTGCTGTTTTTTGTTTGAGTGCTTCTCAGCACTGAGGTAATCAAGTGCCTTTGATGGCCTGCTTAAGAAACAAGAAAGCCTAGTCTGCATGGGTTTGAGTCGCATGGCTGTAATGCCCTCTGACCTTGAGAAGGGTATATAAGATCTGAGGTTGGCATTTTGTTTTGGGGCTCTCACTCACTGGAAAAGTATCGTGTGATTTGATCAGATGAGACTCAGGGTAGCTGTCACAGAGCTCCCCAGGCTTTGAAAAACCCAGATGTTGTTGCTTCTCTCTCTGGTAATTATATATGTATTGCTATGGATAGACTTGTTTGTGTCATTTGCTCTGTTTATATAATTTCTGCTTGTAATTTCTATTTGTATTCTCTCTTAAGTTCAGGGTGCTGACTTTTCCCCCTGAACTAAGTGAATGGTGTATGTTTAATTAAAGTAAGATTGTTAACCCCTTAAAGATTCTTTCCTTAGAAAAGCAGATCAAAGAACCTGTGCTAGCATCCCTCCTGTGTGCTAGTGTTGTTGGTCTTATACCTCCATAGTGGCTGCAAGCAACATTGTTGTTAGAAACTTCTAGGTTGTTCTGGTTTACACTTCTCTTATTAATGATTTGGAGCATTCTTTGCCATAACCCGAGAACATGTGCAATTCTTCTTTTAAAAACTGTCTGTTTAAAAAAAAAACCAACAACAAACTGTTCATACCCTTTCACCACTAGTCTACTGGGAAATAGCTATAGCTCTGTGTGTATTTTTTTCACTATTCATATAGCTCAGAATATCAAAGCTTTATCAAAGAAAATTGATAAAGATTCCCCCCCCATTCAACCACTTCCTTCCTTATCCTAGATGCATAACTTTTGTCTATACAGAAGTTTTTCAGTTTCAAAAAATCAAAGTTTTCTATTTTACCTCTGTTAATTGCATCTATCTCTAATTTGATTAAGATAGATCTCCTAAACTATATGATGTTTCTATTCTAATTTTTCTATAACATGATCTTTAATAATAAGGCCATCCATCCATTTAGAATGTACTGTGGAATGTGGTAAGATGTTCGTATAAGTCTAATTTCTGCCAGACTGGTTTCTTGTTTTTTGACTGCTGCCTTATCATATAGTTTGAGGACTGGAAGTGCTATTTCCCCTTCATTCTTACTTATTTTCATCAGTTCCTGTGATGTTGCAGATCCTTTCATTTTCCAAATGAATGGTTATTATTTTATCAAATACTGCAAAGTAACATCCACCTTCCCCACCCCATGCAATCTGATTGGTATAGCACTAAAAGAATGAATTCTGGTAGTATGTTGTTTTTATTATATTGGCACAGCCTTGCAACAAGAACTGAATATTCCTCCAGATATTTAAGTTATTTATTTTTTAAAGGAATACTTTGTAACTGTATCTATACAAATATTTTGAGTACTTTGGTAAGTTGATCCACAGATATTTTATGTATTTTGTAGTTGTTAAAATGGGACTTGCCTTTCTATTACTGCATGTCTTTGATTTTAGACAGATGCTTTTTATAATATTAAAAAATGGTCCCTCCATGCCAATACTTTCTAGGGTTTTTAGCAGAAGAGTGTTGTACTCTGTCAAAAGATTTTTCTGCATTCAATCAGAATAACTAAATTATTAATTTTATTCATTTATTTCAAAGAGCCAGCTTTTAGGTTTATTTATCTTTTCTACAATTGTTTCTAGGCAGCTAGGTGGCACAGTGAATAGAGTGCTGGGAGTCAGGAAGACTCTTCTTTATGAGTTCAAATCTGGCCTCAGACATTCCCTAGCTGGGTGACCCTGAGCAAGTCACCTGACCCTGTTTACCCCTGTTTCCTCATCTGCAAAATGAGCTGGAGAAGGAAATGGCAAACCACTCCAGTATCTTTGTTACGAAAGCACCAAATCAGGTTGCAAAGAGTTGGACATGACTGAAATGGCTGAACAACACAGTTGTTTCCAATTTATTTATTTCCCCTCTAATAGCTCCTCTTTATTTTTATTTTAGGTTTATCTGTTGGGATTCCAATTTTTAAAAATTACTATTTAATTCATTAATTTTCGTCTTTTTTATTTCATTAATGGATGTTCATAAGAGTATGATTTTTCCCCTGAGGACTGTTTCAGTTGCATCTCAGAAATTCTGGCATGTTGTTTCATCATTATCTAGAAAATTACTCATTATAATACTTTACAACATAAGGTATGTGCTAGTTATATAAAACTAATAAATAAAAGTAAACATACATTATCACTTAAGAAGCATAATACAGGCTCTAAAGGATAGACCCATATCCCATACTAAGCATATTAACCAATAATTTTGTTGTGAAATAAACATTAATAAATAAATATAAATATAATATATTTAATAAATATAACAACATAAGACATTTTATATAGGGTCAAGAAGTTGTACACACAGAACAATAATGAGGCATCAGAGGACATTTTGGGAGGAAATCTGGTTACCCCATAAATAACAAATAGATATATTCATTATATTAATCAATGAATAACTACTTACTTAGAACTTACTATAAGCATTGGGATCATAAATACAAAAAAATGAAACAGTCCTACTCAAAATATTTTGCATTCTAATCAAGTAGATAAGTACTTATAAAAATATGTGGCATAAATATAAAGTTAATAAATACTTATATTTCTACATATTTTATATATGTTAATATGTGAACACATACATGATATAGTTAAGTAAAAGTTTGAGGCAAAGGACATTAGTAACTGGCAGGATAAAAAAAGCTTTACATAGAAGATATTGCTCAAGTTGTGTCTTGAAATAAAAGAACTCTGAGGCAGAAATAAGGAATTCCAGGCACCTGGAATGGCTAATTCCATCCCACAGTCACATGGATGGGAGAAAGATGGCAGAAGAACTTGGTGGGGTGAATGAGAGCCAAGAGTCCAGGATAATGCTAAAGTCATAAACTTCTAAGAGCTGAAGGATGATGATATCTTTGAGAACTATAGAGGAGATCAGAGAGGGGTGAGTTCAGGGTGAAGGATAATGAGTTTGGTTTTGGACACCTTGAGCTTCAGGTGTCTTTGGGACATATTGTTTAAAATTTCAACGGGCAATTGGTGATGTAGGCCTGAAGGGCAGAGGAGAGAACAGGGCTGCATCCACAGCTCTATGAGCTTTTAGCATGGAGATATTAAACACCTATAAAAGCTGATGAAATTGACAATTAACATCAAAAATTTACAGATAAATCCTTTAATAAAACAACACAAATCTAAGAATTAATCTAAACTCTTTATGAATCTATTTTTGTTTTCAATTTACAATACCTTTTAAGTTAAATTTTACAAATAACAATTTGTTGGTTAAGCCAGTATTCCTTTTTAAGTATCTAAAGTTTTACCTTCAATCATAAGTCAGAGAGAACGAGAGTATTGTATTGGGAAAATAAATCAGTGTCTTTAAGAATTCTTATTTCCTACTCTTTCAATTTTGTACTTTGCCCCACTTTTAGTTTTATTATTCTAGGATTTTATGAAAGAGTCTTTGTCTAATCCATTTATACCTATTATGTCTTACAAACTTTGATCAGATCCCACTCTCAGAATTTATAATTTCAATCTAAAGTCTTGATTTTTAAGAATCATTGCTAATCAAAAAAGGATTATAAATAACACAAAACTTCTCAAAAGTCATTATCAAGTCTGGTGCCCCCTTGAAATTTAAAAAACCTCATTTGGCAACTAAATTATTATCATAGGTATAAGAACTAAAAAGATCATATAGTCTAAGTCCCTCATGTTACAGATAAGGAAACTGAAGGCTGATACAGGCTAATTAATTTTACTGGAGGTCATACAATCATTACTTGCAAATCTTTCCATGCGTTGAATTTAGGCTCCAACAACTAAAATTTATTTGGATATACCTGCCCTGCTATAAAAGTGATATTAAAAACTATTTTGTTTAAAAAAAAATTGCGGGGAGGGCCAGGGCAATTGGGGTTAAGTGACTTGCCCAAGGTCACGCAGCTAGTAAATGTGTCAAGTGTCTGAGGCTGGATTTGAACTCAGGTCCTCCTGACTCCAGGGCCAATGCTCTACTCACTGTGCCACCTAGCTGCCCCTGTTTAAAAAAATTTTAAACAAAATTGATGACCATTGCTTCATAGCTCATTTTCTCTGTGGGTCAATAAGCAGAAGTCAAACTAACTACATTTTAGTTTCCTGTGCTATGAAGGCTGGAAAAGAGAGCAGATTTAACGATTGGACTAGAAGATTAAAACCTGAAAGAAAAGAATTCATTACACATTAGGGTCACAACGAAAAAAAAAATAGGCTACCAAATAGGGAGAAGTATATAGAAATGGTTAAGAAAGTAACATTAAATTATAAAAATTAATATTAAGGCTACTAAAACATGTAATTTTTACATATAAAAGGAAGTCCAATAGAGTAAAAAGCTTCAGAATACCATAACAAATTGGACTTACTGGGTTGTCCGTCGAATCGTCAGCCAATTGTAAACCAAAATAATCTCTCTCAGTTAAATCAAGATGTTTGAAGACTGTATCCAATAGAACTTGTCCCTGATCGTGTTTCTAGAAGAAAAATTTAAAAAACTTATGCCATCATAATACATTGAAATTCTAACCTGGACATTTTGCACTTTCTGTTAAGACTGGAGGTTATTTCCATACTAACTCTATCTACAAAAATGGGAAAGAAAAATGAATACTCCAAAGTAATATGACATGATTAACTTCCCCAAATGAGAATGAATTTTTAGTAATCAAATTTGGATTTCATTTCAAAAGGTATTAGTTTTTGGATGAACAAAATCAAAGCAGTTAGAATCAGAAAGAAAAGACATTGTAGGGAGAAAAATCTTTGCATCAAAAATTTCTTGAAAAAAAGCATGATATTAAAGAAATCGAGGGAATTGACAAAAAACATACAAAATGAAAAACCACTCTTCTATATAGTTCAAAGGGCATGCCCATTTTCAAAAGTGAAAGCTATTACCTAGAATATGAAAAAATGCTCAGTCATTGATAATGAAATGTGAATTATAACTCAAGCTTCAATTCATACTGATCAAATTGGTACACATAATAACAGATGAAAATAGTGTTGGAGAGGCTATGAGAAGACACATACAATAACATGCTGCTGGCAGAGCTGTCCATTCTGACAAACAATTTTACTTATAAGAGAAGTTTTTATATTATGACCCAGAGGACCCAGAGATCCCACTACTGGGTATGTTTCCTAAGGAGGTCAAAGACACAAAGAAATGCCCCACATAAATAAAAATATAAATAGCAGCACCTTTTTTTGGCAGTAGTAAAAAACTGGAAACAGAGTGGACTAATGGTTAGGAAATGGGTCTGGACAAAATGTGGTATGTTGATAAAGAAATATTATTGTAATATGAAAATAGAGACTTTAAGTATTCTGTTTAGCATTTGGAACCTATGTAACCAGCCCCTTTCCTACCTTTCCAATTTACTCTTCTCCATATACTCTACAACCCAGCTACACTAATCTACTTGCTGTAATACTCAATAGTCTATCTCCCAGCTATGCTTTTTGATTGGCTGTCCCTCAGGCCTGAAATATGCTCCTTCTTCCATCTTTACCTTCTGGCTTCCATGCGTTCTTTCAAAATTCACCTTGAATTCTTTTCTGCAAGAGCTCACCCCACCTTCCTTCCCAAAGCTCCCACCACCAGCACCTGCCTCCCCTCTGAGAATACCTTGCATTGATACTGCATATATGTACAATTATTTATATATGTGTATATATATATATATGTGTGTGCACGCACGTGCGTGCTGCCTATTTCTTTAGAAAAAGAGTTCATTGAGCAGGGACTGGGTTTTTGCTTTTTTTTTCTATCCCAATTACATAGCACAATGCCTGGCATATGATAGGAGCTTAATAAATGACTGTTTTTGTTGTCACATTCAATATCTCCCAACAGCAAGAATACCAGAGAAACACTCTAGTTATCTACCTGTCGTGTCTTCCTCTCACCATGCAACGAATCCATTTTTCTGTCTCCTAAAATTCCCTGATGATGTCCCACATGTCTCTCAAACTTCTCATGATTTATATTACAGTCTATTTACACCTACCATTTAACTTTCCGTAGCCCTCTATGTGATATTTACCTTCAGTTCTTTGAAGCTGGCGGTATTCAATATCTCACAGATAAAAGAAAACTGGTAAAATGTTATTATTAACAATATGGGCCTTCATTTTCTATGAAACTTGGGACTCTGTGATGCCCAAAAACAATCCAGCATGCTACTCCGGGCCCAGCTCACCCTCAATCTGTACCATCTGACACAGACATACATAGAACTGGACAAGCTCTATAGAAGTCCCCTTTCAAATATATGTTCAAAAACAGACAACAGACATACCTCAAACATTTCACCTTTCCCATGAGGATGGAAAAGCCAACCTCCTTTGAGTGATTACAAGTCTCTTCCAGGAAGGTCTGCCATACTTTAGGGGAAATAATATAATTTACATGTGGGAGACCTCATCATCCCCAGAGAATCACCTCCTTGACCTGGACTCAGATCTGGATTTCCTCCATCACACCGGTATCTTGTTTTATGCCTTGCCCGATTTTAAATGTCAGGCAGTCAGTGAAGAAGGTTATTTTTATTGTTCCACTTTTCAAGGAATCCTGAATGATGATTGTGATGTATGGATATGAGAGACCTTGTTGTAAAAAAAGCCAGTAAGGTGGCATCAGCAAATGCTTTTTTGTAACAAAAAAAAAAAAGGAAAAGGCAAAGGCACACTGGAATCTTATATTCTCTACTCTTTCAGTCAGATAAGATTATAAAAATGTTGTCCATTACTGACTATCACTTGCAAAAGTCTGCTTATTTTCTGCTAATGCTCTTCTTGAAAATACCTTCAACTGAGAGAGAAATGAGTCTCATAAAGATTTTGTACAGATAGCAGGGTAGGCACATAGATTGGCAGTTGATGTTCACTTGGTCAAGATTTTGTTTTCAGAACACAAACAAAAAATCCTCAGAGCTTGCTTAAACTATATTATAGCTGCCCTGGAAACATCTTTAATGACTGTAATGTTACATGCACAAATCTACCAATGAAAATATCAAAAGAGAAAACTATTTATGGCACCATACAATAATCAAGTAATTTTAAATTGGGGGGGGGGGAAGGAGGAAGGAATAAGCTTTTGTACAGAGCCTACTATATGGCAGTCACTACACTAAATCCTTTACAAATATTCTCTCATTGATCCTTACAACAATCCTATGAAGCAAGCACTATCATGATTCTCATTTTATAGTTGAGGAATACGAGGCATAAAGAAACTAAGAAACATGCATGGAGTCACACAGCTAGCTAACAAGCATCTGAGGTCAGGCCTTCTTGATTCAAGGCTTAGCACTCTATCCACTGTGCCACTTAGTTAAACTTGGAATGCTCCAAACATTTATGAAAAATTTATAAGAGGCCTTGTAACCAATGCCACTCTCATTTCTCCTTTTTACCTCAAGTATTCTTAGAAAATGGGTTTATCTGTGAAACATTTTTATTTATAAATTTAGTACCTTAACCTAAGTTAAGATTCACTATCCTAAAGCCATAGATAATTTTATGGCAGATTTTGATAAGGCTTAAAAAAAGTTCACAAATATTCTTCTTAAAATAAAGTTTTATTGAGGCTTTAAGAAATCCCTTTATTTATACCTTTCGTAATTATATCATGGTCATTTCTGGAAGAATTCCCAGAAGAACAAATCAGAGAGAATAACTGACATGATCACATGTGACAATGACAACATTCTACTATAGCAATCACATTCTTCTTTGGCTTTAGTGTCCTTATCTATAAGGGTGGCTGACTAGATCAGTCTCAAAGGTCCCTTCTAGTGAGATCCATAAATAAATCACACACTCTCTCTCTCTCTAGCTACACTGATTAGTAGGTAATCCATTAATTTATATCAAGTGTGTATGAAGTGCCAATAACTATGTGCCAAGGACTGTGTCAAGTAGAGGGGATAGTTACAAGACAGTCCTTGTTCTCAAGGAGCTCACAGTTTAATGAGGGAGACAAGATGTAAACAACTATGTATGAACAAGATACAGATGGGATAAATTGGAGATAATCTCAGAGAAAAGGCACTAAAATTAAGGAAGAGTGGGAAAAGGGTCTTGCAGAAGGCAGGACTTTTACTGACAGTTAAAAGAAAACAGGGAAGGCATATATTAAGTACTATGTGCCAGACAACATGCAAAGTATTGGCAATTACTGCATTTGTCCTTCGTTTTCAAAGAGAACCATGACATCAGGGAAATGATGACATGACTTACAGTTGACTTTGAGTTGAGGGAGGCCTGTGTAAGGTCACCAGCCTCATTTTCTCCTCCAGGGTCAGCAGGGGTCTAGTGGCCAGATATTCATGAGGAGGGCTGGGGATGGCCCAGGATGCAATGGGAGACCCTGGCCCTTTTAGGCTAAAGCCTTTTCAGGTTCTCACTCTGAGTGAGGTAAATGCCCATTCAGTGAATAGGCCCCTTAAAGAAGTGAATCAAGGGATGGCTCCTTTAATTAAAAATAAAAAAAATCAAACAGGCAGTGGAAGTCCCTCAGCGTTGCTGTAAGCACTGGTGGTACAAATACAAGCAAAAGGAAGGCAGTACCAACTTTCAAAGAAATTACATTCTAATGGGGGAAGACAAAAAAAGCAAAGGGGTGGGGGTAGGGAGAGTGAAGACATGGAGGCCATGCATGGCACTGAAGACTACTATGAAGAGCATTACGTGGCCATGTTGTGCCGAAAAAAGCGAGCGAGACCCAGATATAAATTTAGATGTGGATTTATTGAAACACACAACTGTTCGGAGTAATTACTCAAATCGAACAGCAGAGAGGAGGGGAAGAGAAAGAACACAATTAGATTTCCGTGGAGATGGGGACACAAACAGTGGGACAAGCTGAGGCAGGATTATTTCCGTGGAGAAGGGAACACAAACAGTAGGGTCCGTGGAGATGGGAGTAAAAACAGTGGGGCAAGATGGAGAAACTGGGGGCGGGGGAGGGCAGGGCATAACAGCCACACCATCTGGTTCAGAGGTTCTTCTTAACCTCTTTTTGATCATAGACACCACAGGCAGTCCAGTAAAACCTAAATATCACTTGTCAGAATGCTTTTAAATGCAAAAATGCAAAGGATTATATATGGAACTAGTTACATTCAATCAACATATTAAAAAAAATTCATGGACCTCTGAAAATGTATGCAAGATTAGGGCCTTGAATAAGAAACCTTAGTCTAATGGAAGGAAACATCAGTTGAACCTGGAGTAACCTAAGTAATTTCAAATTCTGCCTCCCACACTGAGCAACACGAAGTAATTTAAAAGTCTATCTCTTAAATGCAAATCAAAACAACTCTTAGGTACCACATCTCTCCTGTCAGATTGGTCAAGATGACAAAACAGGAAAATCATAAATGCTGGAAAGGATGTGGAAAAATTGGAACACTGTTACATTGTGGGTGGAGTTGTGAACTGATCCAGCCATTCTGGAGAGCAATTTGGAACTATGTCCATAGGGCTATAAAAAAAGTGCATACCCTTTGACCCAGCAATACCACTTCTAGGGCTGTGTCCCAAAGAGATCATACAAATGGAAACAAGACCCACATGTACAAAAATATTTATAGCAGCTCTTTTTGTGGTGGCAAAGAATTGGAAATCAAGGGCATGCCCATCAATTGGGGAATGGCTAAACACGGTTGTGGTATATAAATGCAATGGAACGCTACTGTGCTATAAGAAATGAGGAGCAGATAGACTTCATAATAACCTGGAAAGACTTATATGATCTGATACTGAGTGAGGGGAGCAGAACCAGGAGAACATTATACACTATTACAGACATACGATATCTGTGATAACTAACTTTGATATACTTGGCTCTTCTCAGCAATGCAAGGTTCAAAGACAGCTCCAAAAGACTCATGATGGAAAAAGCTATATCCAGAGAAATATTTACAGAGTCTGATTGAGGCAAACTATTTGCTCTTTCTTTTTTTTTCCCCTTCTTTTTTGGTTTGGTTTCTTCTTTCTCATGATTCATTCCATTGGTTATAATTCTTTACAAATTGACTATTGTGTAAGTAAGTTTAATGTGAAGGTATATGTAGAACTTACATTGGATTACATGCCATCTTGGTGGGGAGGGGAGAGAAGAGAGAGGGGGAGAAAATTTGGAACTCAAAAACTTGTGGAACTGAATGTTATAAACCAAAAATAAAAAATAAAAAAAACAGCGTTGGAGGCTGCAAAATAAATAAATGAGAGTCTGTCTCTCACACTATGTAACTGTTGAAAAAAAAATTCATGGTCCTCTGAAATGTCTTTGAGTATGCCTCCTCTAGGTCCAGTGTTTCTGGAAAATATGGCAATTCAAAAGACAAGTTTAAGGTCCCCTTAACATTCTTAATACCTATTTGCCTCAGTTTGTCATCTGTAAAATGAGCTGGAAAAGGAAATGACAAACCACTCCAGTGTCTTTGCTAAGAAAACCCCAAATGGGGTCACAAAGAGTTAGACATAGTGATAAATTGAACATAGCATTTAAATAAGCTTTTAAGGTTCTGGAAGTTCTTTACATATATTATGTCAGTTAATCTTACCAACAACCTTCAAATTAGTGGGGAAGGTACATATTTGTTTAAGTAGACCTTGCTTCAAAACATAACCAGAATAAAGCAATGAACTTTAGAAATCCAGGGAGTGGCAACCAAAATGTCAGGGACTCCACTGAGCTCTCCCAAATTTCCCTCCAAACGACTTCAAATTCTAGAGAAGCAGAACCCACAAAAGGATGGGGAGAGATACTTTTTCAGCATAAGAGAACTTACAAGGTTGGCAGGAAAGTTCTGTCATACTGGGGTGAGAGTGGAGTGCACATGGTTCTGCATAGGCTGTATCAGTGCAGGCCCTGCCCCAGCCAACCAGGAGCAGGTCTTGGGGGCAACTAAATCAGCAGCAGCAGTAACTGCTTCTAGAGTTCTCAGCCAACAGAGGGTAAGAGGGTTGAACAATTGGTCAGCAGATTATAGGGGTCCCTTTGCTGGCACGAGGGGCAGGACTCTGTTTCATTTCCCTAATTTGGATCTGGGTGGCAGACTTGGGTCTCAGCACAAGAAGAGGAACACTAGCACACCAGAGCTTGTAGTCGAGGGGTACAGGGACCCTGGCCACAGTTCCAGGACTAAAGAGTGCTTGTGGTCACTCACAGACCAGGGCACAGGCAAGAAAAGTATAAAAATGCACCTCTTTTTATATCACACCACCTTGGAAGAAGCAAAAACTTTCAGGACCCCAGAATTAGCTCTAAAAACAATTGCACAAAATCCTCAAGTTTAGGACAGTGCCTCTGCCACCCCAGATGCAGAGTCCCACTTTAGCAGAATTAAAAGTCAAGAAATAGGCTATAAAAACGAGCAAACAACAAAAAGGATCCTGACACCAGAAAGTTACTATGGTGACACAAATTCAGAAGAAAACAAAGTCAAAACTGCTACATCAAAAGCCTCAAAGACAAATGTGAATTGGTCTCAGGTCCTAAAAGAATCCCTAGAAGAACTCCGAAAGGTTTTTAAAAGTCAAATAAAAGAAGCAGAGGAAAAACTGGGAAAAGAAATGACAGTGCTGCAAGAAAATCATGAAAAATTAGTCAACAGCTTGGTAAAGTAGGCACAAAAATTCCTTAGGAAAATAATATCTTAAAATTCAGAATAGAGGATCATGTCTATGAGTAAGGATTCCTTATCCAGAGACAATGGCCCTGATAGAATGGACCCTGATGGTATCATTGAGAGTAACTGGAGTGAGATTGTGGATAGTTTTCATTATGAACCTCTCAGAATCTCTTCTTCGTGGTATATAGGCCTATGGTTTTGAGAAGCCATCTGCTATTCAGCAACATGCAATTCTTCCTTGTATCAAGGGTTATGATGTGTTCAAGCCCAGTATCGGACTGGGAAGACTGCTACCTTTGCAATTTCCACTTTGAAACAGATTGAGTGGGACTTAAAGGTCACTCAGGCTTTGGTTTTGGCACCCACTAGAGAGCTATCTCAAAAGATCCAAAAGGTAGTGGTGGCAGTGGGAGACTACATGGGTGCCTTATGCCATGCCTGCATTGGAGGGACAAAAGTTAGGGCTGAGGTTCAGAAGTTGCAAGTGGAAGCTCCCCATATCATTGTTGGCATCCCAGGTCATGTCTTTGACATGCTCAACAGGCGATACTTACCTCCTAAATACAACAAGATGTTTGTTCTGGATGGAGCAGGTGAAATGTTGAGTCATGGTTTTAAGGATCAGATCTATGACATATTCCAGAAACTCGGTGGCAATACTCAGGTGATGGTACTCCTATCAGCCACCATGCCCTCAAATGTGCTTGAAGTGATCAAGAAGTTTATGAGGGATCCTATCAGGATTTTAGTCAAGAAGGAGGAATTGACATTGGAAGGCATTTGTCAGTTTTACATAAATGTGGAACAAGACGAGCGGAAGCTAGATATCTTGTGTGAGATCCGTATGAAACGCTATTACCCAAGCTGTTATCTTCATTAATACCTGCTGAAAGGTGGATCGGCTCACTGAGAAAATGCATGCCCATGACTTTACCATCTCTGCAAAGAACTGAGACATGGACCAAAAAGAACATGATGTAATCATGAAGGAGTTTCCAGTTGAGTGCTTATTACCACTGACCTATACTAGCTAGAGGCATTGATCTTTGTTTATTAATTATGACCTTCCCACCAACTGGAAGAACTATATTCATAAAATTGGCTGTGGTGGGCACTTTGGCCATAAAGGCATGGCCATCAACATGGTGACAGAGAAGATAAAATGATTCTTTGAGACATGGAGACCTTCTTTAACACCTCCATTGAGGAGATGCCTCTCAATGTGGCTGACCTCATCTGAAGGGTTTCCACACCTAATTTAGTATGCTCTCTGGGATGGGGGGAGGAGGAACTGAATGGGAGGGTGGAACAAGGGATGAACACCTTGTAAGCAGAATGGCCTTTGTTTTCTTTGAGTGACTCAGTTTATCTCATTGAGCCTTGCTGGATGCTGGGCCCCAGGCTCAGAGCCCTGTTAGGTGTGAAACCTTGGTGGGGCCCCAGGTAGGGCTAACTCCAGGGAGGGCCTAGTTTACATGTCTGGGACAGCAGAGGCTTTTAGACCACTGTGGGTTTAAGTCCGCCTCTTTGTGAGATTCATGGGGCTGGCTAAGGGGAGGTGTTAACTCCAGAGTCATGCCCTATTAGGCGTTAACCTGATCTACGTGGATGTGAACCTCCCAGGGTCCTAAGGGGAGGGGCCAACTCAAGAACCAATCAGCTCTGGTCATTCAGGAGACGCTTGATGATGTCAAAAACTCTATAAGAGGAGAGAAGACAGCTTGAAGATCCCTTTTTGGTTGGAGCAGCAGTGGTGGCGAGCGTGACTCTGGGCCAGCCCTTGTTCCAAGCTCTTGGGCTGAACCTAGATGTTGGTAACTATGAATTGTATTGGGTCTGTCTGTTGATATTTGTAATTTGTTTGTATGTTGTTCTCAAGTTCAGCGTGCTGGTTTTTTCCCCTGAACTAAATGAATGTTCTGAAGTTCAGGGTGCTGGCTATTTTCCCCTGAACTAACTGAATGCTGTCTGTATGCTGGATTAAAGTAAGCTGGTCAACCCCTTCACCTTGCTTTCCTTGGTTAAGCAGATCAAAAGAACCTGTGCTTTCCCGGCATGCCGGCAGAAGCTGTGGGTGGATCTCACACCCCCACAGAAGCTGCTAGCCAGATTGTTATACACACCCTGGTCATTTTTTCCTTTCCTTTTTTTTTTTTTGACTTTGAATAAATGTTTTGAGGCAAAACAAAAAGAAAAAAAAAAACAAATCCAGAATAGGCCAAATGGTAAAAAGAGGCACCAAAATCCAATGAAGAGAAAAACACCTTAAAAAGCAGAATTGGCCAAATGAAAAAAGACATACAAAAATTCACTGAAGAAAAGAACTCCTAAAAAAAAGTATAACTGGCCAAGTGGGAAAGGAGGTACAAAAGTTTACTGAAGAAAATAATTTCTTAAAAAAAAAGAGGAATTGGGCAAACAGGAGCTAATGATTCTATGAGATATCAAGAAGTAATAAAACAAAATCAAAAGAATGAAAAAAATAGAAAAAATGTGAAATATCTTACTGGAAAAACAACTGATCTAGAAAATAGATCAGGAGAGATAATTTAAGAATTAATGAACTACTTGAAAGCCATGATAAAAAAAAAAAAGAACCTAGACATCATCTTAAGAAATTAACAGGGAAAACTGGCCAACTGAAAAATTCAGGAACCAGAGGTGAAAGAATCCACCTATCACCTCCTGAAAGAGATCCCAAAATGAAAATTCCCAGGAATATTATAGCCAAATTCCATAGATCCTACGTCAAGGAAAAAATACTGCAAGCAGTCAGAAAGAAATACTTCAAGTATCATGGAGCCACAGTCAGATTAACACAAGATTTTAACAGCTTCTACATTAAAGGATCAGAGGGCTTAGAATATGAGAAGCCAGGTGGCAAAAGAGCTAGGATTACAACCAAGAATCACCTACCCAGGAAAACAGTATAATACTTCAGGGGAAAAATAGACATTCAGTGAAATAGAGGACTTCCAGTATTCCTGAGGAAAAGACCAGAGCTAAACAGAAATTGAGACTTTCAAATACAAGAGTCAAGAGAAGCATAAAAAAGTAAATAGTAAAGAGAAGTCATAAGGGATTCAATAAGCTTAAACTGATACTTATAACTCCCAAGAGCTTTCTCATTATTAGGGCAGTTAGAAGGAGTATACATAGAGGGCAACGGTATAATTTGAATATGATGGGATGATTACCCAAAAAAATAATATTCTGCAGTAGGAAAGAGAAATGCACTGAGAGGAGGGGAAAGGGAAAGGTAAAATGGGGTAAATTATCTCACTTAAAAATAGAGGCATGAAAGAATTTTTACACTGGAGGGAAAGAAAAGTGTGGGGGGGAAGCACATGAACCTAACTATCATTGAAATTGACTCAAAGAAGTAATAACATACACAGTTGGTCGTGTATAGAAATCTATCTTACCATACAGAAAAGGAGGAAGGGAAGGGGGGTTGATAGAAAGGAGGGTGGACTGGGGGAGGCAGTAGCCAGAGGCAAAACACTTTTGAGGATGAACAAGGTAAAAGTAGAGAGACTAGGAAAAACAGGGAAAGTAGGATGGATGGAAATATACAATTAGTAATCATAACAGCAAAAAAAAATTATAGTAAGTTTATCTGATAAAGACATCTCTCAAATATATAGAAATATCAGTCGAAATTTATAAAAATAAGAGCCATTCCCCAATTGATAAATGGTCAAATGATATGGACAGGGAGTTTTCAGATGAAGTTATCAAATCTATCTATAATCATATGAAAAACATACTCTAAATCACTACTGATTAGAGAAATGAAAATTACAACCATTCCAAAATACCCACTATGACTGTCAGATTGGTTAAAATGACAGAAAAGGAAAATGACAAATGTTGAAGGAGATGTGGGAAAACTGAGACCCTAATGCTGTTGGTGGAATTGTATACTGATTCAACCATTTTGTAGAACAATTTGGAACTCTGCCCACAGGGCTATAAAACCATGCATACCCTTTAATCCAGCAATACCACTAGTGGGTCTGTATCCAAAGTAAAAAACAAAAAGGAAAAGTATCTATACGTACAAAAATATTTATGCCAGCTCTCATAGTGGTGGCAAAGAATTGGAAATTGAAGGGATGCCCATGGGGCATGGGGAAGGGCTAAACAAGTTGTGGTATATGATTGTGATGGACTATTATTGTGGTTTAAGAAATGACAAGCAGGATGCTCTCAGAAAGACCTGGAAAGACCTATATGAACTGATGCAAAGTGAAGTGAGTAGAACCAGGAGAACAGTATATATATATAGTAACAGCAATATTGTATAATGATCAACTATGACTGATTTAGTTCTTCTCAGCAATACAATCATCCAAGACAATTCCAAAAGATTCATGATGGAAAAATACTATCCACACCCAGAAAAAGAAGTATGGAGTCTGAATGCAGATCAAAGCAAACTATTTTCACCTTTTTGTGTGTCTTTTCCCTTTTGTTCTGTTTCTTCTTTTACAACATGGCTAACGTGGAAATATGTTTACACGACTGATTGCACATGTATAACCTGTATCAGATTGCTTGCCATTTGGGGAGAGGTGATGGGAAGGAGAGAGGGAGAAAAAATTTGTAGCTCAAAATTTTATAAAAATGAATGCTGAAAATTATCTTTACATGTAATTGGAAAAAATAAAATACTATTTAAAAAAAAGAAATTGATGATGATAAAAAATGCTATCCATCACCAGGGAAAGAACCAACAAAGTCTGAATAAAGACTGAAGTATACTTTTTTTAATCTTTATTTTTCTTGGGGTTTTGTTTGTTTGTTTTTTGGCTTGTGTTTCTTTCACAACATGACTAAAATGGCAACATGTTATGCATTATTACATGTGTATAACGTATATCGAATTGCTTGCCTTCTCAATGGGGATGGGGGAAAGAAAAGTTAGAGAATATGGCACTGAAAATTTTAAAAAACAAACATTAAAAATTGTACATGTAATTGGGAAAAAGTTAAATACTAATTTAAAATAAAAGAAATCAGGAAGTGATATAGGACTTTTCCCTTTACAAAAGGATACAAAACAGGATTCTTTTTTATTTTGCTCAGGAGGTCAGCAGTTCCCAGTGATAAGAAACTTTGTTTACAAACCATCATAAACAATTTAAAATAAACTATCTTTGTTTATAAATGTTAGAATCACTAAAATAGACCAACAGTTACTTCAGCTTAAAAGGTATGGTGACTTTTTAAACTTAAACATACAAATACAGTATAACTGAAAAGAACACTAGAATAATCTAATCATTTATACCCATTTGAAGTCATTACCAATTTAAGATAAAATAAAAGTATTTATATATCTTTATCAATATCTAATTGTCTCTTCAGTGAATCAAGTGGTAGTTTATAGTGTATCACTGATAAGCTTCATAGCCAAAGGGGACCTTAAATATGTAGTCTAGCAGATCTCCAGGCAGCAAAATTGGATTTACTCTGAGACTTCCAAAACACCAATGGATCGCTTTCTACTTCAATTCAACACATATTAAATGCCTATTACATCTAACTTACAATGTTAGAATATAAAGGGGAAAAGGGAAATTGCTTTGAAGAAGTCCACAATTTACTGGATGCCAGTATGAGAAATAAAATGGACACAGATAAATCAATACAAGGCAATATGAGGAGGAATAGGGAACAGAAGTGGGGGAAAGAATAGAACTTTCAAGGAAGACTTCACATAAGAGTTGGCACCGGAGCTGAGCCTTAAGGGGAGACAAAAGCTGAGAAAGAGAAAAGGATGCACTATCATCATGGGAAATGGGCTACATAAAGGTTTGGTGGGGATGTCAAATTCAAAGACAGGATGTCAAATTCAGTGAAAAGCTAAACAGTTTGGATGGGGTGTGAACTGCAATAAGTAGAGTAATAAGAAATAAGGCTAAAAAGCTAAATTAAAGACCAGAATGCAGAAGGCTTTATATGCTAGGCTAAGGAATTTTATCTTAGAAACCACAGGAAATTACAGAAAAATATTGTGGCAAGGTTAGACCTATGCCATAAGTAAATGATTTTGGCAGCTATAGGAAATAAGTACTGGCTAATTGAGGTATGGGGACCGGAAACAAAATTTTGAGGGTGTAGCTATAGTCCAGATGACAAATGAGAACTTGAACTAGAATAATGACCGTAAGTGGAAAGAAGTGTCCAATAATGTGAAAAAATGTTATGGAGGTAGAAATGGCAAGACAACAATTATTCACACCTTTCTCTCTGCCTGGATATGGGGTTGAAGTAGGATTGAGCATTACTCCAAGGTTGTGAATCTGGGCAAGTGGTAGGATATTAGTGCTTTCAAAATAAAAAGAAAGTTAGGAGTCAGGTTTAAGGGGAAAGAGATGAATTCCATTTTTAACACGTTGAATTTTAGACACTTGTGAGATATCCAGGTGGAAGTATCCCGCAAGCAGTTAGAAATGAAAGAATGGAATTCAGAAGAGAGAAATTAGAATTAGATGTACATGTATGAGTCATTTGCAAAGAAATGAGAACAGAACACATAGGAGAGAGGGTCGATGACTGAGACTTGGGGTAGTCCCAAGGGACCTCTGCCCTTTGACTTCTAAACCCTCTCACTTGTAGATCTTAACAGCTCCCCTAGGTTTAAGTACCACTTTGATCCAGATTTCCAAGTCAATCTATATCTAGCCCTAGTCTTTATTCTAAGCTCTAGTCTTGTATCATCAACTGGCTGCACTGGACATTTAGAATTAGATGTCCAATAGGTTATTTCAAACTCAGCATGTCTCATCTTCTCCAACAAAGCCATCCCTCTCACAAACTTCCCCAATATTTTCAAGGACCTCAGGCTTACAATGGTAGTACCATCCTCAGTCCCTCATCTTATTCACCCCCCATATCTAATTAGAGCCAAATCTTGTCCTTTTTTTCTCTAAAACATACCTCACGTTTGTTCCTTTCTCTCCACTCATTCACACAGACACAAACCTAGGCTAGGCCCTCAACAATTCTCACCTGTGCCATTACAAAAGCCTCTGAATTGGCGTCTGCCCCAATCCACTCTACTCAGCTGCTAAACTCATTTCCCAGAATACCCATTCTGTTCTGCCTCACTTTTATCTATGTACACTTCTATTATGCCATAATGATTTCTGCTTCTTCTCCCTTCCTCTCCCTATATAACCCCATTCTAATTTTTTTCTTCTAAAACCATTAAAACAGACTAATACCATCGATTATCCTTTTGTCATTTTTACCTTTCTCTATGACCCTTAAAGATATTAGGGTTGTGAGAAGACATGTGTCTCTTATCCCCAAATTAACAGGTTAACAATTCATCCCCAAAGATTCCCATCCAATTAAACAAATGTGTACCTATCTTTCCATGTTGCTTTTAGTGCCTGTGTTTCCATTACAAAATATGTCCTCAGCTCTGGTGTTTTCATTTAGAATGCTTGGTAATTGTAAATTTCTTCTTTTCCCCTGTAGGATTCTATTTAGTGTTGGCAGGTAAATTATCCTTGGTTGTAACTTTTATGTCTTCCATTTTAATACTGGATCCCAAGCTCTCCTCTCTTTCAAAGTGGCAACTGCTAAGTCTCTGTGAGTTTTCTTGTAGCCCCTTGGTACTTGGAACTTCTTTTTGGCTACTTGTAGTGTTTTTTCTTTAATCTGGAAGCTTTGGAATTTTACTCGGATGTTCTTGAATATTTTCATTTTGTGGTTTCTTTTTGAAGGTGATGGGTGGATTGCTTCTATTTCCAATTTAACCTCTGGTTCTAAAAATTAGGGGCAGTTTTCATTTATACTTTTTGAAATACAGCATACAGACTTTTTGATAATAGTTTTCAGATAGACTGGTAATTATCAGATTATCTCTTCTTAATCTGTTTTCCAGATAAGTTGAATTTATCATGATATTTCTTACATTTTCTTCTGTTTTTTTTCAATCTTTGGGTCTTATTATTTTTTATTATATTATTGAGTCATTGTTTTCTGTCTGGACCATACTAATTTTCATGGGATTCGGTTTTTGAGTGAGATTTTCCCTCATCTCTTCTAAGAGATCAATTCTCCTTACCATTCTTTCCTCCTTAGCTTTTCTATTCTGTATTTCATTTCATTTCTTCTAGGTACTCCTGCAATCCCTGTGGCTGAGACATTTTTTTCCTCCCAGGTTTTACCTGGACTTATTGTAGTGTCACAACTTAGGGATTACCCTCCAGATGTCCCTCTCAAAACAAGTCATTTTCCTGATAGTATTTAGTATTTTTCTTGCTTTACTCATTTCATCCTCTCTCAGCATCTAGGATGGAGAACCTGTCTGGCACTGAGTATGGAGACAAAGACTAGGTCCCTCCTTTAAGGGACACTGAGCTGCCCAATGGATTATTTTGTTGATTGGGAACTCTCTTTTACCACAGGGTTCCAAGAGTCTCAACTTTCCATCTGCTCTGAGTTTTGCCTAGGGTCTTTCAACGCTGCTGGGCTGGGGAGCCATTCTGACTCTGGGTTCCTGCCATATGTCTGAGAATTGCTAGGACTGAAGTTTGACCAGAGCCTTTGTTTACTAATATTCATGGAACTAACAAGTACCCAGAGGCAGCTCCATTCAGCTGGGCCTCCTTTGGAAGTAGCAAATCAATTAACAGACATTTATAAAGCACCTCTAGTCAGCTCAAGTAGTTTTAAGGATGTCTGTGACAAGAGGAATTTACATTTTCAGAATAATGAATCAATAAATTGAAATCAGAATATTATATACTCTTTGATACCCCACTATTGCTAATTCCTAATACATGTTATTAATTATCAATAAAGGAAAAATTAAGTTTAATATTCACTGTACTGGGAATGGAGGGAGAAGGAAGAGAAATAAAAGAATAGTTCCTCTCCCTGCTCAAACATTCTTCTGAGTTAGAAAACAAGGAACAGTAGAAAGAACACTAGCTCTAGAATGAAAAGACCTAGATTAAATCCTACCAGGTGTGACCTTGGGCAAATCAATTAACCTCCCTGCCTCAGGTTCCTCATTATCAAATAAGGGGAGTGGTGGACTAGAAGGCTTCTGACAATCAATTCCAGTTCTCACTCTATGATTCTATCTATTCTTAACAGTTGTTTTACAAGACATTAATGGATTTTTCTAAGGTAAAAGACAAATACACACTTGTGTAGATAGATATACATGCATATATATATCAGAAGAAATCTTTCAGTATAATTAAATACATCTTACTATTTTTAAAGGACCATATTTCTGATTTTTGCCTCAAAAAAGGCAGAGTAAAAAAAGAGAAGTAAATCATGTATCAATACATCAAATGACAGTAGGTAACTAAAAAAAAAAATTTTAAATGGTGACCATTACATAATTTCACATCAATATTGAATTGCAAAGCTAATCGAAAGTAATTAGCATTATCATTATTTATTTGCAAAATTGTATCCAAATAACAATATATCACTAGACATTCAAAATTTTAACATTATTATGAGACAAAAAAAATTTCTAGAACAATGCGTAGAACATAAAAAAAGACATCGTATCTTATACACAATTCAGGATCAAATGAATCAATAGGCATTTATTATGCACTTAACATGTCTCAGGCAGTATGCTAAACAATGGAAAAATAAAGACAAATGTAAATTAGCTCCCACCTATAAGGAGCACACATTCTAATGGGTGTGTGTATGTATGTGTATACACACCAGATGCAAAACAAATACAAAGTAGTTATGGGAGAGATGCCACTAGCAGCTGGCAGGTTAGGAAAGGCTTTATGTAGAAGGGAGCATATACAGTGAGTATAACTAGATAAATGGAAAGAACAGTATCACATTGCATTTTAAGTCCTAGAGAGGTGAGTATTTAGTTCTAACTTAAAATCAATGAAGACAAATCCTGGTAAAGAATAAGGCATTCTAAACTGTCTAGAATACAAAATAGATTCCTCTATTGAGAAAGCTTGCCGATTAAAGATCTGTCAAAAAAAAGTATTTATAATGCAAGGCAGGTAGGGGGCACAGCAGAGAGAGCACCAGCTCTGTACTTAGGAGAACCTGAGCACAAATCCAGCCTTACTAGCTGTGTGACCTAGGCAAGTCACTTAACCCTGACTGTCTCCAAAAAAACCCTTTATAACATCTTACGGCCTTTACTGTTTCATATTACTATAACCAAATTTATTTTTTGGTGGAAAACATCAAGTAAACTATGCTTTTGGCTGATGTTAATATAATTCCAAAGGGGGGGAAAAGGAGCTATATAAAGTGGCTATTTAAGCAATACAAGATGTTTACAGATTTAGATGAACGACTTGTCAATTCTCAGTGGATCAAACAACTCTATGAATTTTCTGAAATCATATTTTTAAAAGATACAACTCCATATGGAAGCCAAGATGGTAGAGTAGAAGGAGCATTCCAGTCAAACTTTCACAACATTAATGTCCAAAGAACTTTAAAATAAGTGTCAATAGAATTTTGAAGGAGCATAGCCAAAAGTTGGGGTGAGACAATTTTTCAGCCCAAGAGAACTTTGGTCAGAAGAGTCTCTGACAACGGGGTAGGAGCTGGCTGGGAGTGCAACACTAGCTGTAAGCCTTGGAGGCAACAAAAGTGGCAGCTGTAGCAATTTCAGGAGTTCTTACCATCTAGACACGATAAGGGTATTGGATAACTGGTCAGGTAGAGATTCCAGGAGACCCACGTTCTGGCACTGGGTGTGAAACTGGGTGATGTCTGGCAACTCCACTGCCCCACTGCCCATTACCCAGCACCAGGTAACAGTTCCAGGGCAAAGAGGAACACTTGTGATAGCAAGGGAACAATTGCTGGGGTGGCAATGCCAAGAAAGAAGGAGCACTGGGGCTTGAAGTCGTAAGGGAACAAGGCTCCTACCTGGATAAGGATTAGAGGACAGACCAAGAAAGCAATGATCATACTGCTCCCCAGAACACACCACCTGGAAGCAGTGAAAACTGTAAGTTTCCCAGAATTAGCTTTGAAAATAGCAAGGTAAAAAAAGCTGAAGCATGAAACAGTATACCCCACGTCCCCTGGGACAGCAGAACCCAACTCTAACACACAGTTCAAAGTCAAGAAAGAGGCTGGGAAAATAAGCAAGAGACACCACCACCAAAATAAAGGACCAGATGATAAAAATCTACTATGGCAACAGAGAAGCTCAAGCCAAGGATTTGAAAATATCTACAAGCAAAGTCTCAAAGGGAGAAAAACTGCAGGCTGGACACAGAACCAACAAGAATTCTTGGAAGAGCTAAAAAAGAGGGGCAATAAGATTTTAAAAATCAAGTAAGAGTTGTAAATAAAAAAATGAGAAAAGAAATGAGAGAAACGCAAGAAAATTATGGAAAGGATAAATTTTAACTTGGTAAAATAGGCAAAAAAAAATGCTGAAGAAAATAAAAAACAGAATTGTACAAATGGCAAGAGGCACAAAACTTTACTAATGAAAGTAACTTAAAAAGTAGAATTGGCCAAATGGAAGCTTATGACTCCAAACACATCAAGAAACAATAAAACAAAGTCAAAAGAATGAAAGAAAAAAAATGAAAATGTGGAACATCTCATACAAAAAACAACTGACCTGGAAAACAGATCAAGGAGAGATAATTTAAGAAATGTTAGACTATACAAAAGCCATGATTAAAAAAAAGAGCCTAGACATATTTCAAGAAATTATAAAATTACTCCAATATCTTAGAAACAGAGAGCAAAACAGAAATAGAAAGAATCCACCAATTACCTCCTGAAAGAGATCCCAGAATGAAAAGTCCCAGGAATATTATAGCCAGATTCCACTGGTTAATTTGATTTTAAAAATAGAGTAGGAAACCATACTAAAGCACAAATGAAAAGTGTGAATACAGCACCAATAAAAATGAAGTTAAAGCAATTTTAAGAGCTATTTTACTCAATTATATGACAATATAACAGATAATCTAAGCAAAATGGATGAATATTTACAAAAACATGAATTGGTCAGATAAACAGAAGAGGAAATAGAATACTTAAATAAATTTACCTTAGAAAAAGAAATTGAAAAAGCTATAAATGAGCTCCCTAAGAAAAATCCCTGGACCAGATGGATTCAGAAGTGAATTCAACCAAATAATGAAACAACTACTGGTTCCAATATTATATAAACTATTTGAAAAACTAAAGGTCTCTTACCAAATTCCTTCTAGAAAACAAATATAGTTTTGATATCTAAATCAGAGAGGGTAAAAATGGAGAAAGAAAACTACAGACTAATTTCCCTAATGAATATTGATGCAAAAATTTTAAATAAAATACTAGCAAAGAGATTAGAGCAATCTATCATAAAGATTTTACAATACAAATGACTGGGTGGTATTAACAGCAAGAATGCAGGGATGGTTCAATATTAGGAAAACTGTACGGACAAATGGCCCTATCAATTAAAAAAAACCAACAAAAATAATCATAAAAGCTTTTGATACAGTACAACACTCATTTCTATTAAAAACACTAGAAAGGACAGAAATAAATGGAGCTTTTCTTAAAATAAGTACTATCTACCTAGAATGGGAGTCACTGGAAAAAGGGATGGTCTAGGTGAGGAAGTCAACAGAAACTGAGTGAAAGGGGACACTCCTGTCCCACCATCAGACTTGGCACAATATAAATATGAATCAGAGCAAGGGTAGGGTAGGGTGTGGGGCACAAGGTGGTTAATACAGGCATGTATTAACGGGCATGGCCAGAGGCCTGCAGGGATTGGTGGGGGGGAGGGTGAGAGCAAGTAGACAGTGACAAGGGGCAGAGGATTAGGACAAGTAGCTAAAGAAACAAGACTGGGGTATCAGGCCGGTTTCTGCTGCCTATGGCTGGTGGAGGGTGGGGGAGTGGAGAAGAAACGAGGGGGTGGGAGTGGGGAGTCCTTCTGGGCCTATCAGAACCAGATTAGTGGGCTCTCCTCCCTCGGGAACAAGGCAATTTTGGTCCAAAATTAATGCCTCCCTAAGATTTCCTCTGTGCCCCAGCCCTTGTCCCCCCCACACCTACCACAGTACAGACTGACCCAGAGCCTGCTGCTGCCCAAGGCGTGACAGTCATCTCCCGCTTTGGGGGGGGGGGGTAGTTGAAAGTCCCATCCTGGTGCAGGACAGGAAATTCTTAGCATTAGGGAAACGGTTTTAAGGCACCCAACAGGGCTGCCCCCCAATAACAGGGACGGAGGGCAGGGCAGGTGATTTCCTATAGAGTCCATCCCCTCAGTCTGCAATTGGAACTAACTTCAATCCCATGCCAGGAGAGACTAGCCAGGCCTGTTGGGACTAGGGGAGTCTGAATGCAGATTGAAGCAAACTATTTGCTTTTTTTTGTTTGTTTGGTTTTTGTTTCTGTTTTGTTTCTTCTTTCTCGTGGTTCATTCCATTGGTTACAGTTCTTCTTTACAACCTGACTATTGTGAAAATGTTTAGTGTGAAGGTATATGTAGAACCTATATTGGATTACATGCTGTCTTGGGGGGGGGGAGGAAGAGGGGGAGAAAATCTGAAACTCAAAAACCTGAGGAACTAAATGATGTAAACTAAAATTAAAAATTAATTAATTAACTAAAAAAATAAAGAAGAAAAAAGGGAAAAGAGGTCAGATGTATAAAACAAAACTCTGTGACATATAAAGACAGAAGTGGCCATTTAGTTCTGCCAAATAGTTTTTTCAGCTGGTAGTCAACACAAAAGTCCCTGGAGCCACATGCACTGGCCATATCATTGATCTACCTGTGAAACAGCACTGTATTGACTCTAGATTCATTTCAATGAGTGCAGAACCACCCAAAATCTGGCTTTCTGCAATGTCTGCATACCAATCAATTCAGGCAATTCAGTAAAAACAAAGAAGCTAGAGGGAAAAAAGTCAATAGAACTGGAAATCTATGGTCACATACATGAAACAAGTGGTCAACTTATGAGGTGTAAGGAGATTCACTTTGATCTACTTGGTTGGCATCATATACACATATTTGACACCATATTCATTGTCGAAAAACATTATTAAAAAACTAGAGTAAAAACTCTCCATTTGAACCCTTGCAGGGAAGGCTATCTGAATTACTTAAGCCTAGGTGAACTTTTTTCCTTTTAAATGGTACTTTAGTTATGTTGGAATAAATACAATAATCTGAACTAAGTTTATCTAAAGGGTCCTGGCTTTTAAAATATAAAAAAAGAAAAGTGCTATCCACCTTTAGATGGCGAGTTCTGAGCACAGAATGAAGCATTTCTTTCCACTTTTTACATTTTCTTGCTTTTGGGGGGGCAACAAGGCCAACACAGAAATATGTTTTGCATATCCTCACATACATGACGAGTATCATACTGCTTGCCTTCTCACTGGGTGGGGAAAGGGTTGGGGAGAATATGGAACTCAAAGTTTTAAAAATGAATGTGTAATAAAAAACTAAAAAAAAAATACAACTCTTTAGGCTTTTAAATATGTGTACATCTGACCTAGAGTTACTTTCTGGGATTAAGAAAACAAAATCACCATTGAAGTAAACTCTGTAGCTTTTTGGTATTTGTAAAAGTAAGTAAAGCAAAAAAAAAAATATATATATATATATGTAAAGAAACTTTTAATTCACTAAAATAGCAAGCAATTTTGACAATAATGTAATTTCAAAGTGTATAAACCAGAAATACTAGAACGGGAAAACTATCTTCCACACACCAATCTAACTGTCAAGTACTACAAAATAAAGGCTCATAAGCACACTTCCAATTCCCAATTCTACATCAAGCAACTTATAACTCCTTACAATGAATAATAACTAGTACAGATTATGTTTTAATTTCTTAAAAATGTCAAATAATAATTTCTGTTTGGAAATTATAAAGATTCCTCTGACTTTCTCCTCCCCTGTATCCCTAAATAATTGTCTTTCCTGGCCTACAGCCATTTCTGTTCATGTGAATGCAGGCATTTCTATCTTATTCAATACCAACCAAATAATACTTATTAAGCACTTATTAAGACCATGGAATCAAAAAGAGTCAGAAACAACTAAAACACTGAATAACAACAAAAGTGTTCAGATGTGATTCTTCTTGTGATTGCTTTATATAGTTTTCTTACCAAATAAAAGCCTATCTAAAATACACTGACGATCCTTGAATCTAAGCTCTATTGAGATGCACATTATGGACTGACATTCTTAAAATGGATCACCAAATTTTAAAATAGTATTTGATATTTTATGGATGTCTAGTAATAAAGTATCAAATTCCTTATAACAAAAATAAATTTCTCTTTTATACTTGTATTAAAATAAGGCCCTTAATAATATTGAGGCCAGTTCCCTAAGATTCTCTCCAATTAAATGATAATGATATTATTACTATGCAAACAGAAATAATAGAAAAAAAATTTCAGGGAATTCTGGGAAGCAGGATCTGATGAAGTGAGCAGGATCAGAATGAGATATAAAATGAAAATAAAATTTTAAAGAAAAACAATTTTTACAGACTTAGGGACTCTGATAAAAGCAGTAATTGATCAAGACTCTAGAGGAACTATGATGAAACACGTTACCCATGACAGAGAGGTGATAGACTGATGGAGAGGAAGCTGACATACATTTGTGGACATTCTCAGTGTGTAGATTTGTTTTACTTGATTATACTTATTTGTTACAATAGGTTTTTTTTTCCTTCTGTTTTTAATTATTGAGGAGGGAGGGTTGGGAGGACAGGGCACAGAGATGGTGAAACAAAAAAAAAAAAAGGAAAAAAGAGGAGGGCCATTGAAACATTTCAAAAAGTGCACAGTTGTACAGAAAGAAAAATGGACAAGTGAGATATTTTTAAAATTGAATTTGTTTTTATATATATGTGTGTATAAAATACATATTTTAAAAGCAAGCAGTGTAGAATTTTATATATACAATTCTCTTTTTGTGTTCTATTTTGTATATTAAATTTAAATCCAGAATAATAAATAAAATCCCACAAAAATAAGGTTATAAAGACCCAGGTCAACACCAAGAATATAAAGCTTTATAGACCAGTCAACATTTATGAGCAATAAAGAAAAATATATTTACCCTAAAATGTTTAAAGCATAAAATTGATGGTTCTCATAGTAGATTATTATTTCAATATAGCATAATTTTCACACTCATTGACTATGTCCCATGAACAGAACAGTAGAGAGCAAGTGTTGTGATCTGGATAAGAAAATTTACTAAATTTGGGTGACAGTAAAATTTCATATTTTTGAGGGGTGGGTGTATGCAAAACTGGACTAAGTTAAAATAAAGAAACCTAAAACAAAAACAATTTTTCACTGTAAGATTTTATATATGCTCACAGTCTTAACATTCAAAATAGATTTGGCTATCCATCTGTCTCTGTAAACAATGAAGATTTTAATTTGTTCCTTTAATGAAGTAGAGTTCCATTAAACTGTCTTCCTCTCCTATTAGCAAGTAAATTCTGCACTCTTCATTCCTTAATTTACAAATAAATATTTTGAGTCAGAGTACCTCATTCACCCAAAGAAGTAAAATTTTATACGTCCTGATTTTAGTTCCTCACTTATCCAAACATCTATGGTTGCCAAGAAAGCCATCCAACAAACCACAATAAATAAAAAACTGAAAATGGTTTCTCTTCATTATGACAGATAAACCCAACCATCAGGAATTAAACAGCATTTCTCAAAAGCAGAACAAGAAACAAAAACACACTCAGGATGTCCATCTGTTATCTCTCATTCTTCCCACATTACTGGTCCACCTACCTCCTTTTCAAGCAAGGACATCCTCCGTGTCTATAACAACAACTATCATTTATGTGTCCCCTACTATGCACCAGGCCAGAACAAAGGCACAAACACAGTGCAGGGCAGGACAAGAACAGAAGGTGATGAGTAATCTTATTAGCTTGAAGACAATGAGTAACAGTTGTCAGATAAAATTGGAAAAGTAGGCTGAAGCCAAATTATAGGCCTTGAATGCCAGGTATAGCCTTCTGGTCAGTCACTACCTCAGGATCACAGTGTCTTATGGTTCCATAGCAGGCTCAGGAGGTTACAATCCACACGGCCAGCTTCTTTGGAAATCAAAAATTAATTCCCCATGATCATGCCACAAAGTTGAAAAATGATCATAATGTCTTTCTCTCAGAAGACTGATGCACAGATTAACTTCTTGAAACATTACCTACCACATGTATGGTACAAAGGGCACTCACCTTATTTCTGCTCTCTTTTGCCCCACCACGCATTCTTGTTTAAGTGGCTCACTTCTTTGTATAAAAGCTTTCAAACTTCAATGCAGATTAGGTCCCTCAGTTCTGAATGCCATCTTGTGCATGGCAATGAATGTTTCAGTTCAGGAGGGCCCAGGGAAAAACCCTGGGGGGAACTCGTGGTTCTTAGAGACCACATAGGTGTTCCAGTACTTCCTGCATATTACCTTTCCTCCCACTTCTCTGTATATCCTCTCCCTAAGGGAAAGTTTTTAAGTTTATTGATGCGTATATAAATATATATGTATACATTATATATATTACATATATCACCAAGTTGAAATACTTGTTTCAACTTAAGTTTTCTAGTTGCAGTGCAGCTATTTGTCCCAGTCACAGACTTTCTAGTCTCTATAGATATAATCACTACAAGATAATAAGGTACTGAAAAGCTTTAGTATTTACTATTATTATTAACAGCACAATAACAGTAAAGAACTAGCATTTATGTGGTGGTTTAAAGTTTGTTTAGAATATATTTTCTTATTTGATTATCTTCATCATAATCTTGTGAGGTAGGTGCCATTATTAAGAACATTTTACCAATGATGAAATAGGCCAACAGAGGTTAAATAATTTGTTCGGGGTAACACAGCTAATAAGTCTTGGATTTTAACTCAGGTGTTCCTGACTCCAAGTCCATTACCAATTTTTGCTCATGTTATTCATGTTATTCTTTTGCAAACCTTACCCACGCTTCAGGAACTAGAAGTAACAAGGCTGTTATCTATGTAAAACCTTCACTGACCACTCCCAAATAAAGGGAATTTTTCCTTTTATGAATGCTTATGCTGAATTACTGTCTCAGTTAATTTCCCAATTAAGCAATTAAGAGCTACTTAAGATATCTTTAAGTGTTACTTTTCTCTTTTATTGCTTTAGCTCTTCAAGTCTGTTCTATCCCCAGATCTAAACTGTAAACTCCTAGAAGGTAGAAACCATGCCTTACATAACAAAGGATCTCTGCATACACTATTCACTCAAATGAAAACATATCTAGCTTCCCTAAAAATATGTAAAGCGATGCATGTAGATTTGATGATGAAAAGAGATCTGAGCACACTGTGGTGGGGTAGAACATGCTGACTTGGATCCACGTCCCAGCTCTGACACTTAAAAAGACATGGGAAGAGGGCGGAGCCATGATGGCGGCTGGAAAGCAGGGACTACCGTGAGCTCCCTGCCAAGTCCCTCCAAAAACCTATGAAAGATGGCTCTGAACCAATTCTAGAACGGAAGAACCCACAAAACAGCAGAGGGAAGCAGGGCTCCAGCCCAGGACAGCCTGGATGGTCTCTGGGTGAGGTCTATCCCACACGGAGCTGGGAGCGGAGCAGAGCCCAGCGTGAGCAGCGCGGACCAACCAGACCAGGAGCCGGGCAGAACATGCCCTACCACTCTAAATCAGTGAGCTGCGGCAGTTACCAGACTTTTCAACCCACAAACACCAAAGACAGCAAAGAAGGTTAGTGGGAAAAGCTGCGGGAGTGGAAGGAGTTCAAGGTTCAGCTTCCAGCCCCATGAGCAGCGGAGGTGGGGCAGCTACAGCTGCTGTTGCTTCTGGCCCCAGGCCCACCTGGTGGGAGGAATTAAGTGGCGGATCAGAGCAGGAGTGCACAGCCTGTTGAAGATCTAAGCCCAGTCTGGGTTGGGGGTTCTTGGGGAAGGAGCAGTGTTGGTGTGGGAGAGCTGGCACATCCCCCCCAAACGTGGAACACAGAACTCTCTAGTTTACAAGCAGTCATACCCCACTGAAAAACTCAAGGGTCAAGTTAGTTGGTTGGGAACATGGCCAGGCAGCGAAAACGCACCCAGATTCAGTCTCAGACTTTGGATTCTTTCTTTGGTGACAAAGAAGACCAAAACATACAGACAGAAGAAGTTAACAAAGTCAAAGAGCCTACAACAGAAACCTCCAAGAAAAATATGAACTGGTCCCAGGCCATGGAAGAGCTCAAAAAGGATTTGGAAAAGCAAGTTAGAGAAGTAGAGGAAAAACTGGGAAAAGAAATGAGAAGGATGCGAGAAAATCATGAAAAACAAGTCAATGACTTGCTAAAGGAGACCCAAAAAAATTCTGAAAAATACACTGAAGAAAATAGCACCTTAAAAAATAGACTAACTCAAATGGCAAAAGAGCTCCAAAAAGCCAATGAGGAGAAGAATGCCTTGAAAGGCAGAATTAGAAAATACTGCAAGCAGCCAGAAAGAAACAATTTGAGTATTGTGGAAACACAATCAGAATAACCCAAGATCTGCCAGCTTCTACATTAAGAGATCAAAGGGCTTGGAATACGATATTCCGGAGGTCAATGGAGCTAGGATTAAAACCAAGAATCACCTACCCAGCAAAACTGAGTATCATGCTCCAAGGCAAAATATGGACTTTCAATAAAATAGAGGACTTTCAAGCTTTCTCAGTGAAAAGACCAGAACTGAATAGAAAATTTGACTTTCAAACACAAGAATCAAGAGAAGCATGAAAAGGTAATCAAGAAAAAGAACAAGAAAGGGAAATTGCAAGGGACTTACTAAAGTTGAACTGTTTTGTTTACATTCCTACATGGAAAGATGACATGTATGATTCATGAGACCTCAGTTTTAGGGTAGATGAAGGGAATATGCATATATATATATATGTGTATATATATATATATGTTTATGTATATATAAGTGAATATGTATGTATATATCTATGTGTGTGTGTGTGTATATATATATATATATATATGGAGAGAGAGAGAGAGAGAGAGAGAGAGAGAGAGAGAGAGAGAGAGAGAAAGAGAGAGAGGACACAGGGTGAGTTGAAGATGAAGGGAAGATATCTAAAAGAAATAAAATCAAATTAAGGGATGAGAGAGGAACATACTGAGAGAGGGAGATAGGGAGAGATAGAATGGGGTGGATTATCTCGCATAAAGGTGGCAAGAGGAAGCAGTTCTGTGGGAGGAGGGGAGAGGGCAGGTGACGGGGGAATGAGTGAACCTTGCTCTCATCAGATTTGGCCTGAGGAGGGAATACCATACATACCCAATTGGGTATCTTACCCCACAGGAAAGAAGAGGGAGGAAGATAAAAAAAAGGGGGGATGATGGAGGGGAGGGCAGATGGGGGTGAAGGTAATCAAAAACAAACACTATTGAAAGGGGACAGGGTCAAGGGAGAAAATTCAATAATGGGAGATGGGTTGGGAAGGAGCAAAATATAGTTGGTCTTTCACAACATGAGTATTGTGGAAGGGTCATACATAATGATACACATGTGGCCTATGTTGAATTGCTTGACTTCTTAGGGAGGGCGGGTGGGAAGAGAAGAGGGGAGAGAATTTGGAACTCAAAGTTTTAAAAACAGATGTTCAAAAACAAAAAAAAAAAAGTTTTTGCATGCAACTAGAAAATAAGATACACGGGCAATGGGGCACAGAAATTTATCTTGCCGTACAAGAAAGGAAGGGAAAAGGGGAGGGGAGGGGAGTGGGGTGACAGAGGGGAGGGCTGACTGGGGAATAGGACAACCAGAATATATGCCATCTTGGAGTGGGGGGAAGGGTAGAAATGGGGAGAAAATTTGTAATTCAAACTCTTGTCAAAATCAATGCTGAAAACTAAGTATGTTAAATAAATAAATTTAAATTAAAAAAAAAAGACATGGGAAGGAGATTAAGTCGTCTAACTTCCCTTAGTTTCCATCTCGGCAAAATAAGGAAAAAACTTGCAATTTCTGTCTCATAAGGTTGAGGAAAGCACTCTGTACACTGTAAAGAACTCTGAGAACATTAGCTATTGTGATATCTCTGTCCCCAATAAGACTAAAAATTCTACTAAACATACATATAGATATAGATAGGCATAACTGAAAAGACGATAAGTTACTTAACTATTTATTATGTGTTGGTAAGCTAATATTAAAAGAAAGAATCATAATCATATTCCTTTTCTTTGAGTAAACCCTAAGTTGATGGGGGGAAGTGAGAAGAAATGGAATACTTCTAAAGCTGAAAATTCTAAGGAATTTTATTTCCTTCTATAATGAAATTTTATGCTCATGAAAGGTCAAGCCATCAGTTTCATACAACAGGAAAGCTATAATATGATGCAGAAAGCTATTTTAATGATGTTGCACGGCAAGGAAGGAAATTAACTTTTTAAAAATTACCAGCTGAAATTTATTCCTGTTTACCTAAGTGTATATATATGTGGATGTGGATGTAGATAAACACATGTGTGAGTGTACATATGCATGCAAACAGATACATCAGGAGTGGGAACTTCACAAGACATGAGAGGCAGCATGAAATAAAAATACTAAATTTGTAGTTAGAAAACTTCAGCTTATCAGAGTCCTTATTCCAATATTGACTGGCCATGTGATCAGAATCAGGTTAACAATTTGTAATTCTTAGTAGGCTAATTTATACAGTAGAGCTTAGATCATTTGTATGGTGCTGGTGTTGCAGAAAAACATTTAGCAACCTATAAAAACAGAAACGTAAGTAGGTCGGAAGGAAAGAAAAAGAAAGAGAGACAGAGACAGGGAGACAGAGAATGGCCTAATGGAGTTCTCAAAGTATGGTCTACAGATTCCTAGGGATACCTGAGACTCTTTCAGGGACTGCAAAGTCAAAACAATTTTCATAAATACTAAGACATTTGGCAATTTAAAAACTCCCTTTTCCAACTACATATCTATGTAATGTCAGATTTTCTTCATACACTTCAACCAAAATAACACTCAAAATAGAATGAATGCAGGAGATTAGATACCAGACATTAAAGATAAGCAAAAATATGTAAAACAAAGTCATTCTTCTCACTAAATTTTTGTTATATAACAATAATACAAAATACAACAAATAATAATATAACAAGACAAACATGTTAATATGTTGTTCTTATTCAATTATTTCAGTCATATCTGACTTTTTGACCCCATTTGGAGTTTTCTTGGCAAAGATACTGGAGTGGTTTGCCATTTCCTTCTCCAACTCATTTTACAGATGGAAAAATGAGAAGTGACTTGCCATGGGTCACACAACTAATAAGTGTCTGAGGCCACATCTGACCTCAGGTCTTCCTGACTCTAGGCACTGTGCTGTTATGTTAACATGCAATGGGTTTATCATTTTTTAAAATGAGTTAATAAATTAATATTTTAAATGTATCAGTTTTAATTTCTTTTTTAAAATTTTTTATTTTTTGGAGGGGGGAAGGCAGGGCAATTGGGGTTAAGTGACTTGCCTAAGGTCACACAGCTAGTAAGTGTGTCAAGTGTCTGAGGCTCAATTTGAACTCAGGTCCTCCTGACTCCAGGGCCGGCATTCTACTCACTGCACCACCTAGCGGCCACCAGTTTCAATTTCTAATAGGGTAAAACATCAATAAATATCCACATAAACAAAAGTTCTTTGGGGTCCTCAGTATTTTTCAAGAGTGCAATGGCCTGGACTTCCAGGAGCCAAGATGATGGAATAAGCAGTAAGTTGCTCTTACCCTCCTTTATTAACCTTGAAAAACTCAGAAAAACTGCCCCAGGAAAAATCCTGGAACACTGGAGACAGCAGAAAGGCGGGTGCGACAGTCTTTTAGGTCCAGAGGTTTAGGGGATTAACAGGAAAGATGGCTCTTGCTGTGGCTGAAGGGGACTAGTGGAGGACAGGAGGCATCCTGGCAAGCTAGAGGCAAGCCCCACCTCAGTGGGAGATCCTGCCCCACCCCCACCCCCCGGGGTAGTGGAGTGGGCAAGCACTAACACAAATACCGCCAAGTGCATTGGCACAACCAGGGGAAATGGCAGACGCCAGCACAGAGAACCTCCATGAGCACTAGTGGCTAGGCCTCCACCAGCAGCAAGAACGTAATGGCCCAATAGAGAACTGGCCTTGCAATCAAGGAGACTAAGTCGAAGTTCTGCTTCTAACACAGACTGTCTCCATGGCTGGGGCTATGAGGCTCAGCTTTTGATGCTGCAGAGGATTCTCTACGATTGTAAGCTGCAGTTCTCTGTTCTACATTAGTACTTTAGTAGATGGAGCTTCCTCATGTGAGAGCTCTGTATTTCCCTCTATCACAGATCTGGTCCACGTCCACACACACACACACACACACAGACCCTAAAATTTCATCTACAGAAAGTTTCTCCCAATCTCTCTTAATTCTAGTGCCCTCGGTTAATTATTTCCTAATTATCCTGTATAGAGCTTATTTTTATGTATTTGTTTGTTGTCCTTCTTGTGAGATTGTGAGTTCCCTTAGGGTAGTGGCTGTCCTTTTTTTTCTCTTTTGTATCCCCAGCACTTAGTACAGTGTTTGGCACACAGTAGGAACTTAATAAATGCTTACACACACACACACACATACACACACACACACGTATGTATATGTGTATACGTGTATGTGTATGTATGCACATACATATATGCACTAAAGACATGATTATGAGCTACAAAGTTTGGTAATAATGATGATGATGACCATGGTGATAAATAACATATTCACATGTTGTTATTAACGCCAAATGAAAAATCTGCCATAATGGCTTGCAATTGATAAGAATATCAATGATTTCATCAATTCATTATTTTTAACAGGATCTCAATGTCAAAACAGAAGTAGTCATTAATACTTGAAAAGGTAAAATAATGTTACCCCCCCCATTTGGACTTTTAAAAATATATTTAATATTTCAATCATTTCCATTCTTTTAAATTAGAAAAACCAAGAAACAAACTGGTTTTTCAAAAAAATCAGGATTGTGTCACTTTAAATAGACTAAAACATTATATATATTTTAATATTTGCATATTGCCTTTTTTGTGAAATACTTTAAACAAGGAAGGTTCAAAACTAATCCTTTTTAAAAAAAAAAAAAAAGAAAGCATAGTTGCCTAACAAAAAGCCTAGAAAGAAACATCAAGTGAATCATAACCTAGATTCATAAAAAATAAATCATTTAAACAAACTGACATGTAGTTTTTCAGGCAGGAATTATAAACCAAACAGACTTTGTCTGCACATTTTTTGACCATATGAATGGCAAAGATAATATTTAACAAAAAATAATTCTAAAAACCATTTAAAACAGATATAATAAAATTTAAAAGTAACATAATTTACTTCAAAACATCAAGGGAGCTTTCACTTCACTGACATGGTCATCCCTCTATTAATAAGGATTTTAACCTATGTGACTCAAAATATATAAAAGAAAATTAGGAAGAAGTATGGTAAATGGTCTTTGCTTATAAAATTCTGAAAATAAAATCTTGGAATTTCTACATATCTTGAGAGTATTAATTACATAATTCTTTATACAGTATTAATCATATACATGCTTTACCATATCTAAAATACATAAATTTATAAATTGTAAGAATATGAATACTACATATGATCTATGTACTATATTATAAAATATTTTATACATAATTACATATTTATTTGTTATGTAGTATCACACGTCATATAATAGCATAGGCTTGTGAAAACCCCAAGTCCAATATTTCTTCCAAAAGTTGTCTCAAGGCTACAGAGCCTGGAGAGAAACTATGTTAAAATGAGGGTAGTAGAGGGTAGTAAAAATAGGTAGTGAGATGCAAGGCTGTCACCCTTTAGCTAAAGTAGGAGATAATTAGTTTGAAATGTATAGAAATTCTCTTTACGGACAAGTTATCTTGAAACCCACCCTTTGGTAGATAACAAAGCACTATCGATTCAAGTAAGAATTGTTATTGTTTTCGTTCAGTCATTCAATCATGTAGACTCTTCAAGACCCCATAAACGATAGCACGCCAGGCCCTTCCATCCTCCACTCGCTCTCAAGGTTTGTCCAGGTTCACATTTGTTGTTTCCATGATACACTAAATGCATCCCATCCTCTGCTGTCCCCTTTTCCTTTTGCCTTCAATCTTTCCCAACATCAGGGTCTTTTCCAATGAGACCTGTCTTCTCATTATGTGGCCAAAGTATTTTAGCTTCAGCTTCAGTATTTGACTTTCCAGTGAATACCTGCTGTCCAAGTGATTCTCAAAAGTCTTTTCAGCATCAAATTCAAAAGCATCAATTCTGTGTTGCTCAGCTTTCTTTATAGTCCAATTCTCACAGTCATACATCGTTACTGGAAAAACCACAGCTCTGACTATACGGACCTCTGTCTTTGCTTTTTAGTACGCTGTCCAAATTTGCCAATTTTCCTTCCAAGGAACAAGTGTCCTTTAATTTCCTGGCTGCAGTCGCCATCTGCAGTGATCTTTAAGCCCAAGAATAGAAAACCTGACGCTGCTTCCATTTCTTCTCCCTCTATTTGCCAGGAAGCGATGGGACTAGTTGCCAAGATCTTAGGTTTTTTGATATTAAGCTTCAAGCCAGCTTTTACAGTCTCCTCTTTCACCTTCATTAAGAGGTTTCTTAATTCTTCTTCACTTTCTGCCATCAGAATGGTATCATCTATATATCTGAGATTGTTGACATATCTCCCAGCAACCTTAATTTCAGCTTTTAATTCATCTAGCCTGGAATCACATGATGTAATCAGCATATAAATTAAATTAATAATGGGATAATATATACCCACGTCATACTCCTTTCCCAATCTTAAACCAATCAGCTGTTACATGTTCAATTCTAACTGCTACTTCTTGACCCGCATACAGGTTCCTCAAGAGAAAAGTTAAGATGACAGGTAAGACAAGTACTCCCATCTCTTTGAGGACTTGCAACATTTCATTGTGATCCACACAGCTAAAGGCTTTAGTATACTGAATGAAGCAGAAGTAGAAGTTTTTCTGGAACTCCCTTGCTTTCTCCATAGTCCAGCAAATGATGATCACTTGGTCTTTAACTCCTCTGCCTCTCTGAAAACCAGCCTTCTCTTCTGGTAATTCTTGGTTCATATAATGTTGCAGCCTAGCTTGCAGAATCTTAAGCACAACCTTGCTGGTGTGTGAAATGAGTGCAATTCTTTGGTAATTCGACCATTTCTTGGCATTGCCTTCTTTAAAACTGGGCCATAAACTGATCTTTTCCAATCTAGTGGCCACTGTCATGCTTTCCAAATTTACCGGCATAATTGAATGCAGCACTTTAACAGCACCATCTTTTAGGGTTTCAACAAGCTCAGCTGGAATTTTATCATCTCCATCAGTCTCTTTGTTAGCAATGCTTCCTAAGGCCCACTTGACTTCATTCTCCAGGAGGTCCGGCTCTAGATCAGTAATCACACCATCACAGTTATAAGTGACGTTAAGACCTCTCCAGTACAGTTCTTTTGAGTATTCTTGCCACCTCCTGTAATCACTTCAGCTTCTCTTAAATCCCTACATTTCTGTCTTTTATCATATCTCATTATTATTTCTTTTTCTTTTCTTTGAGATTAAAGTCTTAATCTGACTTTTTTCAACGATATTGCTACAATGTACATACAACCTAAAATAATGTAAATTAAATGTAAAAGAGGCAATGACCACTTCTGTTTTTTTTTCCCTTATCTATAAAATGAGGAAGTTAGACCAAATCATTCCTAAATTCTTTCCCAGATTTAAAATCATGAGTCTGTTTAAAGACCATATTTTTCTAACCTTAATTTAGGAAGTAGAAATGAACAGTCTGATGTGTGCTAGAGATTAAGATGCTTTTCAAGCAAACAAACATTAACACCCTGAGGGCTGGGTCCACTATCCCAAATATAATTAGAAAATATTTATATTATGGAACACAGATTGTCAAATTAAACTAAAAGTAAATTTATTCAGTTGATAGAAAAATTGGGAAAAATTCATATTAAGAACCCAGAAAGTTTAGAGCCAAGAAGTCTAGTCTCATTTTAAAAATGAAGAAACAAACTTAAAGAGGCACATAAATGTTAAGAGTGAATAGACATTATTTTAAAGGTTAGTATGTATAATTTATAGCCTCAAAGTTATTGGGCACAATAATGAAGCAGAGAGGGGCGGAGCCAAGATGGTGGCTGAAAAGCAGGGACTCGTGTGAGCTCCCTGCCAGGTCCCTCCAAAAACCTATAAAAAATGGCTCTGAACAAATTCTACAACTGCAGAACCCACAAAATAGCAGAGGGAAGCAGGGATCCAGCCCAGGACAGTCTGGATGGTCGCTGGATGAGGTCTATTGTGCACGGAGTGGAGGGGAGTAGAGCCCAGCATGGGCAGCGGCAGGACCAACCAGATCTGGAGCCGGGCGGAACAGGCCCTAGTGCCCTGAATCAGTGAGCTGTGGCAATTTCCAGACTTCTCAACCCACAAACACCGAAGACAACAGAGAAGGTTAGTGGGAAATGCTGCGGGGGACGGAGTGAAAGGAGTTCTTGGTTGGGCCACCACCCCAGGGGCAGAGAGGGTGGTGCAGCTACAGAACTACAGCTGCAGTTGCTTCTGGTCCCAGGCCCACCTGGTGGGAGGAATTAAGTGGCAGATTAAGAGCAGGAGTGCAGAGCCTGCTTAAGATCTGAGTCAGGTCTAGGTTGGTGGTTCTTGGGGAAGGAGGAGCGCTGCTGTGGCGGAGCTGGCTGTATAGACATAGCTCTGAAAACAACAGCCCAACCCCTCAAGGAAGGAACAAAGTACTCTTTACTCTACAAGCCGTCATACCCCGACAAAAACTCAAGGGTCAAGTAAGTTGGCTGGGAACATGGCCAGGCAGCGAAAACATAGTCAGATTCAGTCTCAGACTTTGGAATCTTTCTTTGGTGACAAAGAAGACCAAAACATACAGCCAGAAGAAGTCAACAAAGTCAAAGAGCCTACATCAAAAGGCTCCAAGAAAAACATGAACTGGTCTCAGGCCATGGAAGAGCTCAAAAAGGATTTGGAAATACAAGTTAAAGAAATAGAGGAAAAATTGGGATGAGAAATGAGAATGATGCGAGAAAATCATAAAAAACAAGTCAATGACTTGCTAAAGGAGACCCAAAAAAATACTGAAAAAAATATTGAAGAAAACAACACCTTAAAAAACAGACTAACTCAAATGGCAAAAGAGCTCCAAAAAGCCAATGAGGAGAAGGATGCCTTGAAAGGCAGTATCAGCCAAATGGAAAAGGAGGTCCAAAAGACCACTGAAGAAAATACTACCTTAAAAATTAGATTGGAACAAGTGGAAGCTAGTGACTTGATGAGAAATCAAGATATTATAAAACAGAACAAAAGGAATGAAAAAATGGAAGACAATGTGAAATATCTCATTGGAAAAACCACTGACCTGGAAAATAGATCTGGGAGAAAGAATTTAAAAATTATTGGACTACCTGAAAGCCATGATCAAAAAAAGAGCCTAGATATCATCTTTCAAGAAATTATCAAGGAGAACTGTCCTGATATCTAGAGCCAGAAGGTAAAATAGAAATTGAAAGAATCCACCCATCGCCTCCTCAAAAAGATCCCCAAAAGAAAACTCCTAGGAATATTGTTGCCCAATTTCAGAGCTCCCAGGTCAAGGAGATAATACTGCAAGCAGCCAGAAAGAAACAATGTGAGTATTGTGGAAAAACAATCAGGACAACACAGGATCTAGCAGCTTCCACATTAAGGGACCAAAGGGCTTGGAATATGATATTCCGGAGGTCGATGGAGCTAGGATTAAAACCAAGAATCACCTACCCAGCAAAACTGAGTATCATGCCCCAAAGCAAAATATGGACTTTCAATAAAATAGAAGACTTTCAAGCTTTCTCAGTGAAAAGACCAGAGCTGAACAGAAAATTTGACTTTCAAACACAAGAATCAAGAGAAGCATGAAAAGGTAAACAAGAAAGAGTTGAACTGTTTTGTTTACATTCCTACATGGAAAGATGATGTGTATGATTCATGAGACCTCAGTATCATAGTAGCTGAAAGGAATATGCATATGTATGTATATATATATATATACATATATATACAAATGTGTGTGTCTATGTATATATGTAGGTGTATATATACATACATACATATATATATACATATGTGTGTGTGTGTGTGTGTGTGTATAGACAGAGGGCACAGGGTGAATTGAAGATGAAGGGAAGATATCTAAAAGAAATAAAATCAAATTAAGGGATAAGAGAGGAATATATTGAGAGAGGGAGAAAGGGAGCGATAGAATGGGGTAAATTATCTCGCATAAAAGTGGCAAGAAAAAGCAGTTCTGTAGGAAGGGAAGAGGGGGCAGGTGAGGAGGAATGAGTAAATCTTGCTCTCATCAGATTTGACCTGAGGAGGGAATACCATACACACTCAATTGGGTATCTTACCCCACAGCAAAGAAGGAGAAAGAAGATAAAAAAAGGGGGATGATAGAAGGGAGGGCAGACAGGAGGAGGAGGTAATCAAAACCAAACACTTTCGAAAAGGGACAGGGTCAAGGGAGAAAACTGAATAAAGGGGGATAGGTTAGGAAGGAGCAAAACATAGTTAATCTTTCACAACATGAGTATTGTGGAAGGGTTTTACATAATGATACGCATGTGGACTATGTTGAATTGCTTGCCTTCTTAGGGATGGTGGGTGGGGAGGGAAGAGGAGAGAGAATTTGGAACTCAAAGTTTTAAAAACAGATATTCAAAAACATCAAAAACAAGTTTTTGCATGCAACTAGGAAATAAGATACACAGTCAATGGAGCATAGAAATTTATCTTGCCCTACAAGAGAAGAAGGGAAAGGGGGATGGGAGGGGAGTGGAGTGACAGAAGGGAGGGTTGAAAGGGGAACGGGGCAACCAGAATATATGCCATTTTGGAGTGGGTGGGAAGGTAGAAATGGGGAGAAAATTTGTAATTCAAACTCTTGTGAAAATCAATGCTGAAAACTAAATATATTAAATAAATTAAATTTAAAAAAAACAAAAAAAAGAGTGAATAGACATTATTTTAAAGGTTAATATGTATAATTTATAGCCTCAAAGTTATTGGGCACAATAATGCAAGACATTTTTTAAAATGGGAAAGGTACATAACGAATACAAATGCATAATTCATAACTGTTTCATGGAATTAAGCTTAACTTTTCACAGATGTTTCTTTGATAAATCTGTATTTTAAATACAGTTTAAAGGCTGTAATATACATTATGCATAGCACACATGTTCCTTCTCATGTTTTTCTTATCTCATCAGGCTACAAGAAGACTTTTCAACACCTCCTTAACCTTGTGTTGTCCCTCCGAGATTATCCCCAATTTAGCCTGCATATACCTTATTGGTACACAGTTACTTGCATGTTGTTTCCCTAATTACACTTCTTTAGAGTTGGGGCTGTCTTTTGCCTTTCTTTGTATCCTTAGTGCTCAGTACAGTGACTGGCACAGAGCAGGTGCTTAATAAATGTTTATTGACTAACTGGATCTTCTTCACAACAGTATAGTTATCAGAAATGCTTTAAAGTCCTCATATAAACCCACAGATACCAATTTCAGTTTAGTCTTTCTTACCCTTCCTCTGTCAGCGATATACCTAAAAACTTCTGAAATATTTACAACACAAAACAGGATGGTGGGTTAGCAAGTCTAGGGAGATAACATGAAATGTAAAATGATTTTCTGGCAACAAATCATTTGTTAAATCCTAAAATGCTGGATAAGTGTGAATTATTTTTTCTATTCTTGAGAAACTAAAAGATAATTTTACCTAATTAAAAAGTGCAATTCTAGTTTTGTCATATTTTACTCCAAGGGGCTAGAAAATTTCATCATATTACACAACATCTTTCCCTTTTTGATGTCCTACTGGCTCTTCTATTTCTGTGTGTTAGAAAACAATTTTAAGTTACAGAAATTCATGTTGAGATCTCAGGCTGGGTTTTGGTTTTCCTCACCCACATGGTTTCTTAATCATAATAGTCCTGTATCTCATATTCTTAATCATAATAATCCAGTATCTCTGTAAGTAAGGAGGATTTTGTTATCCTTTTAGAGTCCAGTTTCTCAGGATCCATGGCCACTGTCTAGTTTCCAGGTGTTCGATAATAATTCCCAGAATAGCTCCAAGGATCTTGATAGTAATTCTTAGAATCACCTCAGTGACAGAGTCCTACTGAGACTGCGCCTTGAGATAAAGGGTGACATAATGTGGTATCTACTACATTTGTGCAGAATGATGCTAAAGTTAATCTGTGAGCTTAATGTTGGCAAAATACCTTCTTTGTCTGTTGCCCCACATAGCAAGTGGGCACTGGTGAGTGGGTGGGGAAACCATGGGGAACTCATAGGGAAATCTGTATGTGCCTGGTCAGCCCCCACGCAAGCTTGAGGGAACTCAGGAGAGTGCACAAGCTGTGCCTGCCTCGATTGACTCGATCAAGACGTAGGGGTAATGCCATCCCCCTTCTTGCCTGTCCCTGCAAGAAGAGTTGTTAGGGAATCCTGTAGGAGCTGATTCTCCCATTATCAGCAACCTTTGAGAACACTAGACTAGAATAAAATAAGATTATTAACCCCTCTGAAGGTGTCTGTCTGTCTGATCAGATCAAGAGTGAACCTGTTAGAGGCTGGAGTCCAAAAACTGCAGTGCCTCCCATGTGTTATCTGTGAAACAATGTCAGATTCTTTGCTTCAGAGCAGATGCTTACTTGGGGAGTGGATAAAGTAAATGTTGGATACTAATAATGTAAGAGACCTACAAGAAAAGATTCACTAAGAAATTTTTCAACACAGTACAAAGGTGTTTTCAAGATGCAACTGTCAAAAACAGTTTTAGTAAATAGTGCTCTGAAAATTATGAAATCAAAATTATTAATAAAAATAGTTGATACACAGAAACCTGTGGCTTATAAAGTACTCTTCTGGTTTAAAAAAGTTGTTTTTATTATTAAAAAAAAAAGATCAAAGCTACTTTGTTATATTTCTCTATATCCCACCAGAGATCCTGGGATATGGTGAGATATGCACATATTAGACACTCAAAAATTTTGGTTAACAAATAAATAATTCACATAAGGGCTAAGCTTTTTTGCCTGTCATTGAACACATTAATAAAATAATAATAGGCTTAGATTAGAATATTTTTGAAAATTGTTTTCAAGAACTTTAAATTCATTTTAGAATACACACACACAATATATGTATATACGCATATAATACACACACACACACACACACACACACACGAGATAGATCAATTCTAAATCATTGCTAAACTGTTCATTCAATCCAGTCTTCTGAGGCTCTCCAATGGGATAATATATTTGTTTGAGTAGTTTGAATTAATGTACATACTTGAGAATAAAACAAACATATTATCTCCTCATTGTGGATGCTCCTGCCAACAATGCCAGCTATGACCTATACAAGCCTGCCTGTCCAAAAGGCTTCTTCTTGTTCATTTCTTCACAAAAGTTCAAAACGGGGGCATCACCCAATGTGTTCAAGGTTTTCTTTGCTTTTTTTTTTTTTGGAGAATGAGAGAATACCAATGAAGTAACATGGTGACCTTTCCCTTTTCTATCTTCTATCACTTGACCAGCCCATCTTCTTTTGTAATTGTACATTTATTTTCAGCCATTATTTCAGTATTTCTTTGCAAATCATTACTTATTACCTGTTACAGCTTACTCATGTATTTCCTCACTGCCTTTTTCAGAATTAGTCTAGAAATTAGACTAAATTGTATAAATGATGCTTTTACTAAGAATTGAAGATGTTCAATTTTAATTATTTTATTGCTGTAATGTTCCATGACTACAGCAACACAACATCACCAGTAGCATATGGGTATTAAGACTGGTCTTTGTTTCTAAAAATTTAGCTATATTTTCTTTTTTAAAAAAATTAACATTATTCCTGACTTCAGACTGGCTTTTCCCTCACTTATGCCAAGTTAAACACACATGTAAATTTATACTAGTAAACAACAAAAAAATAAGATTTATATATGTGATACTTACATTGACTTTGAAAGCTTGTACAGTGTTATCCAAGAGAAGGATATTGCAGACCACCTCTGTGTGTTGTCTGTCTCGTGCCAGCTCGGATGCTCGTACATTGTAAGTTCTGCCAGCTGGCAATCGGAAGCGTGCGGTCATTACTGTCCACACAGGGTCTTTGCAAATAAGAAAAAAAAATGATAGTATGGTAAAGAAAGATCCAACATGACTCTTAAAAGATATGTGTTAAGTTTTACCTTAACGAATTCTAAGAAAATAAAAAAGGGGTAAAAAAATATTTGGCTACGTTTTATTTTAAACAATTCTTAGGCAGTCAAGGTACCCAAAGGGATCTATGGATAGATTTTTTTTGGCGGGTGGGGAGGCAGATCTGTAAACTTGGATGGGAGAAAAATTTTATCTAGAACTTCACTAATTTTTAATTTAAGGGTTTGTGAATGTTTTTTATTTTGATAACTATATTTTGGTGTAATTAGTTTCCTTTTTAATCCTATGTATATTATTTATGACTTCAAAAACGTTATTCTGAGAAATGGTCCATAGAGTCAACAACAGAAAAAAGATTAAGGACTCCTTATTTAAAGCAAACAGAATCCCAGTTTGACAATAATTTTACGGTAATATTTCTAAAACTGCTTTTTTTTCCTTTCATTTTGTACAATAATCATCATGTTCTAGTAGAATATTTGACTGGGTGAGTGGTCTCACCTCTATCTCATACAGTTATAACTTCTTGCTGTTTGCATGTTTATATCTTAAAATAGTCTATTTGCCCTAAAGAATGAATTCAACAAAATTAAAGTTGAGACATAAGAACAACAGCAAAAGAAATCAAGAAAATGTTCAGAAATTACTATATACCGCTTCATGCTAATAAAACTAGAAATCTAAAAGAAATGATTATCTAAAAAAGTATAAAATACTACAATAAATAAAGCAAGAAATGGACAAGCTAAATAGCTTCATCATGAAAGAGAAATTAGACAGCCCATTTAAGAGCTGCCCTGCAAAGAGAAAATACCCGTCCTAACTCCAAAAACTCACACAGTTTTTGAAAAAATAAAACCATTATAGAAATGCAATTAATTTGAATAAATATCAAGGGCTCACTATGTGCAAACCACTGTGGTAGGTTATAGGGATATGAAGACAAAAATGAAAATAGTCTGTCAGTCAGTCAACAGGTATTTATTAAGCACTTACTATATATTGGGAAGAAAATAGGTATTTGGGATACAAAGACAAAAATTAAACAGCTCCTTCCCTCAAGGAACTTTTACTCTACTACGGAAGACAACATGTGCAGGCAGCATGGTAAAGTAGAAAGTACAGGACTCGAAGTTATAAGACCTGGGTTCAAATCCAAGTTCTGCCATTTATTACCTGAATGACCTGAGGCAAGTCACTCTCTGGGTCTTAATTTCCTAAACTATAAACTGAGGGAACTGGACTGAATGGACTCGGAGGTCCCAAACAACTCTAAACATTATGATTCTATTAGCATATGCCTATGTGTGTGCTCTCACACAAAATAAATAGAAAGCAATTTGGAGAAAGGCCTTTACCGTCACGTGAATAAGGTACTAAATGAGCTGAACTCTGAAGGAAACCTGGGATCCAACAAGATAAATGTGAGGAGTCAGTGTAGCACAGGCACAGAAGACAGTCAATGCAAAGGAGCAGAAAAACAGACAGTGTCCTATATTACGAACAAGAAGGCTAGTTTAACTGGACCATAGTGTATGAAGGAGAATAATGTATGTTAAGTCTGGAAAGAGAGGTTGGAACCAGGTTATTAAGATTTTATTTTTTTTCTTATGACTCACCATTTCCTTTATTTGTACAAAACAGTGAATAATCATACCCTGACTGGGAAAAAAACAGTGGTTTAGGGTTTAAACAAGTCCTTCTGTCCTGAAGCATTTATTTTGAAGGCTTGGGACTAGCAGCTTTAGACCCAGCATCTTTGGGTTTGGACTCAGCGGCCTTGGGGTCAGTAGGCTTAGCAGCCTTGGAATCACTGGGCTTCGTGGCCTTAGAATTGGACTTGGCTACCTTGGGACTGGACTTGGAGGTCTTGGAATCAGACTTGGAGACCTTAGCATCAGATTTGGTGGCCTTGGGGCCAGATTTGGTAGCCTTGGGATCAGACTTACTGACTCTGGCGGCAGACTTGGTGGCCTTGGCAGCCTTGGGGTCAGTGGTTCTGCCACAGGTGACAAAGATTTTAAATGACAGTTAAGTTTGTATTTGATTTCCTACATGTATAGGGAATTACTGGAGTTAACTGAGTAGGGGAATGACATTCTCAGAAATCTGTTTTAGGAATATGATTTTGGCAGCTCTGTGGGTTATGGACTGTAAGAAAGAGAGACTTGAGGCACAGAGAACAATTAGAATACTACTGCAACTGTCCAAACAAAAGGTGATGAGATCCTGAATCGGGGTGGAATCAGTGGAGAGAAAGGGACAAATTTAAGAGAGCTTGTGGAGATAGAATCAAAGGTATTTTGAAAGTGAACATACGGATGAAAGGGAGTAAAGAGTCAAGAATCTCTCCAAGTTATGTGAAAATAATATATCATCCTATCCTCCTTACAACAAAAGAAATGGTACACATAAAATACAACAAATATTTGAGCACCTACATGGTACAAAGGACTGTGATAGGCACTGAGTAAGAAACAAAGTTTAGTAAGACACAATACCTGCCCTCACAATGCTTACAGTTTAGTAAAGAAACTAGGCACCAACACAGGTAACTATAACGCCTAACAGTAAATGATAATGATATTAGAAAGTTGTCATTTCCTCCCCTCATATACAATGCAACGTATGTAGGTAAGCACAATACAAAATCATCTGAAAAGGAAGAGAATGCTAAGAACTGGACGATGTTACGGAAGATTTTGTGGAAAAGGTTATCAGGTGAGCTAAGTTTTAAAGGAAGATAAGGTTTTTGAGAGGCTAAGATAAGAATGGGATATATTTGCAGGCAGAACTGACAAAATTTGGCAACTGACTGGATATACGGGTTAAATAAAAGTGGAAAGTTGAGTATGACACTAAGATTGGCAACTTGGCTAAATAAAGAAGGTTGATGCCTCAACAAAATGAGGAAAATTTGGAAGAGAACGGAGAGTTCTGTTTTGGACACAGTGAGTTTTAGATATCAATAGGATATCCACTTCAAAATGTCCAAAAAGCAGTTTGCGATAATGGAATTGTAACACAAGAGAAAAATTAGAGATGGATATTATAGATTTGAAAGTAATCAACTCAAACATGATAATTAAACCTGTGTGAGCTAAGATCACTGAGAGAACACAGAGAAAGAACTAAAAAGGGCTGAAAACAATTATTCCCAAAATTAGGGAATATGACATGGATGATGATCCAACAAAGGAGGCTGAGAAAGAAGTTTAATTGATTTCTTGTGGAAGTTTAATTAATGTAAGTCTCTGCATGACAAAGAGATGAAAAGTGCCTAGCAATCACTTTAGCCAAAGAATGCTTAACCTCCTCACCAGACAGATGGTAGCCATATAAACTTCTTTATAAAATCTTACAGGAAAAGATGCTGGATGACTGTGAGCAGGCAAGAAGCATGAAGAAGCAATGGAAAATCTCTTTGCTTGTGGAAGACTACAGGAATAAAAAATAACATTCTGTTGGGTTCAGGTTCATATGTTGGTTAGTCCTGCTAAGCTGCTATTTTCTCTTTTTTTAAAAATTCTTCATTTTTCTAGGTAGGAAAAAAGAGGAGATAGTGGGAAATCAAGATGACATAAGCAAAAGATATCAATAATGAAAAACTAAAGCAGTAAAAGGAGAGTAAACTGTGATTATAAAAAACTTGATACAAGAGACCCAATTAAGGAAAATGGTCCTAAGAGAATGTAGGAATGCAACTGGAAACATGACATCATAATATAATTTCCAATAAGTGGAAAAGATCTGTTAAGATTTTTATAACACTTAAATTTCATCAATAACAACAGAGCTGCCACTTTTGGACTCATCATTACTGCTGCAATATGCTACACAAGAAAGTAGAAAAGTTACAAAAGGAATAGAAAGTAAAGCTAATTCAGATTAAGTATATATATATAAAGGAGGTCCATGTTGGAGGCAATGCACTTCTGACGATGTTGAGAGATTTAAGGCATCTAACTGACAAGATTCCTGGAGAGGCTCGTAAATAAAACAAGTGGCTAAAATGCTACACTTTATTGTTTATTTTTTTTAAAAGAAGACAATCAAGAAAATGTAACTCATAAGCCTACACTTTCCCATCTGCAAAGTTTTATGAGAATAAAAAACACAAATCAAGGACATCACTGATGCTGGCAAAAGATGGGAATAGGTGCCCTTTCATAAATGATTCTCTCTAACAGCAAAATCACTGACTGAAAGGTATGCTGTTGTTGCTCAATTCAGTTGTGTCCAGCCCTTTATGACTCCACAGACCATACTGTTCATGGAGTTTTCTTGGCAAAGATATTGGAGTGGCTTGCCATTTCCTTCTCCAGTGTATTAAGGAAAACAGCGATCATGTGGTTTGCCTAGGGTCACACAGCTAACGAGTATCTGAGGCTGGCTTTTGAACTCGGGTCTTTCTGACTCAAGGCCCAGCACTCTTACCCATTGAGCCACCTACCTGTCTCCTAGCTGACTGAAAGGTGTAAAGAACACAAAATTCCATAAAATTTATTCTTTATTGACTATAAAAAGCATTTGATTTAGTAGAGCAAAACAACGACTTAGCTAGTCTAAGAAAACACTTCCTGTATATTTATGTAAAGACAATCTAAGACTTCCTGAAAGTTATAATGATCCTCTGATTTTCAATCAGACTTAAACATCAATAGCAAATGAAGCTAACAGGAAGGCTCATGGTGTTCATCAAATATTTGCCCCCACTATGGAAGACACAGCATCCAGACGGTGAGCACTCCAGATGTTACTGTCTGCAAAACCACACTATGTTAACTGAATTAAAACCTGGAACATTATAGAATCTCCAAAATTAGATCCATAATCATTCAGGAGTTTGGTATAACTACTGATGCAGATTCCAATCCATTCTGAATGTAAAGTACTTTGCAAACCTTAATGCCACCAATCTATCAATCTATCTACATACATATATGTATATACACACATATATACATGTATATATTTGAGCTACTATAATGGGCAACTCTTAATGACCATGTCATCCCTACATACCAGGGACCTTCCCCAAGACTCTGGATAAATACATCAACACCAATATATCAGAAAGACCTTTCATCATGCATCCCTTGTTTTCAGCACATAACCCACTTTGTTTCTTAGTCATATATCTCTCTGACATTCTTTACTCTTCTTGAACACAGTACTTCATTCATGTGAATTACAACCTACATTCCTGCTCACCAGATGCCTCGGCATTGCTTTTTGGATGGCTCTCAACTTTATCATCAGTAAGGCTCTTATATGGAATCTAATCAGTTAGAAGGTCTGGATGTAATTTTATTGTGTTAGGATGATCTCAAAAGAGGGATGTACAAGGAAGAGGAATGTACAGGGAGAGGGGAGAAAGGAAAAGAAGAATGGGGCAAATTACATCACATTAATAGGGCACACAAAGAAGAGAAAGCAAGCTAAATGAGTTACAGGAGGAAATACGCAGTAAAGCTATACTAGTAGTAATACTCAATGTACCTTTATCAGACATACGTACGTCTGACCATAAAATAAACAAAAATGAAGTTAAGTAAATGAATAGAATTTTATTAAACTTAGATATGACAGACCTCGGGAGAATAGTGAATAGGAATAAAAGGAGTATACCTATTTTACATAGGTGCATGGCAGCTTCAAGAAAATTGACTATGTATCCTGCCAATAAAATTCACAAACAAATGCAGAAAAGCAGAAATGTTAAACGCCTCTTTTTTTTGACCATAATGAAATAAAAAATATAACCAGTAAAAAGACCTTTTTGATACAAATTATAAAGGGCAACTAGGTGGTGCAGTGGATAATGTGCCTGGCCTGACATCAAGAAGACTCATCTTCCTGAGTTCAAAAGTCGCCCCAGACACTTATTAGTTGTATGATCCTGGACAAAGTCATTTAAACTTGTTTGCCTCAGTTTTCTTCTCATGTGTAAAATGAGCTAGAGAAGAAAATGATAAACCACTCCAGGATATTTGCCAAGAAAACTCCAAATGGGGTCACCAAGAGCTGAACACAACCGAAGAAACGACTAAACAATAAAAGGACTTTAAAAGCCATAGATTAAAAATTAATTGGAAATTAAATAACCTGATCCTAAAAAATAGGTGGGTCAAAGAAGAAATCATAGAAACAACCAATAATTTCATTAAAGATAGACAACTATGAGACAATATATCAAAATTTGGGGAATGCAGCAAAAGTATTACTTAAGGGAAAATTTATCTTTATAAGCTTGTATCAATAAAAGAGAAAAGCAGTAGATCAACAAACTGGACATGTAATTAAAAAAATAGAAAAACAACAAACTCCAAACCCCCAATTAAAAATAAAAATAGAAATCCCAAAAATGTAAAGCAAAATTAACCTTAAATTTAAAGGTTTAAAAAAAAAACCAACCTCAAAACACGGAACAAATAAGTCCAGTAGCTTTTTTTTCTTTGGTGGGGGGGTAGGGAGACACAATATAATAAACCATTGGCTACTTCGATTTAAAAAACAAAGAAAACCAAATTACTAGCATCAAAAATGAAAAAGATGATTTAACTAATGAAATAAAAGCAATTACTAGGAGTCATTTTGCCCAAATATATGCCAGTAATCCTGGAAATCTAAATGAAATGGTTGAATATTTAGAAAAATATAAATTACTCTTCAAAGAACAGGAAAAAAGAATAATTAAATAATCATATCATAAAAATGGAAACTGAACAAGCCATAAACGAGTTCCCTGAAGGAAAAAACTCAGTACCAGATCACAAACTATATTATAAAGCTACAGTCATCAAAACAATTTGGTACTAGATATGAAAGAGAGATTGATCAATGAACTAGATTAGCTGATTTAAATTTATAAGAATCCAAGCCATTTCCCAATTAATAAAAGGTCAAAGAATATGAAAAAACAGTTTTCAGATGAAGTAATTAGAGGAATACAAATTAAAACAAGTCTGAGATGCCAACGCATACCTATTGGATCGGCTAAGATGACAGAAAAGGAAAATGATAAATTCTGGAGGAGATATGAAAAAATAGGTACACTAATGCACCATTGCTAGAATTGTGAAACTACTCCAACAATTCTGGAGAAAAATATGGAACTATGCCTAAAGGGCTATCAAACTGTGCACATCTTTTGAACCAGTAATAACACTACCAGGACTATATCCTAAAGAGAGCAAAGAAAAAGGAAAATAACCCATATGTGCAAAAATATTTATAGCAGCTCTTTTTTTAGTGGCAAAGAATTGGAAATTAAGGAAATTCTCATCAACTGGGAAATGATTGAACAAGTTTGTGAGTATAATGGAATGTAATGAAAACTATTGTGCTCTAAGAAATGATGAAGGGGATGGCTTCAGAAAAACCTGGGAATATTTATATGAACTAATGCAAAGAGAGCTTAGCAGAATCAGGAAAATAATGCACAGAGTAATAAGAGTATTATAATGATAATCAACTTCAAAAGACTTAGTAATTCCAATCAGTACAATAACCTACAATTCCCAAGGGCTTACAATGAAAAGTGCTATCCACCTCCACATAGAAAACTGATGAACTCAGAGTGCAGAATGAAGCATACTTTCTTTCTTTTTGGAACATGGCTAATAAGGAAATGTGCTTTGCATAATTTCATATATATATATATATATGTGTGTGTGTGTGTGTGTGTGTGTGTGTGTATATAAAAATAACAGGTATCATATTTCTTACTTTCTCAATGGGTGGGGGAAAGGTGGAGAAAGGGAGAGAAAATAGAACTGAAAATAAAAATAAATTTTTTAGGAATTAAAAGAAATTGAGGCAGATCACTGGAACAAATTAGGTACACATATACTTAGCAAACGAGCACAGTAACTAGTGGTTGATAAACCCAAAGATTCCAATTATTGCAGCAAGAATCCATGATTTGACAAGAACAGTAGGAGAAACTGGAAAGCAGTCTGGCAAAAGCTAGTCATAGACCAACATCTCACACCTTACCCTATAAGCTCAAAATCATGCATCATTTAAACAGAAAAAGTTATATCATAAGCAAATAAGTGAAAAATGGAAGAAATTACCCATCAGATCTATGGATAGGGAAAGCGCTTCTGACCAAACCAAAGATAGATTCATAGGAGGTCAAATGGATAATTTTGACTATATAAATTAAAAAAGATTTTATAGAAACAAAATCAATTCAGTTAAAATTAGGAGAAAAGCAGGAAACTGAAAAAAATATTTTTGCAGTAAGTTCTCTGATAAAGATCTCATTTCTAAATTATATAAAGAAATAGCTCAAATTTACAGTAAGACCCATTCCCCAACTGATAAATGGTCAAAGTTGGACATCAGAGTTATCAAAGGTTATACGGAAAATGCTCTCAATTACTAATAATTAGTGAAATATAAATTAAAACAACTCTGAGAAACCATCTCATACCCATTAGACTGGCTAACATGACAAAAAAAAATGCAAGAGAGAATTCAACAGTTACCCTAAAGTATTATTAGTGCAGCTGCGACCTAGTCCAACCATTCTGGAAAGCAACTTGGAACTATAATTAATCAGTAAACAATCAATAAACATCATTAAGCACCGACTATGTAGGTGATGTAGCAGCCAGAGTGCCAGGCCTGGAGTCAGGAGGAATTGAGTTGAAATCCGGACTTACTACTAGCTGTGTGATCCTGGGCAAGTCACTTAACCTTCTCTATCTTTGCCAAGAAAATCCCAAATGTGGTCACAAAACATTAGACATGAATAACTGACAAAAAAAAAAATAAGCCAGGCACTGCACTAAGTGCTAGATATACAAAAAGAGGCAAAAGATAGTACCTGTCCTCAAAGAGTTTACAATCTAATGAGGGAGACAACATGCAAACAAATACAAAGTGAGCTATATACAGGATGTACGGAAAATAATTAAAAGAGGAAAGGCACTGGAATTAAGAGAGGTTCTGAAAGCTTCCTGTAGACAGTGGGATTTCAGTTGGGTCTTTAAAGAAAGCCAGGGAGGTCAGTAGTTGGAGTTGAAGAGATAAGAGTGTTCCAGAGATGGAGGCTAGAGATAGAGAGAATGCCCAGAACAGAGAGATGGAGTAGCTTGTTCATGGGACAGCCACATCAGTATATTGAGAAGACATGTTGCAGAGTGAGGTATAAGAAGACTACAAAGTAGGAGAGAGTTTTGAATGCTGCAGCATTTTGTATTTGCTCCTAGAGGTAAACTTATATATATACCATGTGACACAGCTATACCACTACTAGGTTTACACCCAAGAGACCAGAGAAAGAAGAAAAGATGATCCTTATGTACAAAACTGAGCAGATGCCCATCAGCTGGGGCATGGCTGAATAAATTACAGTGTACAAATGTGATGAAATACTATTGTGCAGTAAGAAATGATGAAGGGGAGACAGTTTCAGAAAAACCTGGGAAGACCTATACAAACTGATGCAAAGTTTAGTGAGAAGAATCAGGAGAATAATCTACAGAATAACACCAACATTGTAAAGATAGTCAAATTTGAACAGTTTAGAAACTGATTAACACAATAACCTACTACAATTCCAAAGGATCCACAATGGAACTCGATATCCATCTCCATATGAAGTTGAATGCAGAATTAAGCATTATTTTTTTCTTTTTAAAAGTTAATGCAGAGACTTGTTTTGCATGACTACAATTATTTGTCATGAAATCTCCTCCTATATGCTACAGGGAGACAGTTTCTTCCCTGTTCCCTTAATTTGTTTACACTCTTTATGCCTTAGTCAGGTTTCCTTTTGGAGTTTGTCTTGGTACACTTAGTTCCTGCCAGACTTCTTTCCAGTTTTTCCAACCTTCCAATAGCTGGGATCTTTGAGTTTATCAAATACTAGATTACCCTGTTCCTCTGCTTTTGTACACCTAACCTGTTCCACTGATCAAGCTATTTCTTACCTAGTACCAAACTGCTTTGATAATTACTGCTTTGTATCAGTTTCAGATCTGAAACAGCTTAAACACTTCCTTTTCTTCCCCCAACTAATTAATTTCCTTTATACTGTTGACATTTTCTTAATATTTATTGTAGCTTTATAAAGCAACCCTTTGGTAGTTTGGTTGGTGTGGCACTGAATGAGTAAATTAATTTAGGTATTATCATCTTTGATTGGTTCATCCTACCCGTGTACAAATAATAGTTCTACAATTACACGGATCTTTTGATTTGTGTAAAATGTGTTTTGTAACTGTATTCATATAGTTCCTGTGTGTGTCTTGGCAGGTAGAATTCCAAGTATTTTATGCTCTCCATGGTTATTTTAAATGGAATTTCTCTATCACGTTGAAGATTTATGTAAGTTTTTATATCCTTCAACCCACTAAAGTTATTAATTGTTTTAATTAGTTTTTAGTTCACTCTCTAGTGTTCTCTAAGTAAACTATCATATCATCTGAAAAGTATTAATTGTATTTCCTCCAGTCACACAGGCTCTAAATCTAGGTGTCAGTTTCACCTCCTCACTATTTCTCACCTCTCATATTCAATCCGTTGCCAAGGCCTGCTGATTCCCTTTTTCAACGTTTCACATATGTTCCCTTCTCTCCTCTGTCACTGTCACCACCATGGTACAGGCCTTTATCACCTTATGCCTGGACTACTGCAATAGTCTGCTGGTGGGCCTGCGTGCCTCAGTCTCTCCATTCAGCTGTCAAGGTGATTTTCCTAAAGCACAGGTCCAACTATGTCACCCTCCTACTCAATAAATTCCAGTGGCTTCCCCTCAACTCCAGGATCAGACACAAAATCTTCTGTTTGGCATTCAAAGCCCTTCATAATTTAGGGCCCTCCGACCTTTCCAGTCTTCTTACACCTTCTCTTCAATCAAATACTCTTCAATCCAGCAACACTGGCGTTTTTGCTATTCCACAAATAAGACACTCCATCTCTCAGCTCTGGGCATTTCTCCTGCTGTCTCCTATGCCTGGAATGCTCTCTCCTTCACCTCCATCTACTAGCTTTTCTGGATTCCTTTATTTCCCAACTGAAATTCCATCTTCTTCATGAAGCCTTTCCCAATCCCTCTCAATTATTTCCTATACACACACACACACACACACACATATATATATATATATAGTTTGTTTGTACATATTTGTTTATTGTCTTCCCCATTAAATTGTGATCTCCTTGAGGGTGGGACTTATCTTTTGTCTTTTTTTGTATCCCTATTACCTAGCACAGTGTCTAGCACATTGTAGGCACATGGATAAATGTTCATTGACTGCCTGGAAGGGGAAAGAAACAGATGGCATAAAATTGATAGCACTAGTGTTGAGCACACTACTCACTACTCTCTTCTTTGTAAAGAGTGGGTGGATCAAAGAGAGGGGAAAGTATAGAAGAGAATAAGATAGAGGAAAATACATAACCAATTATCATAAAATGGGAGACAACAGCAGAGTGGACTGGAAAGCATAATCCAACAATAGGCTCTTTACAAGGAGCACATATAAAAATAACTGGCTATAGTAAAATCCATTGTGTTTCAAGTGAAAATGGAAGAGATAACAATCTTGATCTCAGTCAAGGCAACAGCAAAAATAGATTTAATTAAAAGACAGAAACTCTATTTTATTCAAAGGTATCACAGACAATTAATATCAAGACAATATATATGTAACAAATGGCATAGCATTTAAGTACTTAAAGAAAAAGCTGAATTGAGTTATTAGGAGAAATAGATAGAAAAATTATAATACTAACAGGACCTTAGTGTACTCATTTCAGAACCAGATATATCTCACTAAAAATAAAAAGAAAGAAGTTAACAACCTAATAGTACCGTTACAAAGAAAAAATGACCCTGTTTGGGGGCATAAAAAGGTAAAAAAGCAAAATTGTTAAACAAGTCTGTTATAGACCACATTGCAATAATAAAATGTTTTCAATAAAGGGCTGCTTAAGAAATGATTAAAAATGAATTGGAGACTCAAAATAATTTAAAGAATGGGTGGATCAAAAAACAAATCATAGAAACAACTCATAATTTAAAGAGGAGAAAATGGCCCAAGTAGTACTCAAAGGAGTACCTATCTAAACATTTTTTAAAGGAAGGAAGGAAAGATCAACAAATTGGGCCTTCACTAAAAAAATGAAGAGAATCAACAAATTTTTTTCAAAATACAAATTCTGAAAAATCAAAGAAGAAAGTAAAGAAAGTCACCTGTTGATTTAATAAATGTAGGAGCTTTTTTTTTGGAGGGAAACTATTAAAACAGATAAACTGCTAGCTAATTTGAAATCAAATTACTACTATTAAAAATTGAAAAAGTGAATTCACAACATATAAAGAAATAAAAAGAAAATATTTGAAACTATTTTGCCCAATTATATGCCAATAAAACCTAAAATCCAAATGAAATGGATACCTACAAAAATATAAAATACTTTCAGATTAGCAGCACAACAGAAAACTTTAATAACAGAATCTCAGAAAAAGAAATTGAATAAACAACAAATGGGCTGCCAAACAAAAAGACTCCAGGATGAAAAGGATTTAGAAGCAAATTCTAACAAACATTTAAGGAAAAATAAATTCTAAAATAAGCTGTTTGAAAAAATAGAAAAATAAGAGGCCTACCAATTCTTTTTATGATTCTAATATAATCTCGGTATCTAAAACAGGGAAAGTTAAAATAGAGAAAGAAAACTATATAGAGTGATAGCCCTAATGGATATCAATGAAAACATTTTTTAAAAATATTAACAATTAGACCATTCCAACATATAATAAAGATTACATACACCATAAACAAGTTAAGATTGATACAAGAAATTCAGGTTTGGTTCAACATTACGAAAACTATAAACATAAATAAGCATACGGGTAATAACAACAAAAATGACAACAATTTTATCAAAATTTTTAAAATATACAACACTACCAAAAAAAAATATACAACACCCATTACTGTTAAAAACACTAGGAAACATAGGAATAAGTTTACTTTTCCTAAATATCATAGGAATTATCTACTTTTCAAACCCTAACTCCAATCCTAATTTTCCATATCTAACCCTTATTTGTTTCTAACACAATTACGTAACCCCAATAGATTCCTGAGTCAAGGCCTAATACTGTTTCTAACCTATATCTAACTTTAATTCTGTTTCTAATTAAGTATGAGTCTTTTGCAATAAGAGAACTGCAATGAGGTAAAGGATGTCTATTATCTTTTTTTTTTTTTGGAGTGGAGGGAGGCAGGGTAATTGGGGTTAAATGATGTGCCCAAGGTCACACAGCTAGTAAGTGTGTAAAGTGTCTGAGGCTAAATTTGATCTCTGGTCCTCCTGACTCCAGGGTTGGTGTTCTCCTCACTGCGCCACCTAGCTGCCCCAAGGATGTCCATTATCATCATTACTATTTGATACAGTGTTAGAAATGTTAGCTATAGCAATAAGAACAAGAAATTGAGGGAATAAGCAGAAGCAAAGAACAAACATAATAACAGCATTTTGCTTAAGATATGGTGATTCAGATAACTCTAGACCATAAGCTAAAAAATTAATTGAAACAAAAACCAGCAAACTTGTAGGATATAAAAATAAACTCACATAAATTATCAGAATTTTTGAAAATTACCAACAAAATCCAACCAAAAACCAACAAAAAAGGAAGAGATAGAAAGAAAAATTCCACTTGAAATAGCCAAGGGCAGTATAAAATACTTGGGAGTTTACCTGCCAACACATACAAACAGGAACTATATGAATGCAATTACAAAACATTTTATATTCAAATAAAGATAAATGTAAATAATTAGAGAAATATTAACTGCTCATTATTAGTTGAGCCAATATAATAAAAAAATTACAAAACTGCCTAAATTATTATTCAGTGTCATAAAAATCAAGCTACCAAAAGATTATTTTATAGAGTTGGGGTAGATATAAACAAAATTCATCTGGGTGAGCAAAAGGTCAAGAACCTCAAGGGAAATAACAGGGGAGGGGTATGTAATGAGGGAAGGAAGAGAGCCTAGTAGTACCAGATCTCAAACCATATTTAGAAAGCAGTAATCATCTAAACCATTTGTTACTGAATAAGAAATAGGTTAATCAGTAGAACAGATTATACAACATAATATACATAAGTAAATGAGCACAGTAGGCCAGTGTTTGTTAAATACAAAGATCCCAGTTATTGGGGTAAAAGCTCACCATTTGACAAAAACTGCTAGGAAAATTTAAATGCAATCTGACGGAAGCTATGTATAAGCCAACTTCACAAACTATATGCCAAGATAAGCTACAAATGAACTACTGACTTAGGCAGGAGGACATCAGATACAAATTAGAGGAGCATTTAAGAAATTACCTATCAAATCCATTGAAAGAAGAAGAGTATGACTAAACAAGAGATAGAAAGGATCAAAAAAGGTAAAATAGACAATTTTGATTAAATGAAATAAAAAGGGGTTTGCATAAACAATAAGGATACATCTAAAATTAGAAGAGAAGTATGTAAGAAAAATCTTTGCAACACGTTTTTTCAGATAAAGGTTTCGATTCTAAAATAAAAGGAAATGAAGTGGTTGATTCAAATTTATAAGAATGAGAGTCAAACCTCAATTGATTAATGGTCAAAGGATACAAACAGGTAGTTCTCAAAGGAAGAAATTCAAGCTATCAATAGCAATAATGAAAATGTACTCCAAATCATTAGTAAATAGATAATTACAAATTAAAGCAACTCTGAGTTTTTTCCTCATATGTATGAGATTGGAAAAGTTGACAAAAAAGGAAAATGAGAACTGACGAACTGTAGAAAAACAGGCATGTTAATGAACTACTTATCAGCGGTACTATGATCTGATTCAGCCATTCCAGAAAGCACTTTGGAACTATACCCCAAAAGTTATTAAACTGCATACCTACCCTTTGACCCAGAGATACCTTTACAAGGTCTACACCTCAAATAGATCAAAAAGAAGAAAAGGAGCCACACATACAAAAATATTTATAGTGGCTCTTTTTGTGAGGGCAAAGAACCTAGAAACTGAGGAAGGGACCATCAATTTGAGACTAGCTGAACAAATTATGATATAAAAATTTAATGGAATACTACTGTACTGTAAAGATTATGGAGGATTTCAGAGAAACCTGGTAAGACTTATATGAAATGAGGCAGTGAAGTATACAGAACAATCTGTGTAACAACAATACTGTAAAGACACAGCTTTGAAGGCTTAAGTACTCTAGTCAATATATGGATCCAACCCTGACCCAAGAGGACTCATGATGAAACAATCTACTCATGTCCTGACAAACAGGTGACATACTAAACATGTAGAGTTAAGAAAAATTTCTGGACATGGTCGATATGGGAATTTGTTTTGCCTGAGTATGCATATTCGTTACATTTTGTTTTCCTTCCTTTTACAATGGGGGGAGGTGGAGAGATAAGGTGGATTTTCATTAATTGGAAAAAAACATATATTAGCTCATTTTAAAGAACATACATTTATTCTGAAACTACAGATCATTAATAAGATAATTTTTAAACTATTGTGTCTTTCTTGAATACCTGGAAAACAAACAAAAAACAAATGAACAAAAATAACCCCAACCAGATAACATCTCTACTGATAAATTTTTTGCCAGAATCATTTCATATTATAAAGTCTAGGTAGCTGGCCAAACCACACACTTGGATAACCACATACTTGGATGAAACTTGTGCTGAATGACATCCATCTGTTTTGTTCCATGTTTATGTTTTGTAGATCATAAGTCAACACAAAGTTCACTGTTCAGAGATCAGGGGAAACTAAGCTTGGCCATCCTACAAATGCAATCTTCATACAAAACTAAAATAGCTAAAAAACAAGAAAAGAGGACATTAAAAATTAATAGGCAAATGCTTGTGAGAACACATTCCCACCCCTGCCCCCAAACTGTTATGTTGCTTTGTATTTACGTTTTATGTGAAAGTATGTAATCCTTGCCTAGACTGTGGGAATATTTATGTAGTTTTGAAAATTATGTCATAAACATCCTTGAAATACCTAGCATTAATAGAAATCTCACAACCACTCAATTAAAAAGTCATTAAGCATCTAAAATGGCAGGAAAGCATTGTTATTAAAATTATGTAAACAAAAAACTACGTAAACAATATCATAAAGAAGACTGCACCTGTTCTTTTGAGGTCAGAGACCAGTGCCCCTTAGCTGTCTGACAGTTCTAAGGATATAGTGCTTGCTTTTACATGTAAATTTTTACATAATATTAGCTCCCTTTGGAACTATAGTAAACGTTAATTTGGATTCCACTTGTTCAGAGTTTGAAATCACTCCGACTGGATGAAAGTTTGGTCTTTGCATTAACTTGTATCCTACTATCTATGGAAAGACTTTGCTAAGATAGGTCAATAGTATCGATAAGAGTACAAGGAAAAATTGTAAAATTACTTAAGGTAACAAACTTCTCGTTAACATTAGCAACATATCTAATTCTCTAACCCATAACTGAGAAACTAATTATAAACTCTAGCTAGCTATTCATTACAGCAGTTCTCTTCAAAAAATTTGAGAATGCAAAGAAATGAAATCAATGTTTATTTAGACTCAGCACTGAATTTCATAGGATCATAGATTTAAAACTGGACCTGGCTTCAGAGGTAATTTTACAGATGAAGCCTAGAGAAGTTAAGCATGTTGTCCAAAGTCACAAAAATAATAAGCAAGGGACCTGGGGCAAGAGTGTCACGTGTAGTAGAGAAAGAGCCAGCCCCTAAGTCAGGAAGAACTAGGATCCAGTTCAGGCTCTGAAATACTAGTTGTAGAGACCATGAACTCAAATTTTCATGGTCCCAACCACTTTACCACTGCCTAATAAATAAGGTCCAAATTTCTTAGCCTAGCATTCAAGGCCTTTGGGAATCTGGCCTTGACCTATCTTTTTGGGCTTATCAACCCTCCCCTCCATGGACCTTATGCTCAAATGCAGATTACTATGAACCGTTTCTAGAACTCATTCCACATTTATCCACTTCTGTTCCATCACCACTCCAGATAGTCCCTCCATCTTGGATGCTTTCTTCATAATGAATCTCTCCTTCTTACAACTGTCAAAAGATTATACCTGTTATTACTAAAGAATTTCCCAGAAACGTAGATATATCTTTATGTGATTTCTCACCCTGCCTATGCATCATAAACAGATGACACAGTGGACAGAGCATTGGGTTTGGAATCAGGCAGACTTATTTTTATGAGTTCAAATCTGGCCTCAGATACTTATTAGCTGTGTGACCCTAGGCCATGTAATCTTGTTGGCCTCACTTTCTTATCTCTAAAATGAGCTTGAGAAGGAAATGGTAAACCAGGTCAGTATCTGCCATATAAATGGGATCATGAAATCAAGACACAAATAAACAAAACTAGTAACAACAACAACAAAAAAAGACGAAAAAAGGCAAACTTCCTCAAGCCGTTTTGCCGTGTTTAAGTCTCATTTTTTTTTACTCCATTGATCTAAGAATTGCTAGAGCTTTATAGTGTTTAAATTTTTTACTAACTACCTCATAGTTTCTTGGAAACTACTTAAGCCAAAAACAACAACAGCAAAATACAACCTATCCCATACACAAACAATCTCTTATTACTTATGTTTCTGTGATCATACAAATGTTTAAATAAATGTTATAATCACAGGTCTTTAGCTTTTCCTCATTTCTTCAAGTACAACCATAATACTTTTTAGTATCACCCCTGCAACTTTCATAATCTACAAACCAAATGTAATTCACTTCCTCTCACATTCACTCTTCAACTAAACTGAAGTGATTCTTCTTGTGTTTCTTTGATAATTTGATGCAACTCAGTCTATTACTTAATACTGTTCAGTTTCCTGAAAAATACAAACAGAATTCTCCTAATACTTTTGAAGAAGCAAACAGTCAAACAGAATCAGTCATAACATCATTACAACAACTAAAAGAAACCCAAAGGGTAAATAATCTTCAAATATTTACATTATCAATTAACATTTTAAGTGTCTAAAGTGTACAGAGATTGTTTAAATAGCGTAACTGCTGTGATTTCAAATCAGTTACTTTATTAAGTTTTGTTAATGAAAACAACTATTGGCAAAGGTAATCCCAAAAAAGCAAGTAATCACAGAATAATTTTTATTTGGCTATGAATAGCTTTTAAGGACAGAAGGGATAACACAAATCACTTCCTAGAAAGGTTTAGATACTTATAAAAAGAGATTTGTATTCTCTTAAAATATCACTTTAAAATTACACAGCATTTGAAAAGCTTTTAAAACAATCACATATGCATTCTTTGATTCTTAAAACAATTCTGTAAAATAAGAAAAGCAGGAATTACTACCCTGGCTCCAGAGATGAAGAAGAACCTTAGGAAGAGAGAAACTAAGTGACTTGCCCAAGGACACACAGTTGGCAGCAAAGTCAGGAATAATGTGTGTTTTAAGACTCCTAATCCATTATTCCTTTAGCCGCAAGCATAGCTCTCAGAAGGATGAAGCTTCCTAGAAAAGATGAGCAGGCAGATTTCAGAAAAAAACTGGAAAGACTTACATGAACTGATGCTGAGTGAAGTGAGCAGAACTAGGAGAACATTGTGTACAACATCAGCAACACCGTACAATGATCAATTTGAAAGACTTAGCTCTTCTCAGCAATGCAATGATCTAAGACAATTCCAAAAGACTCATAATGAAAAATGCGATCCACATCCAGAGAAAGAACTTTGGAATCTGAATGCAGATCGAAGCGTACTATTTTTACTTTTTTTTGTTTTTCCTGTCTCGTGGTTTTTCCCCTTTGTTCTGATTCTTCTTTCATAACATGACTAATGTGGAAATATATTTAATATGATTGCAACTCTGATGGTTGGCCATGTTGTTCAAATGCCAAATACACACTTGCCAAAAAGACTATTTTATGGAGAACTCACAGGGCAAGCACTCTCAAGGCCTCTCAGAACTCTGAAATTGATTGTGTGACCAGGGAGACACTGGCACAGGACCTCCCAACATAGCATGCTCTCATCAGAGAAGTTGCTGTGCTCTATAAACAAAGCAGAAATGAAATAGCTCAAAAGGAACATGAGATGCTCAAATTTAGAGAATCCACCCCAAATGTTCACATGGAATATTTGTGCCCGACCTGTGTTAGAGCATTCCAACCATATTGCTCTGATCAGCCAAAGTCAGATGCACTGTAACTTGACTCTTAACATAGCAATGTCATTTTGATCCTCTTTGAGAACGAAGGACAACAACCAGCATGCATAAACTACATCAGATTGCTTGCCATCTTGGGGAGGGGAGAGGACAGGGAGAGAGAAAAGATGTGGAACTCAAAATCTTATAAAAGTGAATGTTAAAAAAATCTTTAAATGAAATGGGAAAAAAATATTATTAAGTAGGGGAAAAAAAGATAAGGCTTCCTAGGAAAATGTTAAGAAATATAAATCAAAATATCTATAAGATTTCACCTCATACTCATAAAATGGTAAAGATAGTAAATAGTCAATATTGAGGCAATACAAGAACACTGATACACTATTGGTGGAGTTGTTAATTGGTCCAAACTGTCCCAGAAAACTATTTGGAATTATGCATTTAAAGTCTCTAAAATACTTATACCTTTTTGACCTATTTTGATTTCAGTCCTAGGCATGTACCTCAAGGAGATAAAAGATAGAAAGGTACCCCACATGCATCAAAATATTCATAGCACACTTCTTTTTTTTTGTGGTAGCAAAAACTGTAAATAAAATGGACTACTTGCTGATTGATGAGTGACCAAAAATTGTGGCATATGAATATAATGGAATATTACTGTATCACACGAAACAACAATCATGAAGAATTCAGAGCAACATAGGAAGACTTATGTGGCCTGATACAGAGGAACCAGGAGAATATTATAATTATAACAAATAGTTATATAGCAGCCTCACCCCAATCTTGTATGTGTACACATATAATCCATCTTGTTGTTGCTTATGTGTGAACATTTTTTTCTCCCTCCAGTCCTATACACCATCACCACTGTCACTATCACCACACCAAGCCCTCCCACCCAACACTTATACTCTTTGCAGGCAGAAATTGTCTCACTTTTCTATTTTTATCTTCACTGTCTAACAAATAAATGCTTGTTAACTGATTGAAGATTTAGAAAGTACATCATTAATATTATTTCTCTGAATTATCACAACTGAGGGAGGAAATGTTAATCACTATTTTCCAAAAGTGTAAATTGAATCGGGCTGCTAGCTGGCACAGCGCACAGAGTGCTAGGCCACTTACTAGCTATGTGAATCTGGGCAAGTCACTTAACCCTGTTTGCCTCAGTTTCCTCATCTGTAAAATGAGCTGGAGAAGGAAATGGCAAATCACTCCAATATCTTTGCCAAGAAAACTCCAAAAGGGGTCATGAAGAATCAGACATGACAGAAAACCACAAAACAAAATTGAATACAACTCACCCAGGATCATGTACCTATTTGAGGCATAATTTAATCCCAGGTGTGGTAGGGGCAATATCTTAATCTCCTCATGCAAATTAATCTAGTTTTTCCTTAAAGGGTATCAGTGAGGTTTGATTGGCTTAGGATACTAAAGGCACAGGTAGTTAATTTCACTTCCTATTCATCTTAATACAAAACAATTATGAGGGCTTCAACTTCATTGTGAGGTCTGACTGACAGACCACCACGGGCATATCAGAAACAGGACAGCTTTACTCAACTGAATCAGCAATTTGTGTCTCCAATGTATATCTTTGTCCAACAGCCTTTTACTACTAAGGCTAAGTCAATCTCCTTTTTGTAATCTATTCAATGACCCATAAATGTCTTTCTTCATTCCAATATCAAACCTAAGCCCAGAACACCAAACTTTTCAAATTTACTGCTCAAAACAATGACTAAATAAAAAGAAAAGTAAATGGCAGCTGAACTCTGGTAAACCGTGATCACAGATTTAAGTGTTAGAGAACAGAAGATGAACTGTTTGCTCTTCTATATAGGTGACTACAAGTGTAGAATGTTGCAGATGACTATTTTACCTGTTTCTTTGTTACCATGAGAAGATTCAATTAAGTAGAGGGCATATGTCAAGAAATGAGTGCAACATAAAATCAAAAGTCAGCAACAAAAAAATTGGGGGGGATGATTTGGGGAGCTCTTGAAAGAACAGAGCTAAAGAGAAATAAAAGGCTGGTAGAGTTGGGGGGGTGGGGAAAATCTAGACAAAAAATTGCTACAGGGAACCTGCATAAGAAAATTAAGAGTTCAGCAAAGCCCTTTCAAAAGCCAACAATATACTGGAAATGAAAGAAAATGTTAAGAGTGACTTTCCACTTCGTCAAATTCTTAAATTAGTGTTAAAATAGCAATGTGAAAACTATATTAGGCTAAAAAAATTTATCCTATCCATTAAGGATTTCTACAGTTGCATATCTAACTCACTGGATCTTTATCTACTTCACATAAAAAGAAATAATCAGAAACAAATAAACATCCTTTTCTTCACAGGGGAGACCCAATTCAGTGAAAGTGCCTATGAAGGTAATTTCTATAAAGGGAAAGGCTTCAAAAGTTTTATTGCTCCAATCCAGACGTGTATAATCAGAATTATGATAGTGATGATTTTGTGGAGGCCCACCTCAGAGAATACATTTTCCCAGTGGCCTGAAAAAAGGTTCATTCTTTCATCAAAAAACGTTAGTGGACCAAGTTGAAAACTTTTAACAAAAACAAGACTTAGGGCAGCATAGTATATATTGTGAATGCTGGGAATATTAGCCCTTAAATTTTTTATAACAATTTACAACTTTACCTTGCACATACTTTCCTAAGAATTTTTCCATCCCTTGAATCCTCAATATTTTGTTGCTCCTTCTCCTTTTATCTAATTATTTGTAACATCTAAGAGCCCCAGACTATAAAACCCTATTTCTACAGGAGGATCACACTTAAGCTCTGGCAATTTCTGTAATAAGAGGAAATCTTGGAGTAGGGTATTCCAAAAGGCAAAAGACACAGGCTTACAATCCAGAATAATTCACCCTGCAAAAATGAGCATAATTCTACACTAGTAAAAATGGATCTTTAATGAAAGAAAACTTTAAAGGTTTTCTGATGAGGAGGGAGAAACGGAGAGGGAGAGGGGGAGGGGGAGAGAGAGAGAATGAGAATGAGGGAAAACAGTAGGAACTTTGAAATAATAAGGAGTTGTATGATGATGTGGTACTTACATTCTAACAGGGGAGAAGAAACAAGCATCCCTTCAGAACCTTAATATCTTAGAAGGATAATTCAGAGTTAATTAAGAAAAACAAAACCTGGGAGTGGACCAGTTCAATTTTTATGGTTTTAAGAAGGGGAAAGAGAAAGAGGAGTAAAAGGATTACACTAGTGTAGAAAAGAAGAAGAGGGATGGAACTGCTATTTCTTATCATTGAAGTATGTGAGTCAATAAGTGTACAAAAATGGAGAACGGAATGGGGCATCAAATAACCTTCACTCATCTTAAACGGACAAAGGAGAGTTGAACAAACAAAGATATCAAATGGGATCATGTAGCCAACAAGTTGGAGGACTAGACATTTTCTCCCATGCTCTCGACCTCTCCAACCTCTCCACAATGAAGTTTATGCATCAGAGGTAAAGCAAATTCAATTGTTTCCACAGTCAAGGCCACTGAGCCCAAATATGTTAAAAATTTGATAAACTAATAACAGAGAAGGCCAATATTCCCTAACACTGAGCAAGAGCTCACTCAGTACCCCCTCTCCCATTGCCCACCTCAGTCCCCAGAGAAAGGCTATACAGAAGTCCCACAGACTTTCAAAAGAATTCAGCTCTACCCACTCGTCCTCTTCTCTCCACTCCCCCTCCTCCAACTAAAGAAATCTGCTCAGGCTGCAACAGCCTCGTGTGATTGAACAGAACTCTGAAAGAAGGTGGAGAAACAGAACAGGACATGCTTCTGAGCTTGTAATAGAGCTCAACTTTAACACTCCAATATTCCTTGTCCCAGTGCCACAAGAACCAAACTCCAAGGAGCAGAAATGTGCTCAGTCTGTGATTGTATTGCAGCAGCCCATTAGAGAACACATTGGGGGAAAATACTGGAGGGTAAGCACTACAATGAACCTGAGCTAGGGTCAGTTTTGTTCCCCTAGAATTGACTTGGGGAAGAGACCTACGGCATGGGAGGAAGCTGAGACACAATGATAGGAAGGAGGGAGTCAGAAAGTAAGCAATATGGGAAAATAAAAATAATAAAAAGAGGTTGGGGAACTGAAATTACCAAAGATCACAGGATCAAGAAAACAAAAGATCGAGGCATAAGCAAATAAACTGACAGTGAAGACCAACAGTAAAAGGAAATATGGTCTCCTGATCTAGTAGAAAAGTTCAGGCATTAATAGGTACTGCAAAATAAAGGAAAATTATTTAATACCTGATGAGGCAGAAGACATTGTGTATATTGAGGAAAGCAAGGAACCACAGAACACTGTTCCTGAGAAGTTTAAAAGAGAAATACAATTGTGAAAGCAAGATTTATAGCCCTCACAGCAGAAATAATTGGTGAAATAGAAAACTTGAATCCGTGGTGGCAAGTCTCACCAAAGAAAGAAAAGAGATTGGGAATACAAATACATGAAAGTAAAAGACAATCTAGGGGGAACAAAGCAAAAGGTTGGTCAAAGGATATGAGCAGGCAGTTTTCAGAGGAAGAAATTAAAGATATCTATAGTCATATGAAAAATGCTCTAAATCACTACTGATTAGAGAAATGCAAATCAAAACAACTCTTAGGTACCACGTCTCTTCTGTCAGATTGGCTAACATGACAAAAAAGAAAATGCTGGAGAGGATGTGGGAAAATTGGAACATTGCTACGTTGCTGGAGGAGTTGTAAACTGATCCAACCTTTCTGGAGAGCAATTTGGAACTTTGCCCAAAGGGATATAAAAATGTGCATATCCTTTGCCCCAGCAATACCACTTCTAGGGCTGTATCCCAAAGAAATCACACAAGTGGGAAAAAGTCCAGTACGTTCAAAAATATTTACAGCAGTTCTTTTTGTAGTGGCAAAGAACTGGAAATCAAGGGGATGCCCATCAATTGGGTAATGGCTAACCAAGTTGTGGTATATGAATGTAATGGAATACTACTGTACTATAAGAAATGAGGAGCAGACAGACTTTATTATAACCTGGAATGACTTACATGATCTGATGCTGAGGGAGGGGAGCAGAACCAGGAGATCATTATACATGATTACAGACACACAGTATCTCTGATGACTAACTTTGATAGACTTGGCTCTTCTCAGCAATGCAAGGTTCTAAGACAACTCCAAAAGACTCATGATGGAAAAGGCTATGCACATCCAGAGAAACAATTATGGAGTCTGAATGCAGATTGAAGCAAAATATTTGCGCGCTCTCTCTTTTTTTGGTTTTTGTTTCTGTTTTTGTTTCTTCTTTCTCATGGTTCATTCCACTGGTTATAGTTCTTCTTTACAACTTGACTATTGTGAAAATATGTTTAGTGTGAAAGTATATGTAGAACCTATATCGGATTGCACGCCGTCTTGGATGGGGAGAGGGGAGGAGAGGAAGGGGAAGAAAATCTGAAACTCAAAAACTTGAACTGAATGTGTGTAAACTGAAAATAATTAATTAATAAAAAAAGCAAAAAGTAGTAATATTAAATGAAAGTATGCTCCCTCCCTACAGGCAAAACAATCTCAGAGAGGGAAAGGACTCATGTAAAAATATGTATTTATCTCAATCCAAAATGTGCCTTACTCCTACTGAAGTAGCACCAAAAGCATCTCAAGAATTGCTAACAGAGCAATCAGTTTGGATATTAGGTACTTGGGACAAAAGACAGGATTTCAGTCAAAAACTTTTAAGGGAAATAAGGGGAAATTATGCTGAAAAGAATATAGGCATAAGGAAAATAATGGTAGAAAATAGCAAAAATAAACCATGAATCAGTAGAACAAAAGTGGACAATGAAAACAAAGTGAAAGAGCAAGGCAATAATTTAACAAGACTTAGAAAGCTAACACATGCAGAACAAGAGAAAGTAACCAAACTTGAAGACAGACACAGAAGACAAAAGTTTCATAATAATTAGCTCTTTGGAGGGCAATGATAAAGAAAAAGACCAGAAGAAATAATTCAAGAAAATTTCCTAGAACAATAATACCTTGGAATCAGAAAAAAATTCAGTCACACCAAGAAAAAACCTAAAATTCAAGTCTCCAAGGCACATCAAACTCTAATACTTCACAGCTAAAACAAAGGAAGCACAGAGAGCTGCTGAAAATATAAAATACCCAGATAAACAAAAGAAAAAGATGATTAAATAACCCATATCCTAGAAAAAGAAACTGAACAAGCCAAAAACAAACTCCCACAGGAAAAAAACTACAGAACCAGAAGGATTTACAAGTTTATTGTTAATGGAACATAGTACAAGCTTAATAAATGCTTATTGACTGACTAAAAAAAGCAATTAATTTAAAACTATATAAGCTGCTTCTAATAACAAGAAAATAGAGTAGTACATCAATCTCTTAACATATGTTATTGATACCTAAAGTTAAACCACGGAGAGACAAAACAAAGGAAGAAAAATACAGCCCAATATCTCTAATGAACACTCACTCAAAAGTTTTTTGTTGTTAATAATTTCTTTTAAATGTTAGTAAATAGGCTATAATGAAAGATTATACTCTTTGAATTGGCTCATGGTTGGCTTCACTATATCTGGAACCAATAGTTGGTTCAACATAAGGAAGACTATAAATATAAACTGTGTTAATATAAATAAGAAAACCCATATAATATTAATTAAGATCCTGAAAATGTTTAAACAAAATCCAACACCCATTTCTATGAAAAACTCTAGAAATCACAGGACTAAAGGGACCTTTCCTAAATATAGTAAATAATATCTATTTAAATCCAAGAGCAAGCATTACATATATGTATTAGAAAAAAGTTAGAGGCCTTTCCCAAAGATCAAGGATAAATTAAGGATGCCCATTATGACCAGTACTATTTAACATGGCATTAGAAATGCTAGCTTTAATAAGACAAAAAAAATTGAAGACAATAAGAACAGGCAAAGAAAATAAAACTAATGGTTTCTGCAGATAAAATTATGTATTTTGAGAACCTTGGAAAAATAAATAAAAAAATTAAGTGAAATAATAACTTCAGGAAAGTTGCAGGATATAAAATAAATACACATATATCAGTATTCCTACATTATTACCAACAAAACACAGTAGGAAAGTGAAATTCCACCTAAAAATAACTACAAAAGCTATAAAATATTTTGAATTATTATCTATAAAGCTTTACCCAGGAACTATTTGATCTGAACTAAAAAACACTTTTTGCAGAAATAAAGACAACTCTAAATAACTGGAGAAATATTAATTGCTCATTGGTAGGCTGAACTACTATGATAAAAATTATAGTACCTTAATTAATTTACTTATTCAATACTATAGCAATCAAACTACCAGATGAATAGTTTATAGAGCAAGAAAAAATTCCAAAATTCATATAGAGGGACAAAAGGTCAAAAATTCCAAGGGGGTCTATGATCACCAGATCACAAACTGTACTATAAATTTTTCTTCCCTCCCCCAAACATTTATTTTATTTCTCAATTACATGTAGAACATTTTTAATATTTTTTTAAAATTTTGAGTTCCAAATCTCTCCTTCCCTAGTTCCCCTCCCCCTTCTTGAGAAGACAATTTGATATAGATTATACATGTGAAGTCATGCAAAACATTTTCATACTAGCCATGTTGCAAATGAAAACACAGACAAAAAAAAGAAAAAGAAAGTTTAAAAACTATGCTTCCATTTGCATTCACGCTCTATCAGTTCTTTCTCTGGAGGTAAACAGTTTTTCATCATAAGCCCTTCAGAGCTATCTTGGATCATCCATACTGCTGAGAAGAGCTAAATTATTCATTGTTCATCATACAAATATTGCTGTTACTGTGTACAATAGTCTCCTGGTTCTGCCCACTTCACTTTGCATCAGTTCATATAAGTCTTCCCAGCTTTTTCTAAAAACTACCCTGCTCATCATTTCTTATAGCACAATAGTATTCCATCACAATCATATACTACAACTTGCTTAACCATTCTCCAATTTATGAGCATCCCCTCAATTTCCAATTATTTGCCACCACAAAAAGGTCTGCTATAATTATTTTTGTACCCATAGGTCCTTTTCCTTTTTCTCTGATCTCTTTTAGATACAAACCTAGTAGTGGTATTGCTGGGTCAAAGGGTATGTTGTTGTTAAGTCGATTTTTAGTCTTATGGAGTGGTCTGCCATTTCCTTCTCTAGCTCACATTACAGATGAGGAACTAAGGCAAACAGGGTTAACTGACTTGCCCAGGGTCACAAAGCTAGCAAGTGTCTGGGGCCAGATTTGAAATCATGAAGATGCGTCTTCCTGACTCTAGGAGCACTCTATCTACTGTGCCACCTAGATGCCCAAGTCAAAGTGTACGCACACTTTTGTAGCCCTCTGGAGTACAGTTATCCCTTCCACACTGTGGGGATTATGGTACGGCACTGTGGTCTAGAAAAATCCACATAAAATTTTTTGGCCCTCCTTTTCATACCAGAGAAGGAGTCTGAATTTTTTCTTTGTCTTTCATAGGATCTTTACAATTCTTATTGTAAAATGTGGGTTGATATCATATAACACTATACGTATATTTTATATACTTCTAAGTTTGAAAATTTTTTGTCGTTAATGGTTCTGCAAAACTCCCAAAAAACTGCCATTTAATTTCTTATGCCAATCTACGATATACTGAAACCACAATGGGGAAAGCTGCAGTGTGGAGGGGATAACTGCAGTCCCAAATTGCTCTCCAGACCGGTTGGATCAGTTCACAATTTCACCAACAGTGCATTAGTGTCCCAATTTTTCCACATCTCCAAAAATTGTCATTTTCCTTTTCTGTCATTTTAGCCAATCTGATAGGTGTGAGGTGGTACCTCAGAGGTTTTTTTTAATTTGCATTTCTCTAATCAAACAATGATTTGGAGCATTTTTTTCATATGACCATACAGAGCTTTGATTTCTTCTTTCTATAAACTGCCTGTTCATATACTTTTGACCATTTATCAATTGGAGAATGACTTGTATTATTATAAATTTCACTCAGTTCTCTATATATTTGAGAAATGAGGCCTTTATCAGTGAAACTTCCTGTAAAAATTTTCACCATTACTGCTTTCTCCTTTTAATCCCAGATACACTGGTTTTGTTGTGCAAACCCTTTTTAATTTAATGTAATTAAAATTATCCATTTTATATCCTGTAGTATTCTCTATCTTTTCTTTGGCAATAAATGTTTCCCTTATCTATAAATCTGAGAGAGAAAATTTCCCAGGCTTCCCTAATTTGCTTATGATATCACCCTTTATGTCTAAATCATATACCCATTTTGACCTTTTTTGGGGAGTATAAGGTTTGATATGTTGGTTTATACCTAGTTTCCGCCAAACTGCTTTCCAATTTTCCTAGAGAGTTTTGTCAAACTGAGTTTTTGTCTCAAAAGCTTGGATCTTTGGGTTAATCAAACACTAATTTAACCATGGTCTTGTATACCTAATCTGTTCCACTGATCCACCATTCTTTTTCTTAGCCAGTACCAGACTGTTCTGATAATTATTGCTTTCTAATACAGTTTGAAAGCTGGTACTGCTGGTCTACCTTCCCCTTTACATTTTAAAAAAATTGATTCTTTTGATATTCTTGACCTTTTGTTCTTCCAGATAAATTCTGTTGTTATTTTTCTAGTTCTATAAAAGAATTTCTTGGTAATTTGGTTTGGCATTAAATAAGCAAAATAACTTAGGTAGAATTGTCATTTTTATTATATTGGCTTGGCCTACCTATGAGCAATTAATATTTCTCCAACTATTCATTTAGATCTGACTTTATTTGTGTAAAAAATGTTTTGTAATTGTGTTCACATAGTTCCTGGTTCAAACTAGTAATAACTAAAACAATTTGGTACAGGTTAAAAAGGAGAGAGGTTGATTGGTAGAATAGCACATAACATACGAAAGCAAACAGAGTAGCATAGTTCAATAAACCCAAAGACCCCAGGTTATCAGAGGAAAGCTTTACTATTTGGCAAAAACTGCAAGGCACATTGGAAAGCAATCTGACTGAAATTTGGTTTAAACCAACACCTCACACAATACAAGCTCCAAATAGATACAAAACCTAGATATAAAAGGTTACACAAATTAAAAGGTCCAACCATTCTGAAAAGTAATTTGAAACTATGCCCAAACAACTAAATTGTGCATACCATTTTAACCAGCAATACCGGTACTAGGTCTATAATCTGAAGTGATCAAAGAAAGAGGAAAAGGACTTATGTGTACAAAAATATTTATAGCAGTTATTTCTGTGGGGGCAAAGAGCTGTAAACTGAAGGGATGCCTGTTAATTGGGAGCTAAAGTGGCACAGTAGATCAGGGTTTCGTGAAAGAAGGATGTTCATTATCACCCCTATTACTCAATTTGGTGCTAGAAACATTAGCTTTAGCAATAAGAAAAAGAAATCGAAGGAATTAGAATAGGCAAAGAAGAAACTAAGTTATCACTCTTCGCAAATGATATAATTTACTTAGAGAATCCTAAAGACTCAAGTAAAAAACTACTTTTAATAAAAAAAAAACTTTAGCAAAGCTGCAGGATATAAAATAAACCCACATATATCCTCAGCATTCCTATATATTACGAACAAAGTCCAACACCAAGAGATAGAAAGAGAAATTCCATTTAAAGTTATTCTAGACACTATAAAATATTTAGGAGTCTACCTGCCAAGACAAACCCAGGGCTTATATGAACATAATTACGAAACACTTTTCACACAAATAAAGTCAGATCTAAATAAATGGAAAAACATCAGTTGCTCATGGTTATGCCAAGCTAATATAATAAAAATGACAATTTTACCTAAATTAATTTACTTATTCAGTGCCATACAAATCAAACTAACAAAAAATTATTTTACAGAGCTGGACAAAGTAATAACAAAACTCATCTGGAAGAACAAAAGGTCCAGAATATCAAGGGAATTAATGAAAAGAAATGCTAGGGAAGGTGGCCTATCCATACCAGATATTAAACTGTACTATAAAGCAGCAGCCATCAAAACTATTTGGTATTAGCTAAGAAATAAGAGTGGTGGTTCAGTGAAATAGGTTAGGTACACACGATGCTGCAGTCAATGACTATAGCAATCTACTCTTTGATAAGCCCAAAGAATCCAGTTTCTGGGCTAAGAATTCACTATTTCACAAAAACTGCTGGGAAAATTGGAAAATGGTAGGGCAGAAACTGGGCATAGACCAATATCTTACACCATATACCAAAATAAAGTCAAAGTGGGTTCACAATTTTAGGAATAAAGGCTGATACTATAAGCAATTTGAGAGAGCAAGGAATAGTTTACCTATCAGACTTATGGGAAAGGGAAGAACTCATGACCCAACAAGAGATAGAGAGCATTACAAAATGCAAAATGGATAATTTTGATCACGTTAAGTTGAAAAGTTTTTGTATAAACAAAGCCAATGAAACAAAGGTTAGGAAGGGAAGCAGAAAATTGGGAGAAAATCTTTACAACCAGTGTCTCCACTAAAGGCCTCTTCTCTAAAATATACAGGGAACTGAGCCAAATTTATAGGAATACAAGTCATTCCCCAATTGAGAATTGGTCAAAGGATATGAACAGGCAGTTTTCAGAACAAGAAATTAAAGATATCTATAGTCATACAGATGCTCTAAATCACTACTGATTAGAGAAATGCAAATCAAAACAACTCTTAGGTACCACATCTCTCCTGTCAGATTGGCTAACATGACAAAAAAGGAAAATGATAAATGATAGAGAGGACGTGGGAAAACTGGAACATCGTTACATTGCTGGTGGGGTTGTGAACTGATCCAGCCACTCTGGAGAGCAATTTGGAACTATGGCCAAAGGGCTATAAAAATATGCATACCCTTTGACTCAGCAATATCACTTCTAAGGCTGTATCCCAAAGAGATCATACAAATGGGAAAGGAACCTGTATGTACAAAAATATTTATAGCAGCTCTTTTTGTGGTGGCAAAGAATTGGAAATCAAGGAGATGCCCATCAATTGGGGAATGGCTAAACAAATTGTGGTATATGAATGTGATGGAATATTACTGTGCTATAAGAAATGAGGAGCAGACGGACTTCATTATAACCTGGGATGACGTATATGAACCGATGCTGAGGGAGGGGAGCAGAACTAGGAGATCATTATACACAATTACAGACACACAGTATCTCTGATGACTAACTTTGATAGACTCGACTTCTCTCATCAATTCAAGGTTCAAAGACAGTTCCAAAAGACTCATGATGGAAAAAGCTATGCACATCCGGAGAAAGAATTATGGAGTCTGAATGCAGATTTAGGCAAATTTTTTGCTCTCTTTTCTTTTTTCCTCTCTTTTTTAGTTTATTTCTCCTTTCTCATGATTCATTACATTGGTTATAATTCTTCTTTACAACTGAACTACTATGTAAATAAGTTCAATGTGAAGGTATATGTAGAACCTACATTGGATTACATGCCGTCTTGGGGGGTAGAGGGGAGGAGAGGGAGGGAGAGAAAATTTGGAACCCCAAAACCTGTGGAATTGAGTGTTATAAACTAAAAATAAAAATAAATTTATAAAAAAAGTAGTGGCACAGTAGGTAGAGTGCTGGGCCTGGTGTCAGGAAGACTCATCTTCCTTGATTTCAATCTGACCTCTGAGACTTACTAGCTGTGTGACCCTGGCTAAGTCACTTATAACGCTGTTTGCCTCAGTTTTCTTGTCTGTAAAAATCGACTGGAAAAGGAAATGGAAAACCACTCTAGTATTCTTGCCAAGAAAACCCCAAATGAGGTCACAAAGAGTTGGACTCAAAAGAAACAACTGAACAACAAAACATGAATGTAATGGAACACTACTGTAAGGAATGATATAGAGAATGTTTCTGAAAAACACTTGTAATGCACTAATGCAAAGTGAAGTAGGCAGAATCAGGACAACAATTTATAAAATAATAAGAATGACATCAACTGAGAAAGACTTAGTTAGAAACTCTGATAGAAACAATGATCAGCCATAATTCCAAAGGACTCATGATAAAAACAAGCTATCCACCTCCAGAAAGAGAGCTGATGAATTCAGAGTGGAGTTTGAAGCAGCTTTTCTTTTCTTTCTTTTTTGGGGGCATTGGAGGTGGCTAATATGGGATTTGTTTTGCATAACTATATATTTGTAATGGATTTTATTTTTCCTGCTTTCTCAATAGGTTAGGGGAAAGAGAGATGGAGAGAATTAATGATAAAAAAAATCAGAGGTTTAAGGAAAAAAACCTACTTTTGAGAGGTATGGGTAGGGGAAGCTCATACCTTGAAAAAAGTGAAATTAAGAATAACAAAAAGATAAAATGAGTAATTTTATTTATACAAAATTGAAAGGTTTTTGCACAAACAAATCTAATGCACTAAAAATTAGAACAAAACAAAAGGGGAAAAAACCTTTGCAATAGTTTTCTGATAAAGGCCTCACGTTCAAGATATATAAGGAACTGATTCGAATGTTTTAAGACTAACAGCCATTCCCTAATAGGCAAAGGATATGTATGAACAAGCATTTTTCAAAGGAAGAAATCCAAGCTATCAACAAACATATTTTAAAATGCTCTAAATCATAAGAGAAATACAAATTAAAGCAACCTTGAGATTTCACCTGTTACACTCAGAATAGCAAAGATGTCCAAAGACAAAAATGGAAAAATGTTGGACGGGCTGTGGGAAGGTAGGAACGCTAGTTCACTGTTGGTAGAACTGTGCATTGGTGCTGCCATTCTGGGAAGTGATTTGGAACTATGCCCCAAAAGTTACCAAACTGTGCGTATCCTCTCACTCAGAAATACCACTACCAGACCTATTCCCCAAAAGAAACCAAAGGAAGGGCAAAAAGGAGCCACATATGCAAAAATATTCATAGTAGCACTTTTCAGGGTAGCCAAAAAGTACAAACTAAGGGACTCTCCTCTTATTGGGAAATGGTTAAACAAATTGTGGCATATGAGCATAATGGGATATTATTGTGATAGAAGAAACGGTGAAATGGATGATTTCAGACTGGGAATTAGCACAGATCAAAACAAGCAGATCTGTGAGAACTGATACACTGATAGCATAATACTGAAAAACAACTCTGACTTTACAACACAATGTTAAGCCAAGAGTCTAAAAGGATGAAGATGAAACATGCCACTAGCCTAAAGTGATTAATTTAAAATGCATAAAGAAACACACATTTTTTGGACATGACCAAGGTATGGATTTTTTGCCCCCTCTGAACTATATATGTATACATTGGCAGTGTTGTTTATTGTTTTTAGTTTTTGCTTTTTAATTTCCTCAATGGGGGAGCACAGAGAGTAGAGGATGCATATAGGACAGATTAATCACAAAAAGGTGGAGGGAGGCCTTGTTTGGGAGGACATGGTATATAGTGACATAGTGATACCAAACAACGAGAAATTAAGAAAAGAACATCAACTAAACATTTAAAAATACACAGAGGAGAACAGGAAGAAGTTCAGAATGGGATGCAGACATGCTGAGCAATTTGTTACAAATTCAAATACAATTCTCTTTTCTGTACTTATTTGCATATTTGAATGTTCATGCCTGTTAAGTCCATTTTTAAAAAGGTTTCATGGGTTGAAGACTTTAGAATTCTGATCAATTCAATGATCAACCATGATTTCTGAGGACTGAATTGATGAAGCAGCTACCCACCTCCTGCCAGAAAAGTGATCAACTTAAAATGCAGAAAAGAAAAAAACGTTTTTGGACATGGCCAATGTGGTCATTTGTTTTGGTTGAGTAGGTATATTTGTTATGAGGTTTCTTTTTCTTTTAAATTGTTCAATTGAGGGGATGGATGAAAAGGGAGAGAAAATGCTTGTTAAACAGAAAAAAATAATTTAAAAAAAGGACAAAGGTGAAACTCCTTGACCTCAAGAAGCCAAAGTTTAAAAGGGAGACACAACATAATTTGAATGGGAAGGTATTAGCAGCTAGGAGGATCACGAAGGGCCTCTTGAGTCTTGAAGGAAACCAAGGACTCCACAAGGAAGAGATAAGAAATGCATTCCTGGAATGAGAACCAATTCGAAGAGCAAATGGGAGATTGAGGGTCAGGGTGTGAGGAAAGTAAAAGTAGGCCAGTATGTCTGGACATGAAGCAGAAGAGAATAATATATAAAAAGACTGGGGTAGAAGGGCAGGTTATGGAGAGCTTTAAATGTCAAATAGCAATGTTATTTGATCCTATGTGTACTCTGAATAAGATTACTGACATAGTCAAATCTGACGGATTAGAGTGGGGAGAGACTTGAGGCAGAGCAACTAATTATAATGCTATTGCAGTAGTCTGGGGCAGAGGTAATGAGGGCCTAAACTAGGGTCTTGGCTGTGAGTGGATAAAACAAGAAGTATTCGGTAGATGTGGTGGAGATATAAACAAGATATGACAAATGACTAGCTACATGGGGAGGGAGTGAGGAGTCAAGGATAACATCAAGGCTGTGAACCTGGATGACTGAAAGATGTTAGTGTTTTTATTAAGATGTCAATGTGATAAAATTTGGTCACAATGAGGGATCAATTTTGGGTTAGAGCAGTGTGCCTTGATGCAAAGAACACTATATTGCTGTTTACTCACACATTGCAATATAATCCATACTTTTAAAAAAACTAACCCTCACTAGATCCTATAGTATCTGCTAGCTAGCTATAATATAGGCTCTACTCCTGTTCTTGACAAAAGTCTTTGGAGAAATGCATATATCCATACATACTGTGCCTCTACTTCCACTGCTCTCCACACCCCTGCCCCTTCCAAACCCTCTGCAATCTGGTCTCTGACTTTACCATTCAACTGAAATTGCCTTCTCTAGTTACTAATGATTTAAAACCCAGGGGTAAGCAAATCACAGGTCAAGGGCCAAATTCAGCCCACTGCCTGGTTTTGTAATGTCTTGCAAGCTAAAAAGGATTTCTACATTTTAAAGATACAATAAAACTATTTAAAAACATAAAAACCATTGCTGGCTCACAGATGATACAAAACAGAGTCTTGGGTCCCTAAATTTGCTGACCCTTGAATTCAAATAGCTAAATCTAATGGCCTTTCTCAATTTCCATTCTTTTTCATCTCTCTGCAGTATTTGAAACTGTGGACCACCATGTCCTGCCTATTCTTTCTTCGCTGGGTTTTTGTGACAACTCTCTCTCTTGACCCTCTCTTCTTACCTGACTGCTCCTTCTCTGTCTCTTTTAGGGGATTATCAAGGACATCACACCTACTAACTATAATTTTATCCCAAAGCTCTCTCCTGAGCCTCTCCTCTTTCCCCTCTAATTTCTCTCTCAGATTAGTTAACCATCACCTAGAGAGAATCTGGCCCTGAGGAGATAAGATATGGGACAAGAGGGTGTAGAGGTAGAAGGGAAGAATGGTTAACAATGAGCCGAGAAGGAAAAGGGAGAAAAAGTTAAAAGGAGGTAGTTAAGAATAGGGAGCCCAAGTGGGGCAACCTCAATGAAGATTCTATATTTTGGAGAATTGGGTGGGGCAGATGTACAAAAGGAAAGGATGGGGGCTCTAATCTACTCTCTACTGGCCTTGGAAGTTAGTGATTCATTACGTGGAGTAAGAAACACCAAGTTATATGTCTTTCCTCATTAGTAAGATGAGTCAACACTTAGGGACAGATTAATTTACTTTGGCTAAAGAAAAACAAGTATATTCCTTGTCCTAGCTGCTAATCCTTTCTGGAGTAGAAAGAGAGCCAAACTAGCAACCAAGAGGTAGAAAAATCTAATATAGCTCTCTAATGATTTATTAATTCTATCCCTCTCCTCCACTACTCTATACCTCAAAACTCCTTAAAATAATCAACCTTTATTCTAGCCTTTGCTGAAGACGTAACCCATTATTTCACCAAGGACAATCATTCTACTTCTATCCTTGATCCTATCCACCCACAATCATCCCATCCATTCTAATTTCCACACTCCGCCAATTTATATTCCTTGTTGTCTATGTGCCCAGGTCTCTCTCATCCTGAAAAATCCTTAGCTGATCTGACAAACTTCTCAAATTAATATCCTAATTCTCCTGTAGTCTAATTTTTAAAAAAGCTGCTTAACCTCACTGCCTCAACTTCTCTCACACAAAATAATACCTTTCAGTATGGCTTTCCACCTCATCAATGAATTGAAATTGCTCTCCAAAGTTGCCAGTGACATCCTAATGGCTAAATCCAATGGTCTTTTCACCAGTCCTCATTCTTCTTTGACATCTCTGCAGCATTTGGGACCCTGCCTTGTTGGATTATCTTCTCTGGGTTGCCATGACCCTGATCTCTCTTGGTTCTCTTCTTCCCCTCTCTCTGGCTGCTCCTTCTCAGTCTCCTTTGCTGGATCATCAGCCTTTCCACACATAGGGATATTCCAAGACTGTGTCCTGGGTTCTCTTCTCCTCTTTCTCTACACCATCAGCTCTCACAGGATTCAGCTCTCTGAAAAAGACTCCTAGGTTTATGTATAAGCTCCAGGCTCCCAAATTCCAATCCTGCATCAATCTCTTCGGCATTTTGAAATGGATGTCCCATAAGCACATCAAATAACATGTCCAAAATACACCTTATTAACTTTTCCCCCAAATTCACCCTTCTTCCCAGTTTCCCTATTTCTGTTGAGAGCACCATGATCCTTCTAGACGCTCAGGTTCACAACCTCAGGGTCTTCCCTCCACACTGCACTCTCTCTCATGCTCCATATAGACAATCAATTGTCAAGTCTTATAAATTCCAAATCCTTCTTTTACTCCTATGGACAGTACCCTCAGGCCATCATAACCTCCCCTATACATACTACTGCAATTACCTCCCAAAAAAGCTTCCTTGCCTCATGTCTCCACTCTGATCCATCCTCCACACAGCTACCAAAGTGATAGTCCTAAAGCACAATTTCACTATCTCATTCTCCTGCACAAAAAACCTCCAATGTTGGGGCAGCTAGGTGGCACAGTGAGTAGAGCACCGGCCCTGCAGTCAGGAGGACCTGAGTTCAAATTTGACCTCAGACACCTGACACACTTACTAGCTGTGTGACCTTGGGCAAGCCACTTAACCCCAATTGCCCTGCCGTCCCCCTCCAAAAAACAAAATTAAAAAAAAACCCCTCCAGTGTTTTCCTATTGCCTCTATAATCAAATATAAAGTCTTCTCTTTGGCATTCAAAACTCTGTTCACAACCTGGCTCTAGACTACCTTTCCAGACTTACTATACATTGTTCTCCTTTGCACATGCCACATCTTCCATCCAAGCTCCTGCTCTGTCTTCCTCATATATAGAGAGCATTCAATCTCCCTTCTTCATGGCTTTGCAGAGGCTATCCATGTCTAGAATGCACTCCTATTCATCTCCACCTCTCAGAATTCCTTGGTTCCTTCAAAGCTCAGTTTTAGTACTGCTCCCCACATGATACCTTTTTTGATACCCCCAGCTGGTAGCATTCCCCAGAAATCACTCTGCCTTAATTTGTATACACTTATCAGTATACATGTTGTTTTCCCAAAGTTTCTTGAAGGCAGGGGCTGTTGCATGTTTGTCTTTGTTCTCTCAATGCTTAGTAAAGGGCCTGGCATTTGGTAGGCGTTTAATATGCTTAATGCTTGCATGACTTTGGTCAAGACACCTTACGGCATCAGTTTCAGCATTTATAAAACAAAAGTGTTATTCTCAATAACTTATATGCCCTTTCTAGGATTTTATGTACTTGGTATGCATACATTTGTCCATGAATAGGATAAATTTACCTTAAAATAAATTTTCTTCAAAAAGTCTTCTTTCTTTTTACTTAGGCAAATTATACAAAGCACTGGCTCAAATTTGGACAACAGAGTTACTTTTCTTCCAAAGTAACAAGTGTAGTCATTTTCGGTGAAACATTTAAATTACTTAAATAATTTGCTTTATTCTGAGGTGTCTTATTTTCCCCTCAATCACAAAACTACCATACAAACTCCTCAGTTCGGCATCTAGATACCATCTATCATTTCCAGCCTCATTTTACATTATTCTCCACTCTATTCTATTCATTCCAGCTAGACCAGCCTTCTCTCCACCCATCTTCTGTCTCTGTATTTTCAATAGGCTTTCCTCCATGACTAATTTCTTTCACTTCTCCACACTTTCTTCTCACTTTCCCTTCAAGTCTTACCTTAGATGCGCATCTTTCCTACAAGAAGCTATCTCAGATCTTCCTTACTCCATGAAGCCAACATACACACAAACACACCAATATGTTCTCTCTGGCCTCAAATTTTCTAAGAGCCTTTTCTCCAGGTCTCTCTTTCATATGTAGCACTCTACTTTGTATTATATTTATATGTGTATGTATTACTTATTCCCTTTGTAGACTTAAAGCTCTTTGACAGAAAGGACTGTATACTTTTTCATTTTGTTGTATCCCCAGAATCTAAGTAATGCCTTGAATTAAAAAGAAAAATTATTTTCAGGCATAATGTTTAGGTATAGTCTCAGAGAACCATAATGGAAGAGTCTAATCTCTCCCATGAACACAAGAATTCAGCATTTATGAACACTGTGTCACAAAGATCCTTGAACAGTGTTCTTTGCTTGTAAATACTAAAAGAAACCAACGGTTTAAAAAGGGCAGATAATTAGACAAAACATAACCTTATATAAAGGCTTTATAGTTTTCATAATGCTTTTCCATTTAATACTAAAGCCTTCAAGCTAAGTAGGGCAGGTATTTAGTATCCTCATGTTATAGATGAAGCTAAGGCTTCATATAGAAGTTGCCCAAGATCAGACAGCTAACAAAGCAGCAGAGAGCTGGGGCTTATTAAACTTAAGAGTTTCTTATTCCCTGTCCAGTGCTATTGCTCAAAGTTAAATTCCTACTGCATAATCTGGGATAGAAAGGACTTAAGCTACACTTAGAAATGAATATGATATAAAAACAAAAATCATCAATAAACACAAAAGTTTTAAAAATTTAGCATAATTCCAATCTGTATCGGTAGAAGATAGTAATTAACAATGAAATCATAGCTCCTTTAAAGCAAAAAAGTGTTATACTCCATTACTGGGCTTCTATTCCAAAAAAGCCATTGATCAAAAAAAATCCCCATATACTCCAAAATATTTATACTATTTATATTAGCATTTTTTGTGGCAGCAAAGAATTAGAAACAAAGTAGAAGCCTATCAAATGGCTAAACAAACTGTGATAGACGAATGTAATGGAATATTAGTGCACTGTAAGAAATGCTGTATATAAAATGTATACAGAGAAACATGGAAAGATCTGTATGAACTGATGCAGAGTGAAAAGCAAGAAAACAATAGATACCATGACTACAACAATGTAAATAAAAAGAACAACCACACACACAAAAATCAAAAGCAAATATAATAAAATTATAAAGATCCAAATATGACTCAAATGAAGAGATAAATTTACTTCCCTTTACGGAGGTGGAAGGTCCACAGGTGTTAAATATTGCACAGTTTTTGGTTGTTTTTTTTTTTTACTTTTTCAACATATCAATCAGCTGAGCTGACTTTTTTCTCCCTCTAAAAAGTACTATTTATTATAGGGGATGGCTCTCTGGGAGGGGGAGGGGGATATTGGGGCTAAATGCATTGTTGTAAGCAGCAATAAAAAATTTTCCCCCCAAAAATGCTGTGCTATGGGCAAATAGTGACTCAATAAAACCCGGTAAACTCTAAGTTCCTTGAGGGAAGGAGCCCTGTCAAACATTACCTTTGTAGTACTATCACCTAAGACAAAATCTTACAAAAAGTAGGTGCTTAACAAATGTTCTAGTTGAAATGAAGTGTCTGATTGATAACAGTGCCAAGTTATATAATGCTTTTGGCTCAGAGGCCAAAGGCACAACTGTGCTGAACAAAACCTTGTTATTTAAGTTGCCATCTCTTTTCTTATTCAGTCTTATGACAATACCATAAATACCTACCGTGATATAGCTATTTTAGTGACAAAATCTCCCATGACTAGGAATAGAGCAGGTTCCTTTGCACAAGGTGACAAGTTCTTAACCGTCTCAGGAACCCAAGAAGCAAGCCTGCACAGAGTTCTTTTGTCTGAAACAGGAAGGGCTCTACTGAGAAACAGTAACCCCTCAATCAAAGAGTTGCATCCATACAATCAGTTCTAACCCCAACACTATTCCTAGACCAGATTTCAAGAAAAGTAAGAGGGTTCTGTGGCTAGGTAAGATTTTGTGAGCAGTTCTTAGAACTTGTCCCAAGCTAGAGAAGAGAAGGGGAAGGTTCACAAAAGTCATCACTTGCAAAGGACAAAAATACTTAAGATTTTGGTCCAGAAAAATACAAAGTGGCCACTCCACGTCCCCTTTCTATAGGAAAAGATCATTGTGGGAGCCATTTCTCAATGTTCTACATAAGTATAGGAGCCCTAAGTGAAAGAGAATGCCCCAAATAACGACACCTCTTGCATGTGCTTAAAAGCTCACAAACTACAGGAAAAACTCCATTTCCACTCAATAACGTGGTTGAAGGCAAGGGCAACAGAATCATAAAAACTGATCAAAGTAAACATTTTTCTGGTTAGGTTGTCAACCTTCGTAGATACTGTACCGTGGTGCTAATACAATAAAAATATTTATTAAAGATAAATATGAATTATAAAAAACAAATTTGACAAATTGAAAGGATTCTTTCAAACTACAGACTTGGAAATGTAATACTTTCTAAGCTACATTTTCTTCTCAAATTCACAAACAAAAGGGTCTGTAGTCCATGCAATGAAAACAATTTAATTTTTACTAACTATGACTATATCCCAAGGCTGTCTCTTGGGCTCTCTTTTCTCTGTACACTCACTTGACGACCTCACCAGTTTTGATGGTTTAAATATCATCTCTATGCAGAAAACTCACAGATCTGTATGTCAAGCCCTAGATTTCCTGAGTTCCAATCCTATATTATTGAATATTTGAAATTGCTTGTCCTTAAGGCATTTCAAACTCAACAAGTACAAAACAGAACTCAGACTTTTTCCCCCCAGACTCGCCTCTGTTTCAAGCGAATCATCTTTCTTCCAAAGTCACCCAAATTCAAAACCTCAAGGTCAACAGCAACTTACTCTCACTCACTCCACATATTTAACTAAATGATGAGTCTTATCATTTCTATCTCTAACATCTCTGAATGTCCTCTCCTGCCCACGCACACAGCTACTTCATTCAGACCCTCTCATCTTCTCATATCTGGACATACTGCAATAGTCTCTTATCTGATGTCACTACCTCAAGCCCCTTTAATTCCAATCTATCTTCCACACAACCACCAAAGTACTTTCTTAAAGTGCAAAGGTGTTACCACCAACTACTCAAAAAATTCCAGGGGTTCTTCGTGATCTCTAGAATCAAAAGTCAATAAACATTTATTAAGCACCTACTATTTGCTAGACACTATGCTAATCAATGGAGATATAAAGAATGGCAAAAGACAGTCCCTGGCTATCAAGGAGTTCACAGTATAATGGGTGAGACAATATGCAAACAAATATGTTCAAACTAGCTATATACAGTATAAATTGAAGACAACCAACAGAGGGGAGGCATTAGAATTACAGGAGCTCAGGGAAGGCACTAGAATTAAAGAGGTTCAAAAAAATCTTCCCATGGAAGGTAGGATTTTAGCTGGGATTTACAGGCAGTCAGGAGGTATCCATGAGGAGAAAGAGAGGCATGGAGGACAGTCCCTGAAACTGTCCGGAGTCAAGTGACAGAGTGTCTTGTTCTTGGAACAGCAAGGAGGCCACTAAGTATTTGATGCAGTGTTAAAGTACTAAAGAATCCTGGACAGGGGGTATGAGAGGGAGAGGGCAGGTTATGAAGGGCTTCCAATATCAAACAGAGGATATTTGGTCCTAGAGATGATAACCACTAGAGATAAAAGAGTAGAGGGGCTGGCACTATTCTGACATGCTTTAGGAAGATCCTTTTGACAACAGAGTAGAGGATGGACTTAAGCTGAGAGACTCCTCTAGCATTTAAAGATCATTATAGCCTCACCCAAGTTCCTACCTTTCCAGCCTTCTTACATGACTCATTTTCTCTATCCAATCTTAATGGCCTAAACATTAAGCATACACAACACTCCATCTTTCCTCTAGGTGCTTTTGCCCAGGTTGTCCTGTATGCCTGGAATGCACTCCTTTCTTATCTTCTACTCTTTGGAATCCCTAATTTCCTTCAAGACTCAGATCAAGAGGTACCTTCTAAAATACATACATATACATATACACATAATACACATAAACACATGTGGTTTCCCTATTAGAATGAAAGTCCCCTTGAGGACAAGGGCTGTTTCACTTTTCTCTTTCCATCTCCTGTGCTTAATAAGCACTTAATAAATGCTTATTGATTGACTCCACCATAATGAATTTATGGAAACCAAGACATAATGTAGACATATTTCTCCACGGGAAAAATATTAAAATTTAAGGTTTCATTTCTGACGAAGAACTCATCATTGAAATTAATCAAAAGAATGGCAATGAAGATTCTAGCTACTCTGCCAGATAACTTAGAGTTTAGGGTTTGTAGATCAACAGCTGGAAAAAAAATCAAGAATCATGCTGTATAGCCCCTTTTACCTAATACAAACAAAATGAGGCCTTAATTGTATTTCAGAAGCATGAGAAATTCTGTCAATGCTTTGCTAAAATCTAGGTGTGTGTGACCTTGAATTGGATTAGATTCTCCCCAAAGTGTTTTTCAGCTCTACAAGTCTGACTTAGAATGTTAATTTTCTTATTTAAAATTATTATATGGGCATATAGTTGTTATATAAAAGAATTATAGATTTAGAGCTAGAAGGAATCTTAGGACAGGGGTACTTAACTTGGGGTCTCTGAGCTTTTAAAAAGCATTTTGATAATTGTATTTATTATAATTTATTTCCTTTCTAATACTATATATTTTATTTTATGCATTTAAAAATATTATTCTTATATGGAGTCAAGAAGCTTTATCAGACTGCAAATGGGGTCCAATGACACAAAAAACATTAAGAACCACTTCTTTAGAGGCTGTCTAGTCCCACCATCACTTGCCAAAATTTACACAGGAATCAGACCTTGGACTGGAACCTAGCTCTTTTAAAAACAACTTCGACGATCCTTCCACAGTACCTCTTTTATGACTCAGTTCACAAACATTTATTAAATGCTATTGTACCAGGCATTGTGCTCAGTACTGGTAATATAAAGTGAAAAAATGACTGAGCCCTGGCCCTGAAGAATACACTCAAGAAGTACACACATAATGTTTTGTTTCTTCTTTCTCGTGGTTCCTCCATTCTTCTTCATGTGACTAATGTGAAAATGTGTTTAACATGAATGTACAGGTAGAGCCTGTATCAGACTGCACACTCTCTTGAGGAGGGTGAAATAATTGGAAACTCAAAATCTCATGGAAGTGAATGCTGAAAACTAAAAATAAATAAGCTAATTATAAAAAAAAGAAATACACACATAACAGGCATCACATGGCCATATAATATAAAGGAAACAAAGTACTGTAAGAAAAAAAGCATTTTTAAACTCTTTTATACAAACAATTTATTTGAGCTACATAAAGTCATAGAATGACCTCATCATTGTCCTTATGAGCAGAATTATGTCCAAAATGTGATCTAGAACCCAGGCCTCCTAATTCCTAGGCCATTGCTCAATGAGAGTCTAATAAATCTAATTCAAAATACATTTATTAAGGATCTACTGTGCGCAAAGTACTATGCAATAGAAACACAAAAAATGAATAATCCCTGTCTTCACGAAGTTTACTGAGAGAATCTACTGAGGGATACAGCATGCAGATTAAGTTAATACAAAATATATACAAGGTAATGAATATTAAGAGGGAGACAGCATTAACAACTTGAGGAGAGGGGCATGAGAAAAGGCCTCATGTAAGAGGTGGCACCTGAATTGCACTCTAAAGGAAGCTAGAGGTTCTAAGAGGTAGACAGCCTATACAATGACAGGGAAATGGAAAGTGCAGTTCTATAAAGGAACTGCAAATAGGTCATATTTAAATTCCACACTGACAAGTTTTTATTTTATCTTAGAGGCAACCCACTGAAGAATTTTGAGTACAAGGGCAATGTTTCATTTTTGTTTTTATATACTCAGCTTCTAGCAAAGAGCCTAGGACATTGGAAGTGCTTAATAACTAGCTGACTTAGGACTAACAGGGTCACACCTGTGTTTTAGGAATTTTAATTTAGGAGTTGTATGGAGGATGGACTAGAGAGAGAAGATGTTGAAAAGAGAAAGAAAAACTGAAATAGCCCACGTGAAGGATGATGATCACATCAACCAAAGCAGAAGTCATGTGAGCTGAGATGATGTCGAGGTTGAATAGTCAAGATTTGGCAAATGATTAGATACTGGGGATAAAGGACAGATAGAAAAGAAATAGAGTCCAGAACAACTCTGAGGTTAAGAACAGAGGGAAAGAACTCATATGTAAAAGAATATTTACATTAGCAATTTTTGTTATAGCATCAAACTCGAAACAAAATAGGTACATAACAATTAGGAAACAGATGAACAAACTGTGTTATAGAAATGTAACTAAATTTTATTGTGCCATAAGAAATGCTGAATATGAGGGATTCAGAAAAATGTAGAAATACTTGTATGAACTGAAGCAAAGTGGAAAGCAGATCCAGGAGAACATTTTCATGAACACACACACATACATATATTTTCGTGCGCGTGCACACACAGGTACGTATGCATGTATTTCTAGGAAAACTCTGAAAGACTCCAGAATTCCAACCAGGGCAGGGATCAACCATAACTTGAAAGACTGACAATGAAATATACCTTTTACTTCTTGGTAAAGAAGTAATAAACTCAATCAATGGTCTCTAAAGTAGGCACCAGGATCCCCTTGGGGCCTACGGCCTGACTCCAAGGTGGGGGTGTAATCAACCAATAGAAGGGTGGGAAGATAGTTTGCATACTACCCTCACTGCCATAGCCAACTGCGGTCTTCTCAATAAAAAAAAAATCTCTCTTTATCCCTCAAAATTCCACCACTCTACCACTCTCTCTCCCTCCGGTTCAAGTACCTGATACTTCCACTAGCTGCTGCCCACAAAAGCTGGATAAGTTTCACTTGGGAAAATCTCACTTTTCCCTAGCCCCCTAGAGAACAGGGACTATTCCATTATTGTCTCTGCATCACCAGTGCCTAGCACATAACTGGCACTTAATAAATTTTTGCTAACAAAATGAACTTTTAAAGGAAAAATTTATTGAATTAGCTTGGAAAAGTCTGAACTCTTGATCCTGCTGTACACTTAAGATACTGTCTCATTCCTCTTCTCCTTTTCACTTCTAAACTCCTTGAAATAGTCTACACTTGCTGCCTCCACTTCCTCAACACCTACTCACTTCCCTCAACCCACTACCAATTGTTTGTGCCTATGACTACTGAAACTGCCATCCTGAAGATGACTAATAACCTAATTGCCAATGCATAAAATTTCTTTTTAAAAATTGTTTCATGAATTTTACATTCTATCTCCCATTTTCAAGTAAGTACTTATTTGCACAGGCTATTCTTCATACCTCATGTACACTCCTCCTTCATCTCCACCTGGCAGAATCTTTGCTTTCTTTCAAAAATCAAGAGTCAGTTCCTCAAGCTTTTCATGACCCCCCAGTTGCTGGTACTCTATCTTCTCTCAAATTACATGTTCTCTTCTTCCCTAAATCAAATAAAATGCAGGCTTCTTGAAGAAAGGCAGTATTTTGTTTCTAAATCCCTTACATATGTTAAATGTTTATTGAATTAAAATGAAAGAAAGGGCAGAAATACAAAAAATAAAGGTAGAATAGGGATTGACAAATGGCTACAATGGATGAGAGAAATAGAGAGGAATCAAAGATAATAATGAGGTTTCAAGTTTAAGGGACTGAAAATAATGGTACTACCATCAAAAAATAGCAAGTGGCAGAAGCTTTTTGGATGGCAGGGAGAAGAATTTATTAACCACCTACTAGGTGCCAGGAACTGTGATAAATGGTTTAGAAATATTAGAATAGGGAGGGGCGGAGCCAAGATGGTGGCTGGAAAGCAGGGACTTGCGTGAGCTCCCCTCCAGGTCCCTCCAAAAACCTATAAAAATGGCTCTGAACAAATTCTACAACTGCAGAACCCACAAAATAGCAGAGGGAAGCAGGGATCCAGCCCAGGACAGCTTGGATGGTCACTGAATGAGGTCTATCTCGCACTGAGTGGAAGGGAGTAGAGCCCAGCGTGGGCGGCATCAGGACCAACCTGACCTGGAGTCAGGCAGAACAGGCCCTAGCGCCCTGAATCAGTGAGCTGTGGCAGTTACCAGACTTCTCAACCCACAAACCCCAAAGACAACAGAGCAGGTTAGTGGGAAAAGCTGTGGGGGGACAGAGTGAAAAGAGTTCGTGGTTCAGTCACCGCCCAGGGCAGCGGGGGTGGTACAGCTACAGAGCTACAGCTGCAGTTGCTTCAAGCCCCAGGCCCACCTGGTGGGAGGAATTAAGTGGCAGATAAGAGCTGGAGTGCAGAGCCTGTTTAAGATTTTCATCAGGTCCGGGGTGGGGGTTCTTGGGGAAGGAGGAGTGCTGGTATGGCAGAGCTGGCTGTATAGAAATAGCTCTGAAATCAACCGCACAACCCCTCCAGCTTAGAACAAAGTACTCTTTACTCTACAAGCAGTCATACCCTGCTGAAAAACTCAAGGGTCAAGAAAGTTGGCTGAGAACATGGCCAGGCAGCGAAAATGCACTCAGATTCAGTCTCAGACTTTGGAACTTTCTTTGGTGACAAAGACCAAAACATGCAGCCAGAAGAAGTCAACAAAGTCAAAGAGCCTACATCAAAAGCCTCCAAGAAAAACATGAACCGGTCTCAGGCCATGGAAGAGCTCAAAAAGGAGTTGGAAAAGCAAGTTAGAGAAGTAGAGGAAAAATTGGGACAAGAAATGAGAAAACCATGCCTCCTCAAAAAGATCCCAAAAAGAAAACTCCTAGGAATATTGACACCAAATTTCAGAGCTCCCAGGTCAAGAAGAAAATACTGCAAGCAGCCAGAAAGAAACAATTTGAGTATTGTGGAAACACAATCAGGATAACACAGGATCTAGCAGCTTCCACATTAAGGGACCAAAGGGCTTGGAATATGATATTCCGGAGGTCAATGAAGCTAGGTTTAAAACCAAGAATCACCTACCCAGCAAAACTGAGTATCATGCTCCAAGGCAAAATATGGATTTTCAATAAAATAGAGGACTTTCAAGCTTTCTCAGTGAAAAGACCAGAGCTGAATAGAATATCTGACTTTCAAACAGAAGAATCGAGAGAAGCATGAAAAGGTAAACAAGAAAGAGAAATCATAAGGGACTTACTAAAGTTGAACTGTTTTGTTTACTTTCCTACATGGAAAGATGATGTGTATGATTTATGAGACCACAGTATCATAGTATCTGAAAGGAATATGCATATATATGTGTATGTATATACATACATATGTGTGTGTCTACGTATGCATATATGTAGGTGTGTGTGTGTGTATAGACAGAGGACACAGGGTGAGTTGAATATGAAGGGATGATATCTAAAAAAATCAAATCAAATTAAGGGATAAGAGAGGAGAGGAATATATTGAGAAAGGGAGAAAGGGAGAGATAGAATGGGGTAAATTATCTCACATAAAAGTGGCAAGAAAAAGCGGTTCTGTAGGAAGGGAAGAGGGAGCAGGTGAGGGAAGAATGAGTAAATCTTGCTCTCATCAGATTTGACCTGAGGAGGGAATACCATACACACTCAATTGGGTATCTTACCCAAAGGAAAGAAGGAGGAAGAAGATAAAAAACGGGGGACGACAGAAGGGAGGGTAGACGGGGAGGAGGTAATCAAAAACATAACACTTTCGAAAACGGACAAGGTCAAGGGAGAAAATTCAATAAAGGGGGATAGGTTAGGAAGGAGCAAAACATAGTTAATCTTTCACAACATGAGTACTGTGGAAGGGTTTTACATAATGATATGCATGTGGCCTATGTTGAATTGCTTGCCTTCTTAAGGAGGGTGGGTGGGGAGGGAAGAGGGGAGAGAATTTGGAACTCGAAGTTTTAAAAGCAGATGTTCAAAAAAAAAAGTTTTTCCATGCAACTAGGAAATAAGATACACAGGCAATGGGGCATAAAATCTATCTTGCCCTACAAGAAAGTAAGGAAAAAGGGGATTGAGGGGGAGTGGGGTGACAAAAGGGAGGGCTGACTAGGAAATGGGGTAATCAGAATATGTACCATCTTGGAGTTGGGGGGAGGGTAGAAATGGGGAGAAAATTTGTAATTCAAACTCTTGCGAAAATCAATGCTGTAAACTAAATATATTAAATAAACTAAATAAAATTAAAAAAAAGAAATATTAGTATACTGAATTCAGTTTTTGATACTTTAAGGTTAAGGTACCACAGAAAAATAAAGTGGAGATATTCACTTAGACATTTAGAAACTTGGGGAAAGAGCTTAAACAACCTAGACATACAGATTTAGGAGTCTTCTATACGGAGAACTGATAGAAGAAAATCGAAAAGATCAAACAACAAAAGAGAAAATATCCAGAGAGAAGGGGACCCACAGGACAAAACTTCCAGAACACTCAAACTTAAGGAGTAGGAGGAAGATGATCCAGAAAAAGGAGACCAAGGAGGTAAGAGAAACAGAAGAGAACTGTTACAGAAGCCTAGAGTGGGTAGCCAACACTGTGAACTACTGCAGAAAGGTTAAGGTGGCTAAAGAACCGAGAAAAAGCCACTGGATTTGGCAAACAAGAGGCCACTGGCAAGCCTGAAGAAAGCAGTTTTAGGAGAGCACCAGGCAACATTTAGATATCACAGATTTAGGACTGGAAAGGTCCATAGCGATCATTTCATCAAACCTACTAATTTTACAAATGAGGAAACTGTGAGGTCCAAGGAGAATGACTTGCCCAGGTCACAGGTGACAGAGGTGACATCTGGACTCAAATTCTTTTACTCCAAAGTCAGTACTCTTTCTACAACATGATGAGGGCATTATAAAGTGAATTTTAACCTGGCAGTTTAGCAATGAAGGAAAAAAGAAAGGATGGTGGCTTAAGGGATAGCATTGTGAAGGTCAATTTCTAAGGCTCCTTCCAGCTCTAAATACTAGAACTTAATGATTCTCAACTTAAAAAAAAAAAAGGGAAGATTATCTGTTAAAAGAAAAGGCATTAAGAAAGAGAGAATAAATTGGAAGACTTGAGGAGATTGGAAGAATCCTAATAGGGAAATGTGGAGAAAGCAAGAATCCTTCTATTGCTCAAACTCGAGTATAAGACTTCTTGACTTTGGCAAATAAATTAAACTTCAGCACAGGTACCAACCAGGAATATAAACAAAATGATTATCTAAACATGAATATATATTTGCTGCTACCTAAACCTTCTGGGAATCAATTTATATCTGCTAGATGAGAGCATATGATACTGTAAGTCATATTATATTGTAAGATAACATAAATTCACCCACTCCTAACTGCCATATCAGTAAATAAGTCAATCAGTAAATAAGCATTTATTAAGTACCTCCTATATAGCAGGAACTGTCTTAAACACTGCGGATACAAAAAAGAGGCAAAAGACAGACAATCTGGGCTCTCAAAGAAATCATAATCTATAATGGGAGACAAGCAAATATGTACACATAAGCCATACACACAATATAAATAGGAAATAATTAAAAGAGAAAAGGAACTAGAATTAAGCGGAGTTAGGAAAGGCTTCCTGTATAAGATGGGATTTTAGTTGGGACTTCAAAGAAGCTTGGGAAGCTAGGAGGCACAGATGAGGAAAGAAAACATTCCAGGCATGGGGAACAGCCAGTGACAGTGTTCAGTATTAAGAGATGGAATGTCTTATTTGTGTAATAGCAAGGTAGTCAGTGTCATTGGATCAAAAAGAACATTAGAGAGATTAAGGTGCAAAAAGACTGGAAGGGGGTGGGAGGGTGGGGAGGGGGTAAGTTAAGTTATGAAGGCCTTTGAACATGAAACAGAAGATTTTGTATTTAATCCTGGGAGTGCTAGGGAGCCACTGGAGTTTATGGAGTAGGATTATGACATGGCTGGACCTGTGCTTTAGGAAAGTCACTTTGGCAGCTGAAAGAAATATGTATTGGAGTGGGGAGAGACTTGAGGCAGGCAGGCAGACTCACCAGAAGGCTATCGCAATCCTCCAACTGTGAAGAGATGAGAGCCTATATCACAGTGGTGTCAGTGTCAGAGAAGAAGAGGGAACAGTCAAAAGATGTTGCAAAATGGCAAAAATCAACAGACCTTGGCAACAGATTAGATATAGAGGTGAGAAACAGTGAAGAATTGAGGGTGCCACCTAGGTTGGGTATCTGGGAAACTTGGAGAATGGTGGTGTCCTCCACAGTAACAGAGAAGTTTGGAATGGGGCAGGATTGGGGGAAAAGACAGTGAGTTCAGTTTTGGACATATTGAGTTTAGACATTTGGTTCAAGATATATCTAAAAGGCAGTTGGAGATGTGAGGGTGGAGACCAGCAGAGAGGTTAGGAAAGGATATATAGGTATAAGAACCATCAGCATAGAAATAATTGAATCCATCAAAGCTAATGAGATCATCAAATGAAATAATATAGAGGCAGAAGAGAAGAGGATTGAGGACAAAGCCCTGTGGGACACCTACCTACATTTAGTGGGCATGACCTGGATGAGGATCCAGCAAAGGAGACTGAGTAGGAGCAGGTTGACAGGCAGGATGAGAACCAGGAGTGGTATTCCAAAAACCTAGAGAAAAGAGAATATCAAGGAAAAGAGTGTAATAAACAGTGTCAAAGGCTGCAGGGAGGTCAGGAAAAGTGAGGCTGAGAAAAGGTCACTGGATTTGGCAATAAGGAAATTACTGGTGACTTTGGAGAGTGCAGTTTCTGTGGAATAATGATAAAGCTGTAAACTGGGTTGTAGAGAGTTAAGAAAGTGAGGTGAAAAGTGGTGGCGCCTATTGTGGGCTGCCTTCCCAAGGAGTTTAGCCACAAAAAGCAGAAGAGATACAGTAAGATTGTTAGCTAGGCCAGAAGGATCAAGTAAGGGTTTTCTGAGCATGAGGGAGGCGTGGGTATGTTTGTAGACAGCTGGAAAGAAGCCAGTAGATGGGGAGAAACTGAAGACTAAGTTAGAGAGTGGGGATCACAAAGGGCTTATTACATGAAAACAAACACAAACACACACTAACCTCTACTAAAACTTTCTATCAACATAGTTTTACTGTGTGGCTATCTGGTAATGTCAGTGGACCACAAGTTTTGGCAGGTTTGACCAAGCAGGAGGGCTTTAAGAATCCCTCCTTCCACCCAATCAATAGACTATCTTCTAGAGTGGGGCTTAGGGCTGAGAGTGTGATCTTCAGAAAGCTAATGAAACAGGTGATGAATTTCTTTGGCCATAACTCAGACAGCCATCTCCTAAGTCACAGAGGTGCTATGATTTGTATGAGTGGACGAAGTATCAACACAATGAAATCACAGATCTTTTGAAGTATACACACACAAATATATGTGTATATGTGTACTGTATCATATACCAGTCACATACTAGTATTAAACCAGTTCCATATAGCAGTACCATATACTAGTAACAAATCATATACCAGTAATAAACGCGAGTAGATGAGTTACACATTACCCACCAAAATAAAAACCAAAACACTTTACTTCTTGGAGATTTGATTCCAACCAATAAAGTATCTCTCCAGAAGCTCAACAGGTAAAATAAACTTTACTGCCCTGTTGGCTACTGATTTTTGGTAAGGGAAAACTAAAATCTGTTTATGCATATACAACAAAGTGGAAATGTCCTGTAGATCTCATTGTGCACAAAATGAAACAAAAATCTGCATTTATTCTAACACATTTTAAGTACTTTACATACAATGTCAACCAATGAACAAATAACTAGGCGTCTATCCTTGAAAAACAGGTTAAGCTTAAATCATGAGATTCTATAATTTTTTAACAACATATCCTTCAACAATAATGAAGTGTGTATTAATCACAGCAGAATGGTTCAGAGGAACTTTCCTGAGGCTGCATCTAAGTACACCCGACCCAGAAAGTATTTTTAGCAAGTGTTCAATCAATGCTGGTTTTGCACATAGCCTAAATTAAAATAGAAATTGGGTGGCATAAATTTAAAGTAACACAGTTACACGAGATTTTTAAAAAGCTATCTGATTAGTACTTAAAATATTTTACCACCTAATAGTTTTGAGACATGATATCCTGCTATACCTAAGCCAACCACAACCCAGAATCTATGCGCACTACAATTAAGTAATGTGAAAATCACATCATTGCTGCTTTTAAGGAAGCATCACACCCCAAATAAAGGTTTCAAATTCCATAACTTGATAAACCTACTATATATACCTCAACATTCAAGGTCCTGGAAATAACCAAGTGCCCTCAAAACTAAAACACAGTATTAAAAATTACCTTAAAATTTAACATTTGATGAATATTTATTATGCCATCTGCATAAAATTCTATGATACATAATAAAACTGATAAACTAAATCATCTCTTCCCATGTATGAACAGCTATATTTCTCAGATAATAAAACACTGATATCCCCGAGATTATGAGGAGCATACTCAAGGATGCATGCAACCATTAGTTTGATTAAAAACGATCGTTTCATATAATGAAAAATGTAGTATAACAAAAATAACTTTGGGGTAAATTAGGCATGAATTACAGCCAAAAATATGGTGCACACACTATGTTAACATGAGACTGTGTGCAATAGGAGTTTTTGTAACAATAGCCAAATATTTGTTTAAATAAAAATGGTTTCCAGTCTAAATTTGAGTTTTATTCATATTACTGAATCAAATTCAGGATCTAGTTAACATATCTAGCTACAGTGCAACAGGCATACACTGGTCTGAAAAGAAATGTATTGTGAACACAGAGTTCAACATCTCTCCCAAAATCCAGTCCTTTCTTTCAGGATTTAACTCCAAGGTGCAGAGAAATTCAGAATAATAAAATGCCTGGGTTGGTTTTTTTTTTGTTTTGTTTTGTTTTGTTTTAATCTAGTTTTGGGGGGGTGAGGAATTGAGGTTTTTTTCCTCCAGTTCAACAACCCTCTTTTGTACTGAAATCACCCCTTTAAGAGTCAGATACATCGAGATTAACGGGGCTTTTTTTGTTCTCTTCCCTATGAATATTTCAAAATGCTGGTAGCTAGAGAGTCCTTCAGTTCAAACAGAGGCCCAAGATTTTGTCACATTAACAGTCGAACCAATGTTACTTAACTTTGGATTAGATCAGCTGGAATATTTACAAATCCTTGGGCTCTCTTAGAACAAGTTCTTTTACAATCTCACAGAACACCCTTTTTGTGTGTGATATTGGTATATCACAGGCATCGCAGGCACCATCCCTACACGTACATACGTAACTGTAAAAGTCTTCAACTTTATGAAGACTTTAGGAAATGCACAAGCACATTTCTTTAGCTTTTTCCTCAACTTTTTTTTGGGGGGGGGAGGGGGGAGCAGTTTCTTAACCAGGCATACACACCAGCACAAGTATATGACGCTTAAAAACAAACACTGGCCCCATTCAACCCTCGCATCAACACTAAAAGCGAGTCACTGAAGAAGTAGAAGTATGCGAAGCCTAAAAACTAAACTGACGGTGGCCACGTTCTACCCTGCCAGCGATGCAATCGATTAATACAAGTCAATCAGCACAAGCCCCATCGGTGATGGAAAATTCTGAAGATGCAGTACCCCTAGTCTGGCTCTCCAGGATCGTCGCACCCGCCCCACCACCTTTCTCCTCTCTTGGAGCAGCCCAAAGCAGAGATTCCAAAAAACTGTTTTGCTTGAGAAGGGAGTGAAAAGGCCCGAGGAAGTATGGGGGTGGGAAAAAAGTACCTTTTTTTTTTTTTCTTGGCCTTCCTCACTACCTAGACCACTTCCACAAATGCTTTCCTGCCTGGAGTACCTCCTTTAGAAACCCACACGTAGTGGAATAGCCTGAGAATCACACAAATGTTCCATGGTTGCCCGTGGGATGGGAAAAGGGGGTGGGGGCGGAGAGGAGGAAGCCTCTTACCTTCATATATCAGTCGCGTCCTTTCGGATGGAGGGATGGAAAATAAAAAATCGTCCAACCCCCCCACCCACCCCCAGCCAGGGCTGGCTCTCAGCGCCCCCCGGGCAGCAGGAGCGGCCACCAGCCCGCTGGCCTCAGCAGCCAGCACCACCTCATACTGCGGGGCTTGCAGCAGCACCGGGTGAAGGGAGGAGAGGGGGAGGGGAGGGGGAGAGGGAGGGAGAGGAGAGGGAGCAATGAGCTCCTTTTACCACTCGCCCCCCCCCCCAAAAAACCTAATTTACAGCACCCTAGTCCTCAAAAAAAAAATGATGAGACCACCAAGGAGCAGGAGTGGGAGAGAACCCAGGTGATAAGGTGGGGTGGAATTCGCACCACCACCGTCCCCCCTACAGAAAAAATCCTAACCCTCTCTCCCCAGACACTCCCCCTTCAATTCAGCCTCCAGGACCCAGGAGTCCGTGTGGGAAAAAGGACGCAGGGGAGCAGGAGAGTGTTAGTCTGAACAGGGTAGGAGCGTGAGAGAGAGAGCCAGAGGAGGATCCGTCACCGCCCCCCCTTCCTCTTCCTCCTCCTCCTCCTCCTCCTCCTCCTCCTCCCTCAAGCTCTCCCCGTCTCCCGGGGCCGCAGCATAGCAACCGAACATGGCGGCTGCGCAAGCGCCGCCCGCTCAGCCAAGGGGAGAGGGCAGGGGGAAGGGGAAGGAGGACAGGGAACGCGGCGGGAGCGGGGGGAGGGAAGAGAAGGGGGAAAATCTCGCGAGAGGAGGAAGCTCTTAGCCCAATTCGGTCCCCGGCTTGGGGGAGGGGAGGAGGTTGCGGCAGGATAGGGAGAATGTAGGGACGCGCAGGTGCGGGAAGAGGAGGGAGGGGGGGCGGGAGGGGGGGAGAGCGGGTTCTGTAACTCCGCCCCTCAGTCTTCGAGCTTTGATTGGACACATGTTCCGCCTCCGCTTAGCCACAGCCAAGCGGTGAAGAGGTTGCGGGGCAGACTGGGGTTAGACTATCGCTGCGCCGCAGGGCACATGTGTCCCAGTGCCAACAGTGCTGCCCACCGGAGCATACAGCCCTAAAATAAGAGATGAAACAAACAAAAGCCAGATTTTTAAAAAACTCACAATTCATTTTTATAACACGGAGTAATCTGGTGTTTTCGTTATGACAGTGGGGCACTTGGCCAACAAGCACAAACTACAAAGTGAAGGAACCAACTTTTGTTGATCTCGGTGCAACCCCCAGGGGGAAACTAGGCCCCTGAGAGCAGGTTCCTTGCCCCAAGGTCGCAAAGCTACTGCCCACTGCCCAGCAGATCCAGAATTCCCGCTCAAGTCCTTTTATTCCCAAATCCAGGCTCTGCCACTCCACCAACCTGCTTCCTCCATCACAGACAATCGGTGAAAGCCTGCTGACCTTCGTTGCCTGGACCACCTGCCCTTGAGATATTTATGCAAATGTAGCATATTGGGATTTGCTATCACCAGGGAGTCAGAAAGAGCTGCGTTCCAGTCTGCCTACAGATAACCAAAAGCAAGTCACAACCCTCCATGACTGGCATTTCTCTAAGATTGTAAGTGGCAGAAAGTTGCCCAACTGCATCAAAAGAGTAGGGTTTCCACACCGAGAATTCCCTACGTTGATAAAACTCATCGGTCTGAACCAAAACCAAAAAGCACCATCAGGAAAGTATTAGTATTAAATGGATCAACTCTTGAGGCAAACCAAGTGTCACAACTGGTACCTACAAAATATTAAAAGAACCCGAAAAAGGGCTTATTGTGTTGGATGCTTCCTTTATGGAAGATTTGGGGAAGCCATGAATAGGAAATGCATAAGATAAGAGGTAGAAGGTTACAGTCTGTACCACTGAAGAGAGTAATTGAGCCCAGGAAATCACAGATCCACTGAAGTCCTTAAGTATGATGGGTCTCTTCCATTAAAGTACTACTTTGAGGCTTCCTGGTGGCCCTGTGGTTGCCCTCCATTCTGAAACTCAGGGTCAGTATTGCACAAGCTCTGGTAGGTCTTAAAGATTTGTAGTGCAGGCCCCACCAGCCTGTCTGGAGATGAGGCTAGCTAAATTTAAAAAGACTCACCACTACAAGTTTGACTAGCAAATGATGGTTCTTTTTCAGCTGCAGCAGCTCACGAAGTGAGTAGTAAACCACAGAAGAGTTTTAAGCTGCTTCAGAGAGGGATGTACCTACACTAAGGAAGTCAGTCAATCAGTTAATAAGCATTTATTAAGTACCTACTATGTGGCAAGCACTGTGTTAAGCGCTTGGGGATTCAAAGACAAGAAAAAAGACTGGACTCTCAGGGTGCTCACAGTTCAATGGAGAAAACATACAAACAATGGAGAAAACTATGGACAAACAAGATATAGATGGGGGTAAATTGGAGATAATCATTACAGGGAAGGGGATAATATTAAAGAGGAACAGGAAGGGCTTTCTCAGAGAAGATGGGATTTTAGCTGGGACTTGGAGGAAGCTAGAGAGGCCGGATGGTTGAGATGAAGAAGGAAAAGTATTCCAGACAGGTGAAAAAGCCCAATCTGGAGATCCAGTTCTTGTCTCAGGGACAGCAAGAAAGCCTCTGTCAATGAAAAAGGAGAGTGGGGGGAGAGAGTAAAGTGTAAGAGCAAGTGACTAAAGACAAGGTGTTGATAGACAAAATTGTTTAATCCAACAAGCATGCATTAGCCTAAGCCGAGTGCTGGAAGTGAGATCAAATAAAATAGTCCCTGCTCTTTATTAGGGTATGGGGAGCCTAACAATCACAGACTCTCCAAGTCCAGCTTCAGTTCCCTCGACAGTAAAATGAAGATACCCACTTCACAGTACTATTTTGAGGAAATTGCTTTGTAAACCCCAGAAGTGCCAAATAAATCATTTGAGTTATTATGATGAGTACATAAGAGATGTACAAACAAAATAGAAGGGCAGAAGAGAGAAAGATAACAACTAAACTTTAGAGCCTCAAAGTTGGTGCCCTTACATTTTGCTCTCAGAATTCTGAACTCTCTCCCACATGCCCCCTTCCTCTGGGTTGTCCCTTCACACTGCCTCTGGCTGTTCAAATCTACCCCTCACCCCACACAATTCTGCAGCTCACCCAAGGCTTTCCCTCTCCCCATCCCCCATTCTAGGAACTGAAATGACTCCAACCTAACCCCCAACACACCAAAAATTTCCATTCCATTCACTCAGCTTGTCAGATCTCAACTAAATGTGAGAAGGAAAGCAATCTGAATAAACTAAGTTATGGCTAATGACTCACTGCCATTAATCCTCCTGGAAGTATTTGCATTTTAAAAGACTAATTGGTCGAGTTTCAGGCTGAGTTAAGGAGATATTTTGAGTGAGAGGCCGATCTTTTACAAACTACTTAAATGTCAGCAGGTAGGAAGTACTCTGTGCAAGGCTAGCCCCTTTTAGAGGTTCTGACTTCTAAACCTGTCAAAGCAAGATAGATACCCCACACTCCCTGGATGTACACAAAGTGATTCAGCATGGATATAGTTATGTATACGTAAAAATAGAAAAGGGATAGAAAGGTCATAGGTTCAGAGCTGGGAGGAATTTTAGAAGTCATCTGGTCCAACCTCTTGATTTTACAGATGAGGAAGCAAAGGCCCACAGAGCTGAGTGAATGAATGAAGCATTTGTTAATCACCTATCTACTGGATACAAATAGAAAAGATAGTCCCTGGTCTCAGGGATCTCACAAAGTAGATGCCTTGTATCATTTCCTCAGATTGAACTATTTGACAGTACCAATGACATTGGTGGCAAGAATTTTCTTTTCTGGGTCTTCAGTAACTATGGTTGTAGCATCTGCAGGAACAATTGCCAGGCTGCATCTATACAGGGATTGCTTCCCAGGATCATGGCTGCAATCTCTGTGCTGCAAGCATTGCCTACCCAAATCTTTTTCGGTTTTCTTTGTATATCCGATGCTAGGTACATCGTAAGCGCTTAATAAATGCTTGTTGATTGATTCATTCATTCACACTTACACCTGATATACTGCCCACCAGATTAATCTTTCTAAACACCACTTTCTTTATGTTACTCTTTGTTTAAAGACCTTCAAAGGCTTACCACTCCCTACCAGACATGAATCAAAATTCAAACAAGACTGTCCATGATTTTCTTCCAGCCTCCTTTTCCAAACTTATTCCCTAATACCTTATCTTTTGCTCCATCAAAAAGATAGTGAGGATGGTAGTCTCCTCAACCATCCCTCTAATTCAATTTAGCCAACATCATATTAAGTCTCACCTCTATATCTTTACTTATATGGTCTCCCTTGAGACCTTCTAAATCCTAATCTGCCTTCTAGACTCAGTGAGGTTTCACTTCCTCCTGGAAGCTCTCCAAGACCACAGTGATCTCATCTTTGACTGAGAATGGATAGCACTTACTGTCCCACTCATTTAGTTCTTAACATTTACTGCCTAATCCTCTAATAAATCAGGAAGTTGGGAAGATCTGGACTCAAATCCTACTTTAAATACTTCTATTTGCAACCCAAGGCAGATCACCTAACCTCTCTGTGCCCCAGGTAACTCTCTAAGAAGACTTTAAGAAGCAAAGGAGATGCTGACCTGCATTATTAGAGGCATTTTCTCCCAAGGAGCTCCCTAAGCTGATGAAATCACAAGTCTAATTAAAATCAGTTTTTAAAAGTATTCTCTAATGTAGATCTATTTTTAAAATTGGGGGTTCAAATAAAGCCTCTGAACTTATTAACTGTGTGGCCCAGAGTCAATCACATAATGTCTGTGTGCAAAAGGCAATTCTAGGACTTACCTAGTTAAGTCTAAGAAAATCACTAACCTGCACTGGTACTTGGAAGCTGATTGGTACCTCTAATAATTTCAGGTAAACTAATCTTGTCTCCCTAAAACCTATTGAGTAGTAACTGTGTCTTTTAGTTGTTTTGTATCCCCCAAGGTACAAGACACTCTGCTGGGAATTTAGTATATTTTGAAGTGAATAAAAGAGTCATTGGATGGTCATGAGATCATAGATTTAGAGCTGGAAGGCATCTTAGAAATTATTTAGTCCAAATTCCTTATTTTACAGAGGAGGAAACTGAGGCCCAGAGAAGTTAAGCAACTTGACCAAGCTCTCCTAAATAGTAAGTAACAGAGGCAGGAGTCTAGGTAGCTGTTCAGTTGTTTCAGTCATGTCCCACTCTGTGACCCCATTTGAGGTTTTCCTGGAAAAGATACTGGAGTGGCTTGCCATTTCCTTCTCCAGCTCATTCTACAGATGAAGAAACTAAGGCAAACAGGGTCAAGTGACTTGCCCAAGGTCACACAACTAGTGTCTGAGGTAGGATTTAAACTCAGGTCTTCAGTGTGCTCTATCCACTGTACCATCTAGCTGCCCTCTTGGAGTCCAGGTCCTCTGATTCAAAATCCAGGGTTCTATCTGCTGTACTGACTGGCATAACTTTATCCTACTCCATCCAAATACCAGGATCTAGACTCATTAGCCTTTGTGAACCCTATAGCAGGCAGTGTTGCTTTCTTTTTATTTTCTCCTTTTCCTAGCATGTGATACTTCTAAACACACAGGAAAAGTCACCCACCAAGTGACCGCAATATGTGGTTATTTGGAACATTTATTTGAGGACATTTGCCCTCAAAGGAATAGCTTTCCCTGGAGGCTCTAATATCAATTATTAACAGAATTTTCCTAGCAAAGGCTTTTCTCAGAGATGGAACTAAATAGGTGCCAACTGGTAAGTCCCAGAGATTTATGGGGAAGGCAAGAGGCCCCCACTGCTCCTGAATTCCTGTATGAATAATTATCCCCATAATTCACATTTAAGGTTGACAAAGCACTTTCCATTCAACTACCCTGTAAAGTAAATGATATCCAGTAGGATAAAGATTCACAGATTCCCGCTGCTTCCCCCACCAACACCCCCGAATTGATTATAGCATATAAGGCACAAAAAGGGATAGCTATTGCCAATTTGATGGCACTGAGAAGTCTTGTGGTTCCCTAGTCATCATGCTTTTAAGCTCAGTAGTGGTTTATCAAATCTTCATTTTATCCACCTCTATCACCTTTTTCCTACTCTTATTTCCTTTTTTTAGATCTTTTCTTTCCAATCACTTTTTCCTCCTTTTCCTTTATCTCCCCCACCCCTTTTCCTCTTATACCCTTTCCCATTGTCTCATTCCCCCCTCTCTGATTTTCTGCTCTGGTGGCAATCTCTTTCCCCTACCCCTCTCATATCTTTTGCCTCCTTCCCCAGTTCCCTCTCCCTCTTTATTCCCTATTTCTTTGTTCTGCTGAACCTTTATTTCCCCATGTCTTACTATCCTCTACCCTTCCTTCTTAATTTTGATAAATAAATATTTATTATTTATTACCTCAGTAGTCAAGGACCTGTGATTTAATTGATGTAGGAACTCCCTCTACCAACTCAGACTCTGTCTATAATTTAGATAGAGCCTTAGAAAGTTGCCTTAGAAAGGCTGAGAGGGGTGAGGTAACTTGTCCAAGGTCACACAGCTATTAAGTATTAGAGGTAGAATTAAAATACAGGTCTTCTCAACTCCAAGACCAGCACTCCATCCATAAAACTAAGCTATTATGCACTTTAATTTTTTTTAGTTAGGAAGAATTTTATTTTTTAACATTCTTTTAAAAAATGTTTTGAGTTCCAAATCCTCTCCCTCCATCTAGTCCTTCCCTACCCATTGAAGAGGCAAGTAATATGATACCCATTGTACACATGAAGTTATGCAAAACAAATTGTGCACTTTAAAAGAGAATTTATTAAGTAACTATAACTTGGGCAGCCCTGGGCTGGTCTCAGTGGAGATACAAAACAAAGACACTGTCTGTCCTTGAGAAGTTTATAATCAAGTTGAGGGGTTAAGATTTACTTATAAGAAGCAGACTAAAAAACCACAAGAGACCACAGGAAGGGGAAGTCACTGTGGCTTAAGAATGACATGGGAAGTTTCATGGAAGTGCTAGCCCTAGAGTTGGACCTTAAAGCATAGGTAGGATATGGACAAGAAATTCATAGAATGGACAGATTTGTATGGGTTGCAACCTTTGACTATAAATCTAGCACAACCTAGTCTATTTATTCCCTTAAAGGCAAAAGATAAACCTCATGTTAGAAGTACCTAGGTGGTGAAATAGGCAGCTACGGTGACGCAGCGGATAGAAGGTCAGACCTGGCTGGAGTCAGGAAGATTCATCTTCCTGAATTCAAATCTGACCTCAGACACTAGCTGTGTGACCTTGGGCAAGTCATTTAACCCTGTTTGCCTCAGTTCCTCATCTGTAAAATGAGTTGGAGAAGAAAAAGGCAAACAGCTCCAGTATCCTTGTGAAAAAAAAAACAGCCGGAATGGGGTCACAGAGTAAGACATGACTGAACAATAATCGTTGACACCAAATGCTGCATGCTTTCCTCTATGCCACAATTACGTATCCTAACTCTCTAGCCTACTTATAGTCTTAACTGTTGTTTTAACATCAATAAAATAAGGGGTTGGACTAGATGATACATGAAGGCCATTACAGATCTAAATCCACGACCCTACGATTCTGCTAAAGCCCTCATTAAGAGTCTTCAATGGTTTTAGAATCTTTTGCAAGTTATCAATGATTAATATTTGTTCTAAACAAGTCAAAGTATCTTTAAAGGAATAATTTACATACCTTTTTATAAGTGGAACCTTGATTTCTATATAGCTAACTTCCTTTAAGAAGATAAATATTCACAAGCCCCCCTGCAATATTGGAAGAAACACATAGTAGAAATTGTGGTTCATTTCTTAGTTTCTTATTAGTTAACAAGCGTTTATTGAGGTCTTACTATGTTCTAGGTATTTTGCTAGGCACGTGGCATGCAAATACAAGCAAAAAGAAAGACAATTTTTGCTCTCAAAAGAGCTTATTTTTAATGGGGAAGATCTTTTTTGGAGAGCAGAAAAGCTAGGGGTAAAGAGGAACCCAGACAGTCACAAGCAGAGCCAGAAGAGGAATGAAGGATGGCAGGCCTGAATCCTCACTCAAAATGGAGGACCAAGGAGAAAGTGGTTTCCAAGGATGAGAGATGGTCCACAGTGAGAAGGCAGCTGAGGTTTGGTGACAGAGTCCTGAGAGTCAAAAGCAGATTCAAGAGAAGAATGCATCTTCTGTAAGGTATTTTTCAGCCTCAAATAAATTCAACCAAAGAATAAACAAGGAAATAGTTAAATAGACTTTTAGAAAAAAATTCTAGAATATTATTTCAGGAAAATGAGATATGATAGACCTCTGGCAATTGCAGAATGGAAATAGAACGGAATATACCTTTCTATACTTTGCATGGCACCATTACAAAAGTGGATCACATCATGAGACATAAAAACCTCATAAACAAAGAAAAAGGAAAACCAAATTACTAGTATCAAAAATGAAAAAGGAGAATTCACAACATATGAAGAAGAAATAGAAGGTATTATTAGAAATTATTTTGCCTACACTGTGTCGATAAAACTGACAAGTGACATCAAGAAAATTTACTAAAAATATAAAAACACCCAAATTAGCAGAACAAGAAATAGAGATTTAAACAACCTAATTTCAGAAAAAGAAGTTGAACAAGTCATAAATGAACTTCCAAAGGGGGGAAAAAAACACCAATTCTGGAATCAGATGAATTCACAAGTAAAATCTGTCAAACACTGAAAGAACAATTAATTCCAATACTATATAAATTGTCTGCAAAAATAGCAAAAGAAGGGATCTTATCAAATGTTTTCTATGACACAGGTATTCCACAGATACATAAATCAGGGAGAGTCAAAACAGAAAAAGAAAACTATAGACCAATATGAATATTGATGCAAAATTTTAAAATAATATATTAGCAAAGAGTAATAAAATTTATTTTTAAATTAATTTTATTTTTAAAATTTTGACAAAAATTGGTTTTCTCTTCCTACTACCCCTCAAATATTCATAGTCAAGCAAAAAGAAATCCCCAGATTGTCTTGTGCAGAAAAAAAAATCTCACTTTTCACCTTGAGTCTATCATCTCCAGGTCAGAAGATAACATGCTCCGAAATCATGGTTGGTTGATAATTTCATTATGTAAGCATGTTCTCTCTCTTTGTCTTTGTCTCTGCTTCTATTACATATACACATTATATATGTATCTCTCATATATACATATGTATGTGCATATATATATAATATATATGTATATATGTATATACACACACATTATACATATGTGGAGAGAGAGGAGGAAAGAAAGGGAGGGAGAGGGAGAGACAGAAACAGAGAGACAGAGACAGAGAAGGGTGGAGTAGAAGTTAGAGAGATTACCTCAGATCCAGGAAGATTTACTGACTTTGTGACCCTAGGCATGCCTTTTAACCTTTGAATGCACCAGGCAAATTTCTAAGACCAGCAGGGCAGTGGTTGATCTGCTTTTTTGTACAGGAAATTTCCTCACTGGGAGCTCCCAGTGCCAAAGAGATCACAGTCACTCAATCTACAGGCATATTATATTCAAAGACACTATGCTAGGTTCTGGAGATACAAAGTCAAAAATGAAACAACCCTTGGACCTCAAAGAGCTCATGTTCTGTGGCAGAGGTGGGGACAGGTGAGAACAGAAAAAAACATATACAAATATAGGTAAATCCAAAGTGTATACCAGGTTTGGGGGGGAATGCATTAGCAGCTGGAGAGATCAGGGAAGGGTTCATGTAGAACGTAATAACTGAGCTGGATCTTGAAGGAAACTAGAGATTCTAGGTAAGAAGATAGTACATTTCAGGCACAGAGAACAGCCAGTGCAAAAGTATGAAGATCATATATTGTCTTTTTTGAGAAGTTAAGTTTGACTGTACCATATATAGAGTAGTGGTAAGAACTGCACATTGACATAGAAAACCATATATTAACATTATATACATTCTATTGTATTTTTATTTATTTATTTTTAAATATTCCCCAATTACATTTTTATATGGTTGGGTGTTTGACATCTCTGCTATTGAGTGTATAAAGGAGAATAATGTATAATAAGGCAGAAATGGTAGTTTAAGGCAAGGTTGTCTAAGACTTTAAATGCCAAACAGAGGAGTTTATAATTGGTCCTTTTGGTGACAGGGAATCTCTGGAGTTTATTAAGTAGGGGAGTGCCATGGTCAGACCTACACTTTAAGAAAATCAGTTGGCAGCCATATGGAGGATGGATTGGAGTTGAATGAGACCCCAGCCAGAGAGATCAAGCATGATTGTCAGGTAAGGGGTGATGAGGGCCTGAACTGAGGTGGTAACTGTAAGTGGAGAAAAGAGATGAGAGGATAATGAATAAAATAGAAACAGAAATGATAAGATCTGACAACTACTTGGATATATGGAATGAGGAAGTGAGAAGTAAATGATGACGTTGAATAGTCAAGCCTGAGTGAATGGAAGGATGGTGGTGCTGTTGACAGATAGGCAAGTTCAGAAGAGGAGTGGTTTTGTGGGGAAAGAGAATGAGTTCTGTTTGGACATATTGAGAGATACCTACAGAATACTCTAATCTAAATCTAATTTTTTAACACAACAAAGACAGGAAAGATGTGTAAATGCAATGTTTTGGATCAGGCAATTCAGAGATTCGGGATTTTTGAGGATCGAAAATAGGTGGGTCGCTGGTGGTGTTTTAAAGTTTCCATCACTTTAACTGTCTTTGTTATGCATGAAACCAGGCTTTAGATGTTTCATTTGCAAATATATGGCTATGTATATAGTGAGATATATATATATACGTATGTATATATGTGAACATATACATTGACTATTCATATTATATACCATCTACTCCAAATTCTTATGTTTCTTGCCACTCCTAAATATTATTATGTAGACTTTGAATCTTGTTCTGAGCAACAAAGATTTTTAGTTTTCTTATAGTTGGCAGTGTCAGATCTGAGTGCCCTCTTAACAAATATATCATGGACAATGTGTTGTTGAAAGGAGTGAGAAGTAGGGATGGAAATAACTCTGACACAGGATTGGAGGGAAAGGAGGACACAAAGTGGGACACAAAATGGGGACACTTAAGGGATCTTGAGTGACATCTAGTGGTCTCTGACCCATCTTTAAAACATTTTGCTATTCAGTTTGATTCAACTAATATTTGTCATCAAGCGTCTACTGTCTATGATACACCGTGCTAGGCTTTGGAAGAGATGCAAAGATGAATGGCCTTGCCAGTAAGGAGCTTACACTTCAGTAGGGGTGTAGGACATGTACACAGATAGTCTCCTACAGAGTAGCATATGACGAGTGCATAGGTTGTACACAGAGAACGAGCTTTGAAAGATTGTAGTGGGAGAGAGGTTTTCCAGCTAGAGAGATCAGGCGGTCTTCATGGAGAAAGTAGGAATGGAACCTTAGATACAGACAGTGCCACTGCCATATTAATGCCAGGCATATTGGCCTCACTTAAACCCAGTTCACACACACACACATCCAGACATCACCCTGTGATGTCATTGGTCCTCTATGAAACAAAGGGCAAATGACAATAATGAGGAATGGTACCAGGCATGAAAGAATAGGAAGGATTTCAATATAGAGTGAGAGAGACAGACATAGAAGTGTATTGGAGCTGGACTAAGGAACCTCTTTTTTGCTACATGTTGTTGTTTGCTTTTTAATATTTAAAAACTACTTTCTAAAAAAATCAGTCATTACGTATTTATTAAATGCTCACAATACACCAGGTACCATGCTAAGTGTTAGGGATACAAGTACGGAGAAAGAAACAATTTCTATTTATAATAAACTTACTTTGTAATGAGGAAGAAGACAAATATATATAAAGATATCTAAAGTAAGTAATATGTAGATCCAGCCAATCTTAGTTTATCTTAATTTCCTAGCACACGAGCAGGACTGAAGAATATAGGTGTTGGGGTGAACTTCGGGCTAGCAGTTTACAAAGCCCCCAAGGGGACGAGGGGAAAGGGGATTCAAAGGTAGTCAGTAGCAAAGCTAAAGAGGTTAACTTCAAGGTCAAGACTATGAAAAAAGGGAAAGTGAGGCCAATATCTTCATAACCAAAACATCTGAGAAAAGGAACATGCCTCAGTCCTCTATAACCATTAATGGTCCAGAAACCAGGACTCTGCCCTGGATCATATTTGTCACCAGAAACTATTCCAGAAGGAGGCTCTCAGACACTAGGCCCAACCAAGAGGCAAGGGTACATTCTATATGAAGAGTGTGTTCTGTTTGTACGTCATCCCCTGACATCTTGGGCTGAGACAAAGGAACAGACACTGAATCTGTGAACAGTTGGGCCTCCAGAGATCTGATCATCAAATATTTACCAACCTAGATGGCTTACTCTATCCCCCTTTTTCCTTAAAAAATGGACTTTTCTTCTCATTTATTATAGAGTCTTTATTGTTAAAATATAGCTAAATGGTCCCAGAGTTATTGGTCTGATTTTGTTATCACTCAATCTTGACAACTCTTAGAAATGTACAGTACACGTAGTAGTTTTAACGAGTCTTAGATTTATAGATTTATTAAAAAGACAATGCAAGCTATGTATGATAAGGGCTTAGTAAAACCTGCAAATAACAAGAGAAAAGTAAGCCTGGGGAATGTGTGCAGTGCATCTTAATACTAGTATTACGGCCTATATTTATTGGATGCCTATAGAACCTTCTCTCTGAACACATATTTTAGAACACTTTGAATTATTTGGCAGCCAATGAGGTACAGTATTCATCCTTTGTGAGTTATCAAGTTATCTTAAAAATGGACACATTACCTAGTACAGGTATTAGAAACTTCACTTGTACCTTGTAAAACATATTTTGTAATAAGAATTAAACTATAAAAATGTTTTTTTTTTTAAAAAAGCCATGGTCTCTGATCCCAGTATATGATGTGACTGCTTCCCTTTCTTTATGTGAGTATTATGACTTTGTCACTCTATGTACCTTTCATACAGTATCTACATGGATATTGTTTGTGGAGTCTCTAAGATCCTAAATTTAGAGCTTCAAGAGACCTTGGCAGTCTTCTAGGTCAACCTCATTTTATCCATGTGAAAATTAAGGCCAAGAGAGGTGAGGTGTTCCTAGAAGTTACAAAAATGACAAGTAGTGGGGCCAGGACTCACACTCAGTCAAATTGTACTAATAACCGTCCTTTATTTTTCATATCATTCCATAAGTTGGTGTCCCTGTAGCAAGGCGGGGAGCAGGATGAGTCTCTCCCGATGGAGCTCTCTCTCCATCTCTACTTCTTAAGATCCTTATCTTCATTCACGGCTCACCATCCTTCCAGTAACCCAGGCTTACAACTCCAGAATCATTCTTGACTTTTCATTCTCTCTCACCTCCCCCATAATCAAAGAGCTGGTTGTCAATTTGACTTCTAAAACACCTTTTGAAGTCACCCCACCACTACCACTTACACAGGCACCACCTTAATGCAGGACCTCATAATGTCTCTCCTAGCCAGTCGCAATAGACTCTTTTTGGTTTTCCTGTCTCAAGTCTCTTTTCCTCCAGCTCATACTTCACATACTGCCAAAATGATATTCCTAGAGCACAGATCTGACCGTGTTACTCCCTGACATCTCCTTACCCACTTCCCCAAAAAAGTTCCAATGGTTCTATATTGTCTCTAAGATAAAATGTCAATTCTTCTGTGGGGCATTTAAAGCCTTGTCCAAAATGCCTCCAGTCTGCTTTTCCAGACTTGACACATGATAGTCCCCTTCATACACTCTTCGGTCTAGAGAAGTTAGCCTACTTCTGTCTTTTATATATGATCTTCATGTCTCATCTCCATGCATTTGCATAAGCTGTCCCCCATACCTAATGTTTACTCTCTTTTCATCTTCCCCTCTTAGAATCCTTATGTGGTTTATAGGTGTAAGACTTCTCTTTCCCTCTAGGTCAACTTGCTCACTCCATCTGTACCCACATTGGCAGGCTGGGGTGTCCACTTTCTCATGGCCCTAGGTGTAACCTTGTTGGGGAGGAATAAATTCCTACTATTGAAAACCATAGCTCCTCAAGGCCTACTGAGGTGCTTCCAATTGAACAGATCAGCAAAGATGAATTTT